>NC_134702.1:46433394-46769394 GCF_043290135.1 Rhipicephalus microplus | reverse complement strand
CATCTTCTTCGACAAGCCATATGCCACGGTGACGTCCACCTGCTTCTTTCCCTTCTTAACTTGCTCAGTGATATCAAGCTTGTCTTTCAGGGATACCTGCTTACGCTTTGTCGCTTGCAATGGCTTACGACGCGGGACATTGGCTGATGTGTTTGGCTGCATAGGTTCCATCACACCGTGATCACATCTACAACCAACTGATGCACACGATACACGAGTAGTGGACTAACAAAAGGTCAAAACAGGCCCTGCCGCACAGAGCACCAGCTGTCAGCGCCATGCCGAACGTAACTTCTATTTCGAGAAAGGCCGTTACCAAGCGAGCGCTTTCCATCAACTTTTTTTTTACTTTAATTGCTAAGTAAGTATCGCTTTAGTGGTTTTTTAAATTATTTTGTCTATAAGCAGAGTGTTTTTTGCTTTGATAACACTGTAATCATCCAAATTATGCATCGACTTTCATATGATGCATTAGCGATTAGTCGTAGTAAGCCCCATTAGCCAGATCGATCCAAGCCAAGCAAGGCAGTCTCAAAATGGCCGCCACCTGTGTTGACACTGCAGGCACGTTGCTTCCGTCTTGGAAGTATGCCAAGTGATGTGAAAAGTCCGCTCCAAGACTCGCCTGGCTTCATGTTAAAATGATTGAGTTCTTACTAAAAGAGCACGTAATAGGCTATTTATTTTTGTCATTGCTCAGAAACATGTTGTATTTAAAATAACGCAAGAACCTTCTACATTGAGGTACATTTTTACAAAGCGCAAGAAGCGTTTTTTCCATCATGTTTATGTCGTGTGTTCCTTACGCTGTTTGGTTGTGCCGTCAAGATGAGTATACTTTTATTTTAGAATGTAATACGCGTGAATGAAATCCGCTTCTAAACGTTTTGTTTTAGAGAAGCTTTATTTACGCAATCGTATTCACTTTTGAGCCGAAGCTTCGCCCAACACCAGCCAACACAAGCCTCGCAGGCGCATATACCATCATTCCCAGCGCTCCAACATCGCCCTTTAAGGGGGGAGGTGGGGATCGAAAGTGAAATTCTTTAGTTTTTGTCGTAGAGCAATGAAATTTGGCATGCTTACTGGAAACTGCGCTAAATGATAAATGACAAAGTTTCATTCAGCTATCTCCAGTAGTTCTGGCATTATAAATTTTTTTATCCATCAGTGTACTACCAAACTTGCCCAAAGCCTGGTGTGACAAAAAAACATGGTAGAAGCCTATAGTTGCTCTTATATTTTAGCCATTGGGATGGTTGATGTCGTGACATTCTGCAAATATTTTTATGACTCTGTTTTTATTTTACAGAGAACATTGTATACATGCTTGTAAATGTGGTCGTTATCATAATGTGAAATTAGCTTAGGAGTAAAAATACTGAGGTAGTAATTAACAAATATGAAAACGTCACGACATAGAAAATTCACTGAGGAACACAATGCAAAAAACCACATGAAAATCCGTCAAGCCATAGTCATGCAAGCATCGTGGCAAGCTGGACAGTCGGGTCAAAACACGTTTCTGAGAAAACTGGCGTTAAAGTTGAACAGTCAGTAAAGGTCCATCAAAATGCCCCGAGACTGTAATACTTTGTGTCTTTGCTTGCGAGGGTCTTCTTACGTCCTTTCTCTTTCATTTTTTCTGCACTGCGTGCTTTTCGTTTTCTTTGCTGGTCTTTTTCTTCAGCTCTTTGAAGGGCGAGGCTAGCAGGTTTGATGCCCACGGACTTGCACATTTCAGTGTAGGCTCGCAAATTCCCAAAATTCTAGCGTGCAACTGCTTCATGTACTGTTGTCTCCACTGCGAACAATGAAGCGTGTTGGTCCTTTGAAGTCAGTGACCAAATAACTGAATGCAAGCTTTCCGCCGCATTCTGAGTTTTGTTGCCTTTGCATCGCTCCAACAGTTGCGGGTCAGAGAGACGTTGGTATACAGGCAGCAGAGCCTCCGCTACACGTTTCGACAGGTTATACCTGTGAGGTGGTGCTGGCTCCATTTTGGCCTGTGCTGAACGATGTTTGCACCAGCTATCAGGGCCAGGTGGGCAGAGCTCATGGTGAGGCTCGTCGTCGGTGGACGTGACGTGATAAAAAGTGGCCATCACGGCCCTTTGCATGTCAGGGACACTTGTGTGTTTTCGCAAGGCTAACCCGTAGTAGCTGGTCAGTTTTTTAATCAACTCCTGCGTCAGTCCACCTCTCCCACCCAATGGCTCCCCTTTCTTAGCTCTTGTCACCAGTGTGCGGAGAGCGGTGCCCATTCTCTTCTGCACATGGTTCACGCAGTCTTCTTTGGTCAGTGGTATGAAGTCGTACACCTCATCTTTGCACAGAGCAAGATAGGTTCGGCTGTCACCATCACATATAATGTTGGTGTAGCGGAGGCCATACCTGCTGACAGAGCGCCTGAAAAGTGTCAGAGCAGCCTCCACTTCCATCTGTCCGGAGCCAACATCAGTATTCTTCTGACATTGATGTTTCTCAGCCCAAGTGACGAAGTTGGGGTCGCTCTCTGCTGGTTGTTGACAACACCCAAGACAGAAGTTGGAAAGGACTGTGCAATCCAGCACAAGCCCCGTGTAAAACTCAATAATACATCCTACCCCAATGTGTGAGCTGTGGCCTCTTGTAAGCCACGTGCCGTCATACACAACTGTGATGTTGTTTGGGCTTGATGGCTGCATCTTACTGTACACGTCTTTTACCGCAAGCACAGCATCTGCAAAGATGTTTTGTGCAGCTTCCTCTGCTCCTGGTTTGAATGTTTTTTTTAGGTGTTCCTGATAGGTTTTTTGATGAATGCCCCGATGAGAGACATTCATTGTAGCCCAGAAGTCATTCAGGGCAGTGGGCCCTTTTCCAATGGACTTGATTGCTTGCATGGCTCTTAGGTTGACTTCAAAAGCCCTTCCTTCGGATTTTCTACTGGATGACCAAGGTGAATGAATAGGGCCACAGGAAGCACACAAAAGTACCAGTTTTACTGCCAGGCCCAATTTTGTCCCATGCTGCACTGACAAAGTCTTCTTACAACATTTTGGGCAGAGTGCAGGTCCTATTAGGGAATTCATGGCAGAAACCTGAATTAGGGTGAACTCATCCTCTTTTGTTGCCGATGTTTGCTCCGTTTGCTGCGCGAACCCGAACTTCCGCTCCGTTGCCGACACCTCGCGAAGTGCATCGCGGACACTGCTGGCTTGCTTCTCGGCGCCTTCCGAGGACACGAAACGAGGTTCCAGGTGTATTTGAACGGTGCGCTTCCGCTGAGGCAAACGATCGCCGACATCCTGGACAGCTGGCACCACGTCGTCGTCCGCCGCCGCGAAAACGAAACTTTTCTCGCGTTCACACCGCACCGTGATGCCGCGGCTAGTTGATGGCCCCGGGTCTTCAGTGTCACTGCCAGGCGTCGATTCACCGTCACTTTGAACAGCCGGCACCGCATCGTCACCCGCCGCAGCGAAAACGAAACTTCTTTCGCGTTCGGGCCGCACCGCAACGTCGCGGCTAGTTGACGGCCCCGCGTCATAGGCCTCACTGCCGAGCATCGGCAGCGAGCAGGTGTCGGCTTCCGACGACACGTAGCTTGGTGGCGACGCGGTACTCGGTTCGTCTGATTCAATCGCTGCTGACTGCTTCGTTTTCCCAACAGGAGGCTTGCGTTTACGCTTCCCGTAAGCGTACTTCGTCCGGTACTTCGTCCTGCGCTGCCGGTCCACGCGACGATCCATTGCGGGCGCTAAGCCTCGCGCTAGAGAAGAGTTGGCGTATCGGCGACCGTATCGGCGTATCGGCAGGGGATTCGCAAACTATAGTGCGCCAGCGTGTGCGTAGCAGACGTGCGTGCGCGGAGCAGACGACCAGCGCAAGCAAGCGCGTCCCAGCAGCCACTCACAGAGCGCGCTCAGTACCACGTGACAGGAGCGACCAATGGGTGCGCGTCTAAGGCGTCGCGGATGCCTTCGCATTTTTTCTGTTTGTGCATTTATCTTAGCTCGTAGAGTCGTGGTTTCACCGGGAGAAGTACGGCGGTGAAGCAAGCTTTCCAGTGACACCAAGCTTTCCGCGAGCGGCGGCGAAGGCGCGGAAGTATCGCGCTCGGAAATGGGCCATTTTCGCGCAGATTTCAGCCAGCTTTTTGCGATCCGCGGTCAGAAAAACATTTTTTAAGCTTACTTTGAGATCGTTTTCGGCGGAAATATTTTTAGATATGATAGAAATGGTGATGCAGAATCCAAATCTGCCCTTATCCAAAATTCGTTTTTTTGCGAGAATTTCGCGATTTGATCCCCGCGTCCCCCCTTAAGAAATTCGCGTAGACTGTGGCACCACACTTCCCTCTGGGTATTTGTGAGAAACTCTATGGTTGTACCCGAATCCGTTGTAAACGAATCTCGATGAATGCTACAAATAGGGAGATCAACATAAAGCCGCAAATTGGTATGTAGTATCGGAATGTATCTTGTAAGCAGATCCGTTTTAGCGAGGTTATACAGTAAAAGCTTGTTAATTTGGATTTGACGGGACCGGAAAAACTGTCCGAATTAACCGAATGCCAAATTAACGAATTAACAGGGAAAGCAACATTTAAAATCAAGCTTCAGAAGCATACCTTTATTTGTTGAAGTATTTTGTAATTGTCGTCTGCGTTTTCGCGCAGATTCCGGCTGACATCACAATTTTTCTTAACTGTTCCAAATGGCCAACAGCACGCAAGCTGTCGGGAGCGTTCAGGCAAGCGTCCTTTAATATTACGAGCGCCTCCGAGACTTCCCGTGAGGTGCGATGAGGTCGCGGCTGTATCTCCTCGCATGATTCTTCGTCGGAATCGTGGTCTTCATCGGCGCCCGTGACATCATTAATAATCTCTTGATCGGTCAGGAGACCACTCGTGGCGACACCATGATCAATCGCGATGTAGTCCTGAAAGGTCACATCTGTGGGAAGGACAGCATAGAAAGTCGGGCAGTCATCGTCGGTGGACTCTGCTGACACCTCCTTGATGCCATCGTCAGCTACTGCTGCATGCTCGGGCCTCACATAACCGCTGTGCCGAAAACAGTTGGCGATGACTTGCGGCGGAGTATTTTTCCACACGTGGGCAATGATGTGCACTGCGCCGAGTAAGTCCACTTGATACAACTTTCCAGCTTCTGAGCATAGGATCATTCGCTCTAGCAGGTGCTTGCGGTACTTCGACTTCTCGTAGTGAATGATACCCTGGTCCATCGGCTGAAGAGGAGACGTAGTGTTGGGCGGCAAAAAAACTACTTTGATGCTCTTCAGTTCGACTGTACAGTTATGGGCACTGCAGTTGTCAACAACCATAATTATCTTGCGGTCCTTCGACGTGAAGTGCCGGTCCAACTGCTGCAGCCAGCCGCGAAAAATGTCCGATGTCATCCATGCCTTCCTGTTCGCTGTGTACTCGACAGGAAGTCTTTTGACGTTCTTAAAACAACGTGGCTTAAGCGCCTTCCCGACGACAAGTAGTGGCAAGCGCTCCGTGCCAGTCATATTGGCGGCAAGAAGCACAGTTATCCTTTGCTTGCACTTCTTGCCACCAATGCACGCGTCCCCTTTGAAAGTCACCGTCTTGTCGGGCAGAGCTCTGAAAACTAGAGCAGTTTCATCTGCATTGAACACGTGACGTGGTTCATATGCGGCGATGTGCTCCAGCAGCTTCACATTTCTCCTCTCGGTGGTCAGATGGTTCCGACACGACAGAAGAAGAGAGAAGAAGAGATGGTTCCGACACGACAGAAGAAGAGATGGTTCCGACACGACAACACAAGGGAAAATGGCGTCGGAGGCGCTGAGTGGAGAAGAAAGAAGACGTCGACATTCGGTGACGCTGCGATCGCCCCCACTAGTTGATGATGATAGCGATGCCACTCAGGTTTCGGTTTCACTCCAGTGGTGCCAGCGCTGCTTTATCACACTTTTGTGTAGCAGCAGCCGTCAGCATTTGTCCGAATTAAGCGGTGCGGAGCTGGATTCCGACGAAATAACGAAGGTTTGGTCCCATAGATTAACATGCACTTTGGCCGGGACCAATAGAGCCGTCTGAATTATCCGAATTTCCAAATTAACGGGTGTCGAATTAACGAGCTTTTACTGTACTGTATAACACCGCTAAAAAAAACTACTCAGAATGTCCCTTATACGTTGCTTGTCTGTTGGTTCTCATCAAGGTTGTGTGTAACAACGGCTAAAAATCTTTTATTCATTTCTTTATAAGATTACATTATACTTAAGGTCGTGCACTGGAACACAGCTACTTTTGCCAAATGTGAAGAATCATTCGTTGCAAGTTTTATTGTAGAGCCATTCAAAATTTTTTATAGATTCTTTATCTTTGCTATTCATGTTAGGTTACCATATTTCGTCACCGCATCACAACGAAGGTGTTCCACTCCTAAGCTTGAGGGCACAAGTTTGATTCTCTGCCACCGCAGTTGCATTTACATGGGGCTGAAATGCAAAAACATTACTGTACTTTGGTGCAACTTAAAGAACATTAGGTGCATTAAACCAAAGTCCTCTCACAGAGACGTGCCTTATCATCATGTGGTGGCTTGACGTAACAAATGCCACAATTGAATTTTATTACATCTACTCATCAATGAACTGCTTGTTAGCATTCTTCTTCAATGGTTTTCTCTTCTTAGTGCTTTTTTTTCTCTTTTTGTCGAGCTAAGCATTGTCAGTCTCATTCTTTTTCAGGAGAAATCAAGTGGCCGGAATGCGCACTACAAGCTGACGTCAACAGCCATGCTTTGGCTGCAGACGAAAAAACCTGGTTCAGGAACCATGAACCTTGGTGGCAGTCTCACAAGACAGGTAAGTGTTCAGGAGCTACGAGCAGATAAGATCAATGGGGTTCGCCCACTCCAATTACTGACAGCCATTTGGGTTCTTCTGCGCCACTACTATCAAAATTATTACTGAACCTTTAGTTGTGCTAAATCTATGCTGCTTTAATTATGATCTTTACATCGAAATCTTATTTGTCAATCACAGTAGCCACATTTCAAAGGCAGCTACACTATACAGTTTCCCTTTCACATGCCAATGTGGAGCCTGCGCTCATTTGGATGCCAGTGATGGGCTCGCCGCCAGAGGTAATCGCGGAGACAGCGGCTTTGTGGTGCAGTTGCTGCATTCTTTGAAAGATTGCCCTAAACTGCGTGGGGATACCAGCTTGTTGTTGAGCTGAGGCGTCATCGTCTACGTCCACTTGGCAGTGCCCACCCATATATTTTGCCCTGTGACAGCACACAATGGTGTCTATACGGGCGAGTGCACAGTGTAGTTTGGTGAAGTGCGCCCTTGCGAACATGCACAAAACTGTACCAGTGGTAATCTCGAGACAGTGTGCTTTGCCGGTAAATATTTAATTCATACATAATTATGGGAAAGCCAGCCGTTTTTTTTATTTGGGCTTTCTCACTCAACGCGTGCAACAGCTTTCGTTGATGATGCATTCGGTGTTTTTTCTTGGATTATTGAACATTGTCCTGTATCCCGCCCTGCTATGACATCGCTGCCAGGATAATGGAAGAGTGGTTTGGTATCAGGAGTGCACATACATAATCGACTCTTTTTGACGTCCACTGTGGCGATTCTTGCGAATGGGTCGCAGCAACCCCGCCATCTCTGAGGCGATGCAAGAATATGGGAAGTTGGCGAACGTCTGAAGAATGTGTAGCTTTCGCTTTTAGAGTATGACGTATTAGTGCACAGTCGAGCTGTGAAAAGTGGTTGTTATATCAGTTAATTGTATAGTGGAATTCACTTATAACGATATCAGATTAAACAATATATTGGTTATAAAGAGAAGCTGCCGCCCTATCAACTTTTGTATGTTTTCTACGGTGAAATAACGCATTTACAGGAATTCCGTGTGCCACATGATCGGTTATAAGAATTAATTCTGGCTGTTGGGTGTCTGGGCCGAGAGGTAATAGAACGGAAAATCCTCGAAAAAGGAAGATGAAAACAAAAAACTCGAGCTCCTGAAATCCCAGCAACAACCACATCCCCCAGTGCCTGTTTGGATTCGCAGTATGCTTCACCGCTTAGCATTGTGTCATTTCGCACAGCTGACTTATAAATTCCGCTTTGTTGTGGCGGCAGCGGTGGCTTCCGTTTGTTCACTTTCGGGCATAAAATTTGAGCTAAAGTTGACACTTGGAAGAGTTTCAGTGTCTGAAACTTCATACGTTGTCATACATTGGCCCTATTGGCCTTGTAGCAGTTTCATAGGAGCGTCCGAACTTAATCATATCTGAAAAATTGGCAGCTTTGCGATCGTTATCACTAGTGTCTGTCAATGTATCCCATCCGATGTATTAGTTTTCTCACAGCAATCTGTCATCCCCCATTTATTTTTTCGTGCAACCCGTTTTTTATCATTTGTGCACTTAGCGACGAAGCTGTCTTTTTTAAATGCCCATTCTTGTTAGAGAGTGCCAACAACCCCTAGTATTCGCGTATGTCGTGAAGCGGCGCCTGATGGGTGCTGGAAAGGGAGTTGAATTGACTTTGCAACGAATTGACAGCATTTCAGTGAAATGCGATACTGCCACGTCGAACCAATGGCCACCGTCTTCTTGCATGCAGCATGTCGCCTTTCTGGCTTACTCCGCCATTGCGGGTCACTTGTTGTGTAGTGTATGCTTCATTTGTGCATTCTACGTGCCTGTTTCACTCTGGATTGTGCATTACATCTGGCGAAAGCAAGCTTTTTTTTTTTGCAAGCATCATGCTGTACATCTCTGTGGTGCTCTATCGGTCCTAAATGATGAGGCACAGCATGCCTGTGTTGTCGCCTGATAGCACGTGCAGCATACGCTCTTCATCAGTGCATCCGCCTTTCCCATGTGCCCACACTGTTCAACACCAGCGAGCTTCTTTCTCTTCGACAAAGCGACGCGCACTTCAAAATGGTCTCAAATACGCGGTGGCGAAGTTGCGAATGGCAGCGTGGCGCGCTTGTAACGCTGTCAAGTCAATCAGTTTATGCCTGAAGCCCAACCGAGCAGGTAGCAGCTGATGACTGTAATAAGGTTGTTAGTGCTAAGTCATAATGGCATGTTCATCACAGGCTGCCTTCTTGCCTTCGCTCTTCCCGGATACTTATTCGTGAAGGCATTGCCACAATCGTGCGGAAATCGTAATCATTGGTCGACCGGTCTCTGCATCACTGAAAAATGAAAGATTTTTTATGATGCGTGGTGGTGTCGACAAATTGATAGGCTCGGTGAATATACATGGTAAGAAAAGTCATTGCAGTTATTGCTTATTGGTTTGTTCTGGGCAGTTGTAGCTGCATGCAGCGGCATCAGAAAAGGTTGCCATGCACAAGGTGATAGCGGGGCTTTATGCTGCCTCGTATTATGTCTTTCTTCACTGCCATTCTGCCATTGAAGAAACACCTGAAAAGTGAGCCATACCGCTCGCAGCGTCCGAAATTTGCGTGCAGTGCTCGCGGATCTAGGATATCTTCGTCGTCAGTGGTCACCCGCGCTTTAGAAAGCCTGTTTTAACTTACTTATTGCTTCATATGTGTCGTATTTTTGCCATGACCATGTCTGAAGTGTATGTTGTAAAATTAGGAGGCTTTGAACAATGTTCTCTGTATGTGGGTGCAGTTTTGAAGTGTATGTTGTAAAATTGGGAGGCTTTGAACAATGTTCCCTGTATGTGGGTGCAGTTTCAATGGGTAGCACAAGAAAAATTAAGTGCACCAAATTATGGTCATTACAGGTGATAACTCGTTATATCTGGGATTATTATAAGTGGGCCTGTTTATAATTGTTTTTAAGCGTTTTGGGAAAATGTAAACACTACGGCTCATCTGTTGACATCTTGTACAGTAGACCTTCAGTAAACGGACATCTCTTAATTGAACGCAACTGCTGCTTAAATGGAACAAGTGCTTCTGACAGGATTGGTTTCGTACTTCTATTCTGTGTTCATGTTCATCTCTCAGTAAATGGAACTCTTGTTGAATGGATAATACTATTTTGCTGGTCTCTTGAGGTTCTGGTTAATAAGAGCATGCTTTTCTTTCGGCTACCTTGTTTACTATATGTATACGTAGGTTACTGCATACTGCACATTGTTGATGCATGGCCCTAATCTGCCTCCCACTTTTCATTGCAGATGGAGCAAGACAGTCCAGTCAGTGAAGCAGTTCCTCACATTGCCAACATTGGAAAGATGGTTGAGGTAGGTTGTATTGCGACCACTCCCCCTTTTCTTCTCGCTAGAAAAGAACATCAAGCGAACAATGGGATGAAAAAATGCTGCCTGTGAGACATCAGTCTTTTTTTATTGTTGTTGCTATTCTCTGCCTAAATGAGGGCTACAGATTTAATCCCTACTTCAACAGCGCTTGCGCTTTTTTACTCGCTAGTAAAAGTTCCGATGCGGGGGGGGGGGGGGGACTTGTTGGGGAACGTGGTGGCAACTGCAAAAACCCGCTGAGAGTGTCCATGTCTTTGCTAACGCAGTAGTAATGCAGTTTTTTTACGGCTAAATAAGTGTTCTGGGTTAGCTCTGCCTTCAGTTCCCCTTATGTTTAATTTGTGCATTTTTTCAATTTTCGTACTAAACCTGTGTATAACTTAATTATTTTTATAACGAATTTTTCCAGGAATTCGTCAATCTTGTTATACCCTGGTTTAACTGTAAAAGTAAACCACAGAGAAAAGCTGGCACATCATGCCTTTGGTAAACTATATTGTATGGTATCCTGGACGATACACATAGAGCTGCACTGAAAAATTTCGTAATAAGCAGTATTATTATCGTCAGTACTTTTGTTTTTTTCGTAGTATTCTGCCAAGGGAAGGGTGTCAAGGTAATTCTGGCTAACTTTTGCGACAAGCGGGTAGTTCATATTATATGGGCACCTGCTCACTCCTTCCTCCCCGGGAACGAAATCGCGCACGACCTGGCTGGGGAACTGGCCAGCCAAACAGGCGCAGCGTGAAGTCCGGGGACAGAGAAGGACCGCATGGTCAGTTATGAAGAGATCACAAGATACTGCAGGCTAGGAAAGGCCCGCTTCCCCCGGCACATACCTCGCTAAACAAGCAGCAGGCGACAGCATGGCACCTCTTACAAACCAACACTTTTCTGAACCCGGTAACTTATCACCAGATCTACCCAGCGATATACTCAGATTTGTGTAAGTTCTGTAATCAAAAGGCGGACGTTAATCATATACTGTGTGCTTGCCCCTCAGTGACAGCGCAAAATAAAAAAAAAAATACAGTAATGGAGAGCAGTGGGCGACCGCTCTGCTAAGCGCAGACCCAGAAGTGCAACTTGGAAGTCCTTCGGCAAGCCGAAGATGCTGCCAGAGCGCAAGGACTCTTGGTCGCCACCTAGGGGAAGGAGACAATTCTTCCACATCTTGCCATTTGTTTTTCTTTAATGAAGTTATTTTCTCTTCGTAGTGTTTATTCAGATCTGTGCAACTTACACATGTGCATAAGTATGATTTTAGAGAGTTCATAAACCATCGAGAGTTCAAGGAAGAGAGAGTAGTTACCTTCCTGCAGGCCCTGCCTCCTCCTTACCACTTATTTCTTCATAAAACTCGCGGATGATGTCAGCACTAAGCACTGAGCCTTTCAGAATTTTGTGCTTTTCGGCTATTCACTGTCATCTCTACTTGTGCATTTGAAAAAGCACACAACAATGCCAAATCGGATGACCGTGCACGATATTCATGTGAGGCAAGGCAGAACAGACAAGTGACTGCGTAGCAGAGCAGGGTAGGAGAGTATGCACAACTGATGCGCAACTTGTATATGGACCAATCGAGAGCTTATTTCTTCGCGACGTTACGTTAACAGACCGCAGGTGTCACTAATCACACCTTAAAGAGTGGAAATGTCGGGAGTGAAAAACAGGCACGTTCTTTACCTTTTTAAAGGTTGTTCAGGGCCCTTTAAAGTTTACTTGGATGGGAATCATTGTCTCGCTGCTTTATTTTTTTACCCTGCCAGGACATGGAGAACAAGATCAGGACGACGCTGAACGAGATCTACTTTGGCAAAACGAAGGACATCGTCAACGGCCTGCGCTCCCTGCAGCCGCTGCAGGACCGGAAGCAACAGGACGCCCTCAGGAACGACCTTGCCCAGGCACTACGGAACCGTCAGGCCAAGCAGGACAGCTAATGACTGCAGGCAACGCACAATGACACTCGCCTGCAAGACGTTGCCGCGGCTGTCACTTGCGCCGAAAAGAGAGAGTCCAGCTGCCACGGCCGCCACATCATCGACGAAAGGCGCGTGCACACCCGGCAGCGGTGTATTTTTTCCCCGCACCCCGCGGTGTCGGCAGTCATCACACAGACAATGTTTTTCACCTGCACCCATGAATTACATGCATCAACAAATAGGGGGGAAAGGAGAGAGCGAGAGGGACAAGACTGTGACACTTTGGAGGTGGGAGGGGAGAGAGAGGTCGTGTGAGGGGACAGCGTCATGTGGCACGAGCAGATCGCGGCGATGCACTGCCTTGTTTTTCCTGCTCGGGTGGTATTACGAGGATGCTGTTGTTTGTGAGACTCGGCCGAGCGAGCAAAACCACATGCGCACACACACTAGACAAAGCTAGAAAATTTTTTTTTATCCTCGTTTCGGCTTTGGTGTACTGCCACTGTATCTCTCCCTTGCCCCTCATGAATCTACGATACAAGACTAATCTATGATGAGCCCATTTGTAGGGCTGTCACGTAAAACAGCGTAATACGAAACTGACTCGCATGGAGAAATGTTTCAAATGTGCTGCAGCACTTTCTTTACAATGTTATCTTTTTTTTGTTCTTTCAGAATAAGTTTTAACGAAACTGTCGTCGCTACTTTTTTTCGAACGCAGTTTTGCGAGTGGTCCAGTTTATCTTTTAAAAAGGGCATGGCTCCTTTTTCGTTGACTTTTTCGGTACATTTTGATTCACTGGAGGAGGGATTAGCTTTAGGATGTAGTCGAAAGGCCATTCTCTGCTGTAGCTGTTGACTTATTGTCGCTAGAGCACATTTGTTTACCAATGGATGCTTATTTTGAGTGTGTTTTTTTTCTTTAATATCGGTAACACACACACACGCACTCAGTGATGTCTTTTTCTATTGCTAGTAGTATTACGTCGGGCATGGAAGGAGCGATGGTTAATTAAAAAGTTGTTGAACACTGAAGTTGCGGGCGCGATCGAATGCAAGTGCCACTACATGCAAACACCTTAGACTGCACTTAACCGCAACACTTTGTTACTAGGTCCAGTTTATTGTAGTCAAGCTCCTCGTTTGCCCCCCTCGTCGAACTCCTGCGGCCAGCGCAATCAATCCTCTTCCGCAGCCTTACGTTTATGACCTGAGCACTTACGTAATTTATTGTTGATTGCCTATGCGGAACCTGCTATGCTATCTTTTTTTTCCTGCCATTTGTAGTCATCTCTCGAGGCACTCGGTAGTATGAAATGCGCGCGTTGTTGGAAGTTTGGTCACCAGGGGTTGCGCGAGCGGATGTGTTTTGCGGGGGACCTTCCCCCCATCCCCTATTACTTCTTTTTGACGCAAATCGTGATTCTGCCACAAGGCACGCAGCGATGCTTTTGTGTTTTGTTAATGGACTACTTGTTGAGCCTAACACTTTTTTGGTGGCTGGTGTATAAGTGGTCTTCTTCCTGTTCTTGCGCTGCTAAGCAAAAATGGAATAGGAGATGTGTACATTAAAAGAAGCGGAAAGGTGCATATTAAGAAGAAAAAAAATCACAGATGTTACAATAAAAGGCTTATATTCATATAAAACGCACTGTCGTGTCTTTCTTTGCTTGCGAGTGAATCGTGCCATTCGTGGGTTTTTGCACTCAGTCCAAGTGACTCAGGCTGCAAAGTACAACTGCATCTTGTCCATGGACTATGAGGCTTTTCCGTCTGGGATTCCACTGGCAACGCTTTATGTGAAAAGGCCCTGAAATGAAAAAAAGGGAGAACAGAACTTGAACAAATCATGGCATTATACAAGCTCGGAAAAAAAAAAACCCTGCCGTGGTTGGGAAACCTACAACAAGAACAGATTCTTTGCTCGAAGCTCTACCTTCGAACTTATTCAAGAGTTTATAGCTTTAAGATGTCTTTGATGGAAGCCTTGTGTTTGGTGCCTCTGCCAGAACCAGACCCTCTTTGAGCACTTGTTCTCATCGCCAAAACTATTGTGCCAAACTTTCGCGGCACATCCAGCTCAGCGACAGTGGGTCACATATTTGGTAGGAATGTCGGTTGGATAGGAGGTTCTAAAAAACTGGGCTCCACAGATTCTTTGCTGTCACCGAGTGGCAGAAATGTTCAGTAGACACTTGTTAAACTGAAAACGATGGGACCAAGAAAATATTGTATGTTCAATGTAATGATAGTTTTCTTCACTGAGCTGAAGAGGGGTGCAGAATGCATGCCAGCTTATCATATGAAAGGCAGTTTTAAGCAGTTATTGCATTTAAAAAACACTCGTACACTAAGAGTCAGCTGTATATGAAAGATGTACAACAGGGGTTCTACTGTATAAATCTAGGCCAATAAATCATGAATATAGCCACAAGAGCTATACTCATGCATAAAACTTATCACTACCCTAAATCGTTCCCGAGGTGTCCTAAGTAATGGCTGCTGCCAAAGTTCGCTTTAGTAATTTCAGAAACTTTTAATGGCTGGTGCTATGATAAATGAAGACAGCATGGTTCGTTGTACTCGTCTAGTAGCAGTAGTAAATATAATTGTTCTTGGTAGGGTGAAGTCCTCTCCTGCAACCTTCAAACAGGTCATTCGTGTCAGCATAGTAGTAACAGTAATTTCATGCATTGCATCAATGAACTGTCACTGATATATGCCATCTGTTCCATTGCTTTAGTGAATCAACTGACAGAACTATCCCCATAGTGACAAGACAATAATATCCAAAACTCACATTATCATTTTAACTGCAATGGCATTTAAGAGATCGTTTTGCACGAATTCTGGTGTTGGTGTTGTGTCATTCGTTCAGAGTGAAAAATTGGCGCCTGTGAGCAAAAATTTGAGGTGGATGCAATTACATGAACATCTTCGGCCAAAGTGTGCGCTAAACTATAGTGCCTAGAATATACGTACATATTCTAGGCACTATAAATGAACCCAGACCTTTAGCATGGCATGCAGGTATCCTATTACATAACCATCCACGCCTGCGCTTGAAACTGTTAAACTGTTTTGGAAATAAAGCCATACAAAAGTGTCGTGTAGTACAAGCAATTTTCTCAGCCACTTTCTTCCCGATAATGACTACTATAGTAGTCACGAGACTTTGTGCCAAAATACCAGTGATGACTCCCCTTGCAATCAACAAAATTTGGTCTCTCATGGAACCAATGACGAATACACTTCTGCTATAGCTGTGTTGCTTAATGCTAGATGGCCAAAACTTGTTGATGTGCCATTTGTGTCCTGGCTTTCATTTTGTAGCCATATTTTATTGTATTGCCATGCAGTGAAGCCATATTGTAGTTATGAGTTATCTTGTATTTTTTACATAGTGATACAAAAGGTGCCCAATGAAGTGAAACAATGATGCCGATTTATTCAGAAAAAAAAAGCTGTACACACTGAGCCAAAAAAAAATTTTTCAGTAAATTTGGTGCAATTTTTTTTTACTGTAGGGAAAGGGACAAACAACTGGCCAGAATGTGCGATGAGATCCTGGTGGAAATGAAAAGGCTGAGAATTGTGGCGACAGATCAAACATCCTTTTAACGAGCTGAGTAGGATTCGTATTTCTAGATCGCATATAAAAGTCAACAAACTGGCATGTTGCACAGCCTACGGAAGAGCCTTGAAGCTAGATTACAAAATTACTGACTGGAGCGCGCGCGCGCGCACACACACACACACACACACACACACATATATATATATATATACATATATATATATATATATATATATAGTCGGACACTTTCATGAGCATCATAACTAGCACAAAAAATTAAAGTATGTATATTATTATCTATCCTCGCTCAATTATATGCTTTTTCTGAAGTCTGTAAACCATGGATAAGGTCATACCTTTGCAGGGTACCTCTAGCGTGATTGCATTGGAGGGTGTCCACAAACAAAGGTGCTTTGCATAGGTGCAAATGGCAAGCTTGTCTGATTGGTGGTCCCACGCAATACCTGCGAGCAATTTGAGCATGGACAATGGACAGAGGCACATTTTGTTCACCTAGACTAGCAATCTCTTTAGAAGTCTATCGGAACTTGCCACAGTGGTCCAGTGGCTATGGTGCTCGACTGCTGACCCAAAAGTCGCATTTTGGTGGCTGAACATTAGAGGCCTGTGTGCTTAGATTTAGGTGCACCCTAGAGAACCCAAAGGCCACTGAAATTTCCCTCCACTGCACTGTCTGTCATCGTATTATTGTTGAGAGATGTAACACATCAACAATTACCATTATAGAGAGAGACAAAACTATATTTTGTTCTTGCTGGGGTCAAGGGAGGCAGGGGCCGGGAGACTAGCCCTACCGGTGCCCCCCTTCCTTAGGCGGCGGTCAGACCTTGGAACCTGGCGGAGTCTCAGGCCAGCTGGACTGCCCGGAGTTGGTGATCCGTGCGTGCGCCAAGCAGCATAAGCTCCCACTGTTCTGGCGTGGTTATCGTGTAGAATTAGCAGACTCGAAACGTTTGCAACAAGTAGCAGGTGTGTACTCGTGGCCCAAACAGCAGTTCATTACATTCACTACAATTTCGTCCATTCTCAATTTGCAAAGCTGCCGACAAAATCTTACAAATGTTGGATTCTCAACGAAGTCCAAGATGTATATTATTGTAGCGGCGAGAGAAGAGAGACGTGAGACGGCGTCGTAGGCAGCCGACGGGGTCGTGCCGATCGCGCCACTTTATTGCACGCCTGAAGAGGAGCCGCGGTGGCTGTCCACGTCCGACGCGCGAGGTGCGTGAGCTCGTTCTAATCCTCGCGCAGCTCGAGCTAGCATGAGCTGCGCGAGAGGCGCAGCGCGGTGATCCAGAAATGATGATGGTGATGATGGCACTACAGGGCTCCCCCCCTAGCGCTTTGCGCGATTTGAAGGCATATGAAAAAAAAAAGAGCGACAAATGCTATATATATGAACGACAATCCATAAAGTGTTCATTTGTAAAGTCCCGGTTGTCAGCGTTGATTGGCCATCGGTAAGCAGCGGGTCTCTGGCGGGCGACACTGGGAGAAGCGCAAGGGACGAAGGAGGAAGTGCCGGGTCACTGTGGTAGCCGACAAGCGGGTCTCACGGTGACCTGGTCGGACAGGCCGAGAGTGGACCGTGTGTCGCGAGGTCATGACAGGATGGTGGGTGACAATGTTGGCGCTGGGTGCAGAGGACACTATACTGCCGCCTGTCGAGATTAGAGGTCCCGACAGGGCCTTATGATGGTGGTGGTGGTGGTGGTGATGGTGGTCATGCGCCAGTATCTGCAGCTGGGTGAACGTCGGTATCTGCACCAGGGATTGGTGCTGGTCTGTCTGGAACGCACCCAGTGTGGGCTGGGCCAGCATGGTCTGCGTGGGCAGCATGGCCTGCGGCTGTTGCAGCGTCAGTGGCTGTCCCGGGACTATGGCAAACGAGGGGGGCGACATCATGCGTGGCGGTGCCAGAAAGATGTTGGGCCTTGGCCCCAGGTTCTGTGGGATGACAAGCGTCGGGGTGCCAGGCGGTCCTGGATGTCCCCCATGGGACCTGGGCCCCGTCTGAGGTCCCAGGGTCAGGCCCGTGGCATGGGGTGGCCGCAGGGCCAGCTGGACCCCCTGTATCTGTTCCAGAGAGCTCTGGGTCTGCCCCGATGCGTCTTGTATCAGAATCGGGCTGTGGCCCAGGCCCGGAATGTACTGGTTCAGCAGGAAAGTGCCCTGCGCAGGTCCAGCCGGAAACATGCCCGGCTGCGCTGCCGCGGGGTTCCCGATGAGCAGCGGACTCCCCGTGTTGAGCCCCATCGCGGCTCCGCGCTGCACCGTGGTCGCAGGCTGCGGCGCCGGTACAGGCGCGGGCCGCGGTGTGGCCTTGTGCTGGGCCGCCCGGGGAGACTGGGACCGGGTGGTCGCCGCTGCCGAAGGCGTGGTCATGTTCGCGCTGCCGCTTGACAGCTTGGGCAGGATCTGTGGCTGTTTCGGCTGGATGAGCCGGGGGGCACCAGAGGTGCGAGGACTGGGGCTGGCCGAAACCACCTGTGCGACGCCGGGTCTCGACGCAGGTGCCTGCTGCGGCGCCACGGGCAGAGGGGCGACGGTGGCAGTTGCTTTGGTGGTTGCCGGTGTCGACGCCGACAATGAGGGCAGGCTCTGGCTCCGCGAAGGCACGGCGCTGGGGCCCGTCGTAGACCACGAAACAGAGACAGGGACAGGGGCGGGGAGCGGGGACGCCGAGTGTGGTCGGCTGCTGGCCGGGTAGGTGCGAGTGGAATGTGGCGAGGCACCTGGCAGGCCATTGCTGGCACCAGTGGCAGGTGGCGGAGCGGCAGGGGGCACCGTCGAGGAGCTGACCAGCAGCTGCGGCGAGGAGGAGGCCGAGACGTCTGAGCTGGTGGTCGCGGAAACGGCGAGGGCCACGGTGTCGCGTGCCGTCGCTTTCGTGGAAAACGTGCAGGTAGCAGGTACGTGTGATGAAGCTCTGCACTGGGGCTCTGAGGGAATGTACCTCTCGGAGGGAAGGTCAGTCGCAGTGGGGAGTCTTCTACCTCACGGTCGTGATCAGGTGCAGGAGTGGATGTTTCTGCGACCGGATCAGGTGTAGAAGTAGTCGAAGCCGGGGTACCGAGGTAGCGGTCAATGGAGGGCTGCGGACTGGTTCGTACCTTGCTCTGCAACGCCGGGGAAACCTGCCTGGTGCGGGTAAACGGAAGCGGACGGTATGTGTTGCCGCTGCGGGCGAGCACCGCAGTGCAGAGGGCATCGTAAGGCTGCGGGCTGGTGCTTGAAGTGGCAGCGAGATGGCGCAACTCTACCGGAAGGGCGTCGAGAAGAATGGCGTGCATCAGCAGCTGGTCCGTGATGCCATTCACCGCAAGAACGGCGTCGAGCTGCATAAACCATACCTTGGGGTAGGTCGATTGGAACAGCGGCACTGGCGGGCAGAGTTGCGGGAACATGGCAGCGGGCCGTTCGGCGAAGGGCGTGTTCTCCGGGTCACCAATGTAGCGGCGAGAGAAGAGAGACGTGAGACGGCGTCGTAGGCAGCCGACGGGGTCGTGCCGATCGCGCCACTTTATTGCACGCCTGAAGAGGAGCCGCGGTGGCTGTCCACGTCTGACGCGCCAGGTGCGTGAGCTCGTTCTAATCCTCGCGCAGCTCGAGCTAGCATGAGCTGCGCGAGAGGCGCGGCGCGGTGATCCAGAAATGATGATGGTGATGATGGCACTACATTATCAAATGAATTAAATTGGTTAATCAGGCTGACAAGCTCAATGTGCAGTAAGGTGACTCAAACATGGGCGGAAATGCCTTGTTAGGCATTTAACATGAATACCACATAACCAAATAATTTAAATGTATCAGTGTTTGGTCAGGGCTAGTAATGCTCTACCACTAAAAACAAGTGACTACGTGGCATTGAAGGATAAAAAAAAAACTAAATCATGCTGCATGAAGTTCTTCCTCTAAACTTTAGTACATGTAGAAAACCCCAAAATTCAACGTACTCCATGTGGTCGTACCACACAATTATACCAGAAATCGTGACATGTACAATGAACTCTCAAACAAAGAAGCTGGGCCTTGATTTTCTCCATGTATAAGCAATCATCCTTCCTTCAATAAACCTTGGGATCCTTAAAAAAAGTTGCAAACACTTTGGCACAGTGTCTTATTTTTTATCGGTGTGCATCTTTCATAGTCTCATTTTTTTTATCTGCCAAAAAAAAAAACAAATATTGGTTATCCTAGTTTGAGTTAAATCGTCATGCAATTTAGCAGCTTGTAATGCAGAAATTAGGCACTGGCTTGAGGCAACCATTTTAATGGGCTAATGTGTGTCCCAATCCTGTAGTTGTAGTGCCCACAGGAGGAGCTGCTAGTCTCTGTTGCGGAGCTGCCACACTTGGTGCTGCATGCCGCTTACAAACGAAGCGAAGACCATTCTTGATGTTTCTTATGAAGGTGCGCTGCGAAAAAATTCACACATATCTACGAAATGGATGCTGCTGATCGAGGGAAGCTAGGTTCTAAGGCCCGTAATGTCTATGGGCAGTTGCTGACTAGTCTACAGACGGACGGACCGACAGACGCACACATGGACGGACGCACGGAAGGATGAAGGCATCGATGCACGGATGGAGGCAGGGCCTATTTTTAAACCATGCGTACGCTCTGTAGACAGTTTCACGCACAGATGTTTTGCACCTGCGTTTCGACTGTGCTCAGCACATAGACAGATTGATGCAAAAAGCAAATGCTCAACGAAACCACCATTTACTTGTAATCTCAGTAGGTGCACAGTTGTGATGCATGCAGCAGAACAAACCAACATCACAGTTGACAGAAGTGTGCACCCGCAGTTGTGACAGGACAGCAACCACAAAATGACATGCTTTAAGATATCCAGGTGTGAGGCTACTATCTTTGCCACTATTTTTCTTCATTATTTATTTATTTATTTATTTGCAATACTGCCAGTCTCTGCTGAGACCATAGCAGGTGGGCACTCAGTACAGATGCTATGATTGCTCATCATAGTAAAAACAAACTGTAATACAGAACATAAAAGCAACATTAGATGTCAAAAGTTCTTGCATAAAACTTCTTACGTAAGGAACAAGCTGAGGATGGGTGAAGATGAACTGACCTAAACTAATCTCTACATAAGGAACAAACCTGACAAATAGCAATATGCACACAAAGAAAAAGCTCCAATTGAAAATTGAGCCGCTGCACTGATGTTCATCGTCTTTCAATGAAATCACTTACACCGCAAGTAGCCTTAGAATTCAATGCAAATCAACTTGAAAAGACTTACAGGTAACAGGGGTAAGATGCACTAGCACAGCAGTTAGGATGAGCTTCCTGATGTCCAAGATGAAGACAATGTTCGGAAATGTTGCTGTAAGCGATGTTAATAGCAATATAAGTAGAGCCCATTGGTTAAGTGGCACCTTTTACAGTCACACAGAAGTATATATGACTGTCAGACCTTGTTATATCTTGAATCAGCTCCAAGGCAAAAAAAAAAAAAAGGCAGGACAATAATGCGACATTGAAAAATAATGGCAAGACTGTTTTTCATTTTCTTCACTATAACAGATCATTTGTGGGCTTGTGCAAATAGTGAATTTTAGGTTCAAAGTGAATGAAAACTGAATAGTGATTTTGGTCGAATAACTTCAAGTTAAATTCAAATAGTATTTATATCACATGTTATAAAGAAAAATGGGCATATCTGTCGTGACTCAACTAAACTGCACAGTATTTTTTTGACAATTAAAACAAGGGCTTGAGCAAATGTCATTCTCTGTGGTTCAAAGGAAGTGAAAACAACTTTGAAGTTGAACTTTGAGGCACAATTTGACTTTTGGTAGAAAGCAAATGACAACTTGTTTTGTTTTAAAATTTACTGTACTTAACACTCATAAGGTGATATAACAAGAATGATGAATCGATGTGAGGGTAATATGTTCATTTAACGATAAAGTGGGACTTTGCAGCAGTGCAAATATTTTATACACACACACACACGGACACATACACGTGTTCTCACGGCCTAGCATCTCTTAACTGCAGTGAAATCTTCTGTACGGGAAGCTACATGTGACTCGAATGCTTTAAAATGTTCAACAATTTAAATTTGTATCGAAGAAAGTTCTAATACACTAATACTCATTTGAATATTTGAAGCATTGGAACATTTGCAGAAGTCTAATATATTTGTCATATGCACAGTCATTCATTATAGCAAGGTTAAAATGTAGTGTTCTTGCTTTTTAGTGCTCAGTCATAACACCGTATTTGTATTCTACGACTGCCCTTGGCTAGTTGTTGTTTTCTTAACCTTAACACAGGGACAGCTAAAAAACAGGTCAGTGAGAACTCCCTGTTAATAAGCACTTTCTTTGTTAAGTGCTTCACTTAGGTTATCGTCCCCTCAAACAATTAAGGGGAAGAAATTTGAACTTTCGTCTGTGTTTACTTCGGTGGATAAATGGTTGCACTGATTTTCCCATTTCCCAACTACTGCAGCTTTTCGCAGACCCATGGAAAATGTGTTAGAAGGGTCCTACTGTCCATCTGTACAAACACTGACCTGATATTCGTGCCAGGTAGTTCTGACTTGCACTGAGCCTGACGGCTGTTTGTTGCGATAACGCATCCGAGCCGTCGCCGACCCTGATCAGGTATCCAGGACTCACCGGCCGAATAGGAACAACCTCATCTGTGACCAAACGTGTACAAAGTGAATGAAACGGGGTTGTGCCACCTTAATAAAGTGCTTCGATTTCTGTACACTTACAGTAACTTTCAATGGGTCTTGGTCCCCTCTTTATGGTTTGTTTAGTCTTGACTTCCTTATATATAATCTGCAAAGAGGAAGTGGGTACTTGTACTGAAACATCGAATGGCAGTTTCCAAAACTTGAGGCCTACCAGCAGGCTTGTTTGTTAGGTGCTTAGACTAAAGATGGGCATGGCGACCATGTCGGGTGAAGGGAACAGGGCATACAGTTGCTCACTGTCATCTCGGGTTTACAATGACAAAAATGACACAAAATACAAGGCTATTGTATGAATGAATACTGTTTTCCTGTCCAGGTATAGAACAATACACTATTAAGAAGCACTTTTTACTATTGAATGTAACCACTGACAAACCTGTTTTTCTATATTCCTTGTGCGCTCTTTTATTGACAGTTGCTATATTTCAGATCTTTAGAATAGAACAACTCAGAAGCCAGAATATTGTTTTTGCTCACACAAAGTGTGCAGCAAAAAAAAAAAAAGAGCAGCATGGCATATTAGAGGCAAAAAACACGAAGCAAGTAATACAGCACATGATTGAACATGCAACATTCCTCAGATAGCTGTAATATGCAAAGAAGTTATTATATGGAGGTGACATGGATTTGCACATGCACAATGTGCACATATGCACAAGTGCATATAATGCACACATTTAAATGGGGAAACTCACTGTGAAACATGCAAAGTTATGATTTTCTTGTGATTCCATCGCACGTGCCAGCTTTCGGTATTTCTACCTAACAATGAGAGCCATCGAGTAAGATTGACACAGATACCTTCAAAATATTTTGATTAGGGATGCACAAGGCACCCCAGTTTTAAACAATTTCAAGACAATAAATGAGGGTCACACATTCACTACTATGCTATGCCAACATAACATTGTGTTTCTCCCTTAGCATGCGAATGAAATACCTAACATGACCACAAATACCATCGAACATGAATTTCTCAAATTTCATGATTCCACTTGCCATGCTGTTGTCTGTGAGCACTTCCGGGAGCTCGTAATCAAGCAGCTTGCCCCAAGCAACTGTCTCGAGCAGCATTATCTGTGAACAAACCGTCCATCAGTTATGGTTTTTGCCAGCTTACCGCAACTGCCAGCTAAATACCTTGTCGTCAAAACTCTCAAGCAGTACCACCTGGCCGAAGTGCGACCATGAGAGTGACTTGATACCAATAATCTCTTCATTAAGACCGAACGAAGCAAGCTTAGCGCCAGCAGTGCTGTAAACATAGAGCTGAAACTGTAGAAGAGAAGGAACAAGAAAATTTCGAGAATGTGATTCATATATACATACTTACAATATCCAAGTGAAAACGTAACGATACAAAACTTACTCCTGTTCTCGGAGACTCCCATATGCAGAATGTCTCAGCATTTGGAGCCCATAAGAGGTCGGCGATATCTTCGGATGCCACTGGGAAGTTCTATGGAAAGCACATTTGAGTTATTTTATGGAAGTAAGCTAATCATCAGATTACTGAGCAGACAACCACTACCTGTCTCACTGGTTTAATTTGTGAAACAGCATTGACCGTAACCAATACAACAGCAGTGCAGAAAAAGTAATTGTGCACACTGGTGTCATCTCCACTATTTAGTGGCGAGCATTACAAGCGCTGTGTCACAAGGTATGTTTTCCTCAATATGCATGTCGATTGGCACTCTCCCGTGAGGGTCCTAAAGGCTGTTAGGGTTTTGTTGAATAGTGAACAAATTATCTATCTACGTGCCGCAGGGAATAGCTACTGTTGTCGTTAAACATACCCAACGACTATTAACCGAGCTGCTGTGCGACCTGACATTTCACCCTAGTTATTCATTTTGTCCAAATGCTTCTTTATTTAAGAATTTTTCATTTTCATGTATTGATAGGAATTACATGGGCTTGTTACACAACCCTGTTTGGTGCACTATAGTAATTAAATGCACTATCATGCAACGTTCAAACAAGTTTCCAAATTCTGTTAGTAGTTATTGTAAGGATCCCTACTGATTGTGTAAAAGGTTGCTACCATGGCAGTAGCCAATATACTAAATCTACAAAAAAAAAAGTAACAGATCAAAATATGCAAAATGCATTACACTTCATCAGTGTATACATTTACGTTATTGCTTAAAATAACTGATGAGAATATGTTAAATGAAGTTGTAGAGTTCTAGGAAATTTTATTGGAATATTATAATAAGAATGTAAATAACAGGCCTTGCAGTGATATCAGGTGGCTCTGCTCAGATTGGATGGAGTGGTCTGTTGTTTGACACATATTAGTGGTAAGAGTTAACTAACAGGAAGTCTATGGCCAATATCATGCTTGCATATAACAGTACAGCTACACAGAATGAACATCTGCTTGACAGAGTGCAGAATTAAAAAAATGAGCTCTTCACCGCTGTTTTGGGCTCCCACTAGAACAAACAACACCAAGACTTATCAATACCAGTTTGGAAGCCTCACCTGTTGGAGAGTCCATGTCTTGCAGTTGATGATGCTAACAAAGTCCTTGGCGTCTCTTCGCTCAACTACTGCCAGATGTTCACCGGATTTACTGAATGAACGCAGAGACAGGGGCAACTTGGCTTGCTTTAGGTAAAGCACAGACTTTTCCACCAAAGACCAGACTGTCGTCCTGATCTAAAATGGTGATAGAAATGCCGAAGGTTACTATGTTCACGTCTAATCATCGCACAATGACTGGCTGTACAAGACATCTCATTATAATATAAGTTGTGCTATGACAAGGCCTAAGAAACTAGGCGAAAGCTCGCATGCATAATTGCGCCACTCGAGAAAACAAAGGTCGATTATCTGATGTTTGCAGAAAATGATTAGAGTTACTGCTTGGCGCACAGACTAAACAGTGAGTGCAAAGGGGCCATAAAGCAGGCTTAATTTGTTTACTCGCTAGGTTCTCTATACCTAAATTGATCTAATAGAAACTCACCTGAAAATCCGCTGTTGTTAAGATGTGCTGACTGTCAGGACTCCAGCATGCACTTATAAGCCCCAGCGACCCTTCCGATATCCTGCATTTCCAAGTTGTATCCTCCGGATGCCACACCTAATATTTTAGTAAGAAATGCAGCAACGTCATAGAAACAATCAAGTGTGTTCATTACTTTACAGTGGAGTTTTCTAAGCGTACTCACCTGTACTATTTTGGGCTTTAGCAACAAGCACAACAGCAGCTTTGAGTCGGGAGACCACTGTTGAACGACGAGACAGGCAAAACTGTAAGCGCTTGAAGTAGTGAACCTAGCATGTCGCTATGCAAAGTGCAGGCACTCGCAAAACAAAAGTTTACCTCTATGGTGTCAACAACGTCAACATTAGAAATCGTAGCTATCTCCTGGAACGTGATAGAGTTGTAAATGGTAACTTTTGCGGCGCACGGGACAGCCTGTAAAGAGAAGTAGTCAAGTCGGTAATCGACAACGCTACATCACGTTTGGTGCACCTACCAAGTGTTTTCCGTTTGGCGAGAATGAGCTCAGCGCTGGAGACTCCTTCACGACCCGAGAGAAGCTCATGATTCAGCAGATTCTGTTCGTAGTTAACGGGGTTTTCGAAACCATCCCGTTGCGAAGGGTTTCAAAACACAACCATTCGCGCTGGACGGGAATAATGCACGCATTTCTATTTCGACGGTGGACGTCTCAACACGCGGCGCTTTAATTTACCTTGCATAGATGCTATGTCGATGGCAACGAAAGAAGCATAGTGGAAGCGAGGCATTAGTTACTTAACTGCTCACTTCCTCCTTTCCTAGACCCCGGTAGTGTAGCGGTAAAACGGAACGGGAACTTCGGCGCCTGCTGGAGTCCAGTGTTTGCTGGTAAGCACTCCTCCACGCTGGTAAGTGTCAAACACGGTAGGGGAATAGGAAGCGAACGCTAATATGCTGTAGAGTGCACTTAGAGCCACTTGAATCCGCCTATTCCACGTGTAGTTTTGCGACGTGGCGCAGTGGCGACGTTTAGCGCTGCCTGAATGAAACTGGCACTTGCCAATCACATTCAGGTTGTCAATTCCTTCGCATCAAGTTCGCGAGTGTGACAAGCAGTTGCACAGGTGAACGCGCAAACGCACAACGCCCCATGGGAGCGAAAGCGCGCGCAGTTTGACCGAGCGAGGCGCGGTGTGGGCGTGGTGCTTTGCGACTTACGTCGCTTTCCTTCCTTCATACCAGGGCCGTAGCCAGAAAGGGGAAAGCGGGGCTCGACCACCCATTGTGTACGTTTGTGCGTTTGTTCATATGGACGCGTGTATGTGAAATTCAAAAACCTGAACCCTTGGTATACCACCCCCACTCTCCTGGTCTGGGGGTTCTTCGCAAAAAGGGGAATACTAGTCAGGTACCAGATTATACAGAAAATTTTTCCAACTGCAAGGCTTTTGGAAAATGTTATCCTTGTGAGACAATGCTTGATTTTCTGATCTGTACCGTGCTGAAAATGGTACTCAGTCTTCGATTTCATGTTTGTGAATAGCGGTAGGTGCCGTCGACAAACTAGAGCACTTGGAGCGCAATCGCGGTGTGTGGGCTCCGCCCAACCCAAAGCGCGCCACCACCTTCTATGATCACGGGACAACTACGGAGCAACTATTAACGTTACTTGGCAACTAACGCAGCCAGACTAAAAAAGCGGGCGTGCTGCTTCTTTTGTTTGGTCATGCGACTACAAAGTTGTCTCCGAGTACAGCGCGTCGGGGAGCCTCCCGCATGGCAGTTATGGTGGCTAGAAGGAGCATATGGCAGCTGTGAGTCTGGGAGCGCGTCGTTAAAGCGAAAGCGCGTCAGAGAGCCATTCTCCCACAAGTAAAATAAAAATAAAAAACAAGGTGTACATGCACGTGTATGAGCAGGAGTTACAGTCATTAAGCTGACTGTGTGCCGCGGCGCTTTTAAATAAACGCTGTTTAGCGCCAATTATTCTTTCCAATTTATCAACCTTCATATTTCGTAAAAATGTGTGAAAGGGCGCACGTATGCGCATACTTACCGAATGGAAGATGGTACAATCTAGGTGACTAAAACGTCTCAGTTAGCTTAAAGGGACCCTGAAGGAGTTTCTCGAAGTTTTGTCCGCGTTTAGGCCAGATCACCGTCAAACCATTTGTTCTACAAATTCAGCGACACGCTGTGTACCAACGCTGCTATGTTCGATTTGATTAAACCCTCCTTCTCGCCTCAGCCTTACCTCCTCAACTCATGAGACACACTGACATTGCCGGCGATCGCAGAGCTCGCATGAGCGCGCTCGATGATTTGAGCTTCGCCCATTCTAGACCTCCAAGATTGTACGCCGACAGGTTGCGCGCAATCTGGGAGGCCACAATGAAGATGTCCTCAATGAAGATGCAGAAGGACTAGCAGCCACACTGGCGAAAGGCGTCGATGACATGCGCGCCACTTCTCCTAAGGTACAGGTAGTTATATGCACGATACCGGAGGTACCGGTGCGTGATAGCAACCTGCAAAGAGCGGTGGTCAACGCAAATCAAGAGATATGGCGGATGAGTCGAGAGAAAGGCTTTGAGGTGGTGGAAATAAACAGAGAGGTGCATAGGTGGGGGGGTTTTCAACGAGACAGAATTCACTTCGATGGGCGGCTAGGTCATGAGGTGGGTTGGCGACTTGCAGGACGCGCAGTAGCTTTTTTGGGGGGCAAGCGAGCCCTTCGGGGAGCAGGATAGCTAGTAACGAGGAAAACAACCAGGGAGACTCTTTGACAGCTGGTATGGACAGATACGATTCCAAAGTGGCACCAATATCTAAGACAGGTAGAGTCCGGGGCATAAATAGACGTAGCCACGAGCGCCGAGCCAATTCAGACATAGGGTATATTAACATGCAGGGTGGTAGGAGCAGGCTGAAGTGGGAAGAGATAGAAGAACAGCTAAGGGAAGAGAGGCCGATGGTATACGGTTTCGTAGAAACACATCTCAGGGACATGGAACAACCTCCGAACAATCCGGACTACGCGTGGGAATATTGTAACAGAACAGAAGGCAGCAGAAAGGGGGGTGGTATTGGGGCATTCATTCATAAAAGTACAGACTGGCAAAGGGTCAAGCAGGAGTGCAAGGAACATTTATGGCTAAAAGGGAAAGTGGCAGGTCAAACGACACTCCTTGGTTTCGTGTACTTGTGGACGGGAGCAAAGGCCAGAGAGGAAAACCAGGCAATGGTAGAGTGTATATCAAAGGACATTCAGGAGTTAGGAAGAGAGTGCGAGATAACTATACTAGGAGACATGAATGCGCACATAGAAGATATAGATGGGTATACCGACCCGACAGGCAAAATGATCATGGATATGTGTGAAAGGCTTGATTTGATCATTTGCAACAGTACCGAGAAGTGTGAGGGGCAAATAACATGGGAGGTAGGAAGGCTTCAGTCGACGATAGATTATGCACTGATGTCACATAGGATGTACGATAAGCTCAGGGGAATGCACATAGATGAAGGTGGCTCCAGAAGTCTGGGTAGCGATCACAAACGTATCAAGCTAAGTTTTGGAAGATCAGTGAAAGTGGGAAGCAGACAAGATGAGCAACTACAGGAAAATTTTTATCCAGAAAGGCAAATTGAAATAGCCACTAAACAAATTGAGAAAGTAATCACGGAGGATAACAAGACAGTGTGGACATACACGAATCTAATTAGACTCTTTGAGCTAGAGCTTGTTAAGACGCGTGACAAATCACCCCGGAAAAGAAGACACAAACCCAAAAGTTGGTGGGATGAGGAAGTTAAGAGAGCCATAGCAAAACGTCAGGAAGCCTCTAGGGAACACAGACATGCTAAGCAGCGGGGTGAACCGACAGATGATGTTGAAAGAAAATGGGCAACCTTTCTAAGCTGTAGAAGGGATGCATCCCTTCTGATCAATGAAAAGATTAGAAGGAAGGGAGCTCAGTGGCTGGCAGAAGTACATAAAAAAGATAAAAAGGCAGCTGCGAAATTTTGGAACCATCTAAACTCCCTAAGAAATGAGACGAGCCTAGAGCAGAGTTTTATAACTACAGCCCAAGGTGCTAGGTTAGAAGGGGACGAAGCTATTGAATATATAAGAACAAGGGTGACAGAAAAATTTCAACAAAGAAGTACTTTATGCACCACAATAGACAAGGACGAATCAAGTGGTGCAATGGCTCCATTTTCACAACAAGAGTGGGAAAGGGCTGAGAAAAGGGTTCCTGGTAGTACATCAACAGGCCCAGATGGCATTCCAATTAGGCTGATAAAGACATTAGGTCCGAAGTCTAAGCAGGCTTTGAGAGAGGCAGTGAGCAAAATAATAATCGATGGTGAAGTTCCCAATGGATGGAAACTTAGCAGGATGAGCATGATCTATAAAGGAAAGGGGGAAAAAGCTGACATAAACAACTACCGTCCTATAACAGTGACATCAGTGGTCTACAGGCTGGCGATGCAAATTATAAAGGAAAGACTGCAGGCGTGGATAGAGGATGAGGGGGTGCTGGGGGAACTGCAGAATGGGTTTCGGAAACACAGGAGGTTGGAAGACAATCTGTTCTCACTGACGCAGTGCATCGAAATAGCAGAAAAGGAACACAGGCCCCTGTGGCTAGCATTTTTGGATATCAAGGGAGCGTACGATAGCGTGGTTCAAGAGGAATTGTGGGGAATACTGGACACACTAGGCGTGGAACATGTAGTCACTAATCTTTTAAAGGGTATCTATAAAGGTAACAAGGTAGTTATAAAGTGGGAAAAACAGGTATCCAAGCCTGCAGAGGTAAAACGGGGGCTTAGGCAGGGGTGCCCCCTGTCACCCTTATTATTCATGATGTACCTACAAGGATTAGAGGCAAAATTAGAGGGAAGTGGACTGGGCTTCAACCTCTCTTTAGTCAAACAAGGAAAACTTATTGATCAGGCACTACCAGCATTAATGTACGCAGATGATATAGTGCTAATGGCCAACAACAAGGAAGATTTGCAGAGATTGATGGACATCTGCGGTAATGAGGGAGATAGGTTAGATTTCAGATTCAGTAAGGAAAAATCAGCAGTCATGATTTTCAATGACAACGAAGGTAGTGAGCTTAGAATACAGGAGGTCATGCTAGAGATAACAGATAAATACAAATATCTGGGCGTATGGATAAGCAATGGGACCGAGTATCTGAGGGAACACGAAATATACGTGACGACTAAAGGTAACAGGAATGCCGCAGTCATGAAAAATAGGGCACTGTGGAATTACAATAGGTATGATGTTGTGAGAGGAATATGGAAAGGGGTCATGGTTCCTGGGCTGACGTTCGGCAATGCGGTCTTGTGCATGAGATCAGAAGTTCAAGCAAGATTAGAAATTAAGCAACGTGGAATAGGTAGGCTTGCTTTAGGAGCTCACGGGAATACACCAAATCAGGGAGTACAAGGTGATATGGGATGGACATCATTTGAGGGCAGGGAAGCTAGCAGCAAGATAGAATTTGAGAAACGATTGAGAGAAATGGGGGAAGAGCGTTGGGCTAGGAAGGTTTTCAGCTACTTGTACATGAAGAATGTCGATACAAAATGGAGGAAGCGAACCAGGAAGTTGACTGGTAAATACTTAGAAAACAGCAGGTGGCCAAACCAAAAAGAACTATCGGTTAAGAAGAAAGTGAAGGAAACGGAGACTGACATGTGGAGAATGGGCATGATTAAAAAGTCCGCACTAGAGATCTATCGAACTTTTAAGCAGGAAATTGCCAAGGAAAGGATCTATGATAATACTCGGGGTAGTTCTCTACTGTTTGAGGCCAGGACGGGAGTACTGCGAACCAAGACATATCGGGCCAAATACGAAGGGGTAGACACAGTATGCAGTGCGTGTGGAGAGGAAGAAGAAACTGCCGAACACTTGATAATGTTCTGTAAAGGGCTTCACCCTATAGTTGAGGATGATGGCGCAGAGTTTTTCAAAGCACTGGGATTTAGGGACAGCGAGGGCAAAATAGACTTTAAGCGGGTAGACTTAACTAGAAGGAGGTTATCTGATTGGTGGCTAAAGTCAAGGCACGAGTGAAAATTAAACCCTTCACTGCGAAGTACGAATCCTCAACTTCATTATTTAAAGGAAAAAAAAAGATAAATGTAATGGTTAGTTCACCAAGTATTACGGCTAGGTGGCGTTAGCCGCCGCCCGATCTAAAGGGTACAGCCACATCCATCCATCCATCCATCCATCCACACAGTGCTCACACAGTGCTCTCGGCAGCACGCACGCCGTCTGGCAACAAACGCAAAGATTGCGGAGTGGTTGACATCTGATCTGACAGATGCCGCCACCCTACGATCCGATCTTACTTTCGTGCATTCCATGACCAATCAGACCAGCAGCCTGGTTGATGTCGCGTTACGAGAGCATGTCGTTCTGCGAATGGGCGGTTGAAAACGCGTTTGGATGAGTCGCAGTGATCCTAGTTTACGCCGAAAGCTCAAATTGGTCTTAAAATAATTTAGAAGTGTGGCAGCTTGGGCTAGTTGGTATGGCACGACGATAGTTATAGCGCGAGAACAAAACAACGACACAGAGACAAGAAGGACAGCGCTCGTACCTTTCGTGTCCTTCTTGTCTCTGTGTCGTCGTTTCGTTCTCGCGCTATAACTATCGTCATAAAATAACGTTCAGGACTTGCCTTGGTTTACCGACCCAGTGAGTTTGTACGAAATTGTCAAAAGCATTTCAGAGTCCCTGTAAAATTTCTGTTTAAGTTGATCGGAATTAGGCGCCATTTACGCGAAAATAGTTAGTAAGAAACATACATTCATGTTTGTGACGCGTCGTGACGATGCAGCAGGCCCGGAAATCGTTACTCACGAGAGCACTGCTCGGGCCGAATTTTTCTGCCCGGGCCCGAAAAATCCGTGTGCCGGCCCGCCCGAGCCCGGCCCGGGGTTCTTAAATACGGCCCGTACCCGGCCTGGTCCGTTTCAGCCAAATATGCCTTAAGCATAAAAAAAAAGCACTATCCAATATTCGGTTATTCCGTTGCTACCTGCAGCACACATATAACTTCTAAAGAGTGTTTCGAGAAATTATTTCAGGGCCACAACTTTAATTTATGTGTATAATTCCAGTTATGTACACATGTAACACTTTTGGGAAATAATTTCAGAGCAATGTCAAATAAAGTTTGAGTCATAGCTGGTTCTCTCATCTGCCCAGTGCTAACCACGCTACGTTGTTTTTGCATTTCAAAGAAAGACTAAAGTAATGAAGTGAAAGAAAATGTCATACATTTATACTCCGACTCTATATAGAGTTAAAAAAAAAATATTCCCACCCGTATTTTCCCAGGGGGTGAGCCCAAGTAAATGCATCGCAGAATGGGAGGGGGGTGGGTGGTATCGTGTACTGTTGCGTAATTGGGTATAGTTTGGCAATGTCTTATTGTTCATCATCATCACCATCAGCCTGACTACTCCCACTGCTGGGCAAAGGCCTCTCTCATGATCTCATGATCATACTAATCCCGTACTCATTTCGGTTTACCCTAAGTTAATTAGGTCATCACGCGAGACAGACAGACAGACAGACAGACAGACAGACAGACATATAGATAGATAGATAGATAGATAGATAGATAGATTAATGGTTCCTAAAGCACGAAAAATAATTATTCGCAAATAAAAGCCACATGTCCGCCAGACACACTTCGACGAGCAAAGCGACAGGTATTATTAGAATATTTAACAAACATACGGCATGCAGTGCCAACGCCTCCTAGATTTCCCTTGCCTGCCGGATTATCGGCGGTCACTAGGGAAGCAGCGGTCGTCGGAACTACGGTGGTGGCGCCACTCAAGTAGGGGTGTCTTCAAATAAGTTTTTACGTTTTTTGGAGCTTATATGCAACAAAAATAACGCAAAAACGTTTTCAAAACGCGTAAACGTAATTATAATTAACCCTACGTAAGTGACACAGTCATTCAGCAAGCAACTTTTTCAATATAAGGCATAACCTTTGAAATTAGTAATAAACGCCAAAACTGCTAATCTCAAAGGCCAAGTACAAAGCCCCTCACTCCTACGTAGGCAGCGCCCTCGTAGATGACGGGCGTTTCGCGCTCATCTGACAGGCAAGAGAAATCTAGGAGGTGTTGGCAGTGCACGTCGCCCCCTCATGTCCCGATAATGTAGCGACTATGCAGCTTGCGAAACTACACGAGGCAAGCAGGTTGGACCTCTGCAGACGCCAACCAGAGATTAGCTAAGCACGTATACAACCTGTATACGTTGATATTTTACAAGAGATGGGGATCCCGTCGCCAGTTTTGATGCGTGTTGCTTTTCTTTGATATAAAAAAACACAATTAGCCACGGGAAGAAGCTTCAAAGAATTGAAAAATTCTCAACATGGGTCGTCACTGGAGCCTTCAGAAATTTGTGCAATAGAATTTGTCGATACAGCCGTGACAGTGCACCTCTGCGTTACAAAGGATACTGCAGCAAATCATCGTCATAATCATCACCTGTTTTAGATCTTTTACTCACTTTAGCCGCGGGAGAGTTTTTACGTTCTTTAGTGCCGTGCGCTTGCGCTTTGGTAATTTAGTACGCCTATAAATAAGTGACAAAATGTAGCATTGACGAAGGAGGCCGTAAAAATAACCCAAAAATATGCTCTATACAATGGGAATACAAGTTAAGTATTATTTGCTAATGACCAGATGCTACATACATGAAGCTGCCTCGCTAGCACAACAAATCGGCAACATTGGCATCGATAGGCGCGTCTGAGATGAGTCACTCCACAACATGCACTTCTAGTGCACGAAAAATAGCTCCTTATTTATAGCGGAGGGCGTGAGATCTTTGCTGCATACTCGGGATGTTTCCCGAGATACGCGTACATAATATATACACAACTATAGGCAATATATCGTTGCTCTTGCAGCAATACCAGCTGGTAAACATTTCCTTACACGGTACTCAAGAGCATCTTTTACGCAATGGTGTAAACTCATATTAAGCAGGACTGATAGTTGGGCTAGTTGGTCATACATTATGGGCAGTACCAGCGCACAAACTCACGAGACGAAGACAGCGCTTGTTTGTATCTCTTCTCTTCGTCCCGTGAGTTTGTGCGCTGGTACTGCTCATAATAAGGTTTCATAAAATAACGCGTTGCATGCCGATAGAGCAAGTCTTGGCGTTGTCTACTGTATAATTACTGTGTAGGCTAATAGACTTAAAGTGCTCTAAATTACCCAAAGCCCTCATATGCAGCGTTTTAAATAGTGTCACATCGCTTCGTTAAACCCCACAAACCAAAGTAAAACAGCGTAACCACGTCGTTATGCCGGTACGTATGAGACCCGGGCCTGATTCGGGCCTGACGCAGGCCCGGGCCCGACCCAGGCCCAAAGCTCCCAGGCCGGGCCCGATCTAACGGGCCGGACCCGTCCCTCGGGCCGAACCTGGGCTTTCGGGCCGCAAAAAAAAAAAAAAGATTATATTAGAAAGTATGATAACCCAGAAATACTGACAAGATACTTGATTTTGGTACTGAAGACTTTCTAGAGCGGAACACTTGTCTACATTGATAAGCTCCCCTAGTATACTTACCAATCCACACATGATCGCTAAACTTAGAGAGCGCTTACGGAGTCAATAACGTACGTGGCAGCTGTGATCGATCATATTCGAATCGAACACAATTGCGACGTTCAATGTTCCTGCTCTGCATGTGCTCGAGACATTGTCAATCGCTGGCGTGCGATGCGAGCTTCCGTATCACTTCCGTTGAAGCTAACCGCTGATTAGGGAGATTGGCAGACACGATAACTGAAGTAGCGAGCCCAGTCATACGCCTGACATGTTGTTATGCGCTCCATATTTTTAATCCGACGGATAAGAAAATACAGAAGAGGAGAAAGGAAACGATATAAGAGGCGTAAATGTCAGAGGAACGTCTTAACAAAGACAGCATGTTGGAGACAGTCAGGGGAAAGATTAAAAAAAAAGATTCTGAGAGAGCACTGACGAACAAAGCTAGCAGATAGACATTTTAAGAGCGGAGATACACCATAGCTGCCATCTTGGAAAGAATATAGATATGTCCGCATTAGTTGCGTGCCGCGTGGAGACGTGCACATGTCTTCTTAATACTCGGCCGGGCTAACAAGGTAATTTTTCTTCTTTTTGTTTGTCTGTTTAGCAGAAATCGGTAATTTAGTTCTAGCTAGGTGTGAAACTCCGAAATCGCTTGTTTGTCGACCATAACTACCGCCTCTGGTTTGTTTGTTAGAAAACGTTGTTGTCGATTTAGACTACTATAGGTATAGTCGACCGTGCACGAACTTTGCAATAAGACTGATTCTCGGGCTACGAAACACACAACGCTCTTTTGCGTCCTCTTACAACTGCAATCAATCACTATGCCAACGCAAAAAATTTGCGTTAAAACTAATGAGCTATCGGCTGTGCGATGTCAGCACGCCATATGGTCGAAACTTCCGGAGCCCTCCACTACGGCTTCTGCTCGCAAATATTTATCGGCGTTGCCTTTTCCGTGAAGCTGTTTGTGCCAGCTAACTTATAGATATAACTACCTGATTTTAATTATCACGCGTAGCGTACTTATGGGCACCTAAACACGATTTGTGAACAGTCATGTACTATGCCTTTTCTATCATCGCCAGGCGAGGCGAGCTTTTCTCAACTAACGAAGCGTTCCTCCTGCGAGAAACTAGTAGCTGGTTTCCGTTTCTACCTTCATGCTTCTGTCAAATATTTGCAGTATTTCGCTTTTAAAAAGGGCGTAGTTTCGATTACTGCACGTTGCTTCAAGCTGTACGTGTAGCCTAATTTATACCATCGCGTTCGCACGCAATAATGCGCGCAGTTACTCATTTTACAAGTAATCTAAAAAGAGAACACTGGTAATGAATGGTCGCGCTATAATATTTGGTTTTACGAACTTTGCGATATTTGTGTATGGTCGAGAAACTGCAATATTCGTTGATTACGGTAAACCGAGGGTCGAAACTGAAAGCCAGAAAGAACAACAAGTATCAAGTGCAGTTGCGGAATTTGCCTTATAGGGACTCTGAGGAGGAACAAAAAAATAATTGCTATCCTGGTAATAAACTACTCCTTCACGATACTAAAAACATCACGTTTTTTTATTTGTGAAAAGACTGTTGACAAGCGAGAAAACGCGTGAAAAAAAAAATACGGGTGGCGACGCCAGGTTGAAGTTCCCACACCAGTAGCAGTCATCGATGGCGTATGCGAGGGCTTCCGTAGTTCCTAATCGGTCAAAATAAAGTTCTTTGTCTTCAGCGGACGCAAGAAACTTAATATACCAAGTTTCCAAAAATCTCGTTGAGCCAAAATAAAGTGCTTTTTCTTCTGCAGGCGCCAGCGACCTAATATAACAAGTTTCAGAAAATTTAGTTGAGCCAAAGTACCCCCCCCCCCAAAAAAAAAACCCGCTTTGAAATCCTTGCGTCACCGTCGGAGATTTCGGCGGGTAATTGACACGTAAAACGTTTGACCCTGATTTTCGCGCTTATTAGTATAGACGTGTTGTGATGAAATTCACGACGATAGAGTATTGAGAGTGTAACTTATCGATCTAAGCCAATTTATTGTTTCTCCTCTTTGTCTATAAAGGAGTGCACAGAAGGGCCGCACCCGGCTTGCCGGTCTGGCGCCTTTGAGCTTTCGCTCCATTTATTCATTTATTTATTCTTTTTTTCGTCTTCGCAGTTCCGCAAGGTACTGCCCTGTAGAAGTTTCATCAACAGCATCGGTGATCGAACAGCAGCGAGCGTCATGTCGTCCTTCAAGGTGCGACCGGCGCGACGGGAAGACGCCGAGGTCGTGCTGGCCATGATGATCGAGCTGAACGACTTCCAGGAACTGCCGCCGCCGCTGATCACCCTGGACGGACTGCGGCGGGACGTGTTCGACAACGAGCGGCCTTACGTCAGCGTCAACCTGGCCGTCTCGCCTTCGTCAGACGGTAACGGCGAAGTCGTCGTGGGCCAGGTAATCTTCTTCGTCATATTCGACGCCGTGTTGCTGCAGAAGCTGGTTTACATCGAGGACATCTACGTGCGTCCCGAGTACCGCCGCCGGGGTGTCGGCCTCGCCCTCTGGAAGTCGGCGGCCGAGCAGGGAGTGCTTCGCGACTGCGACGGATTGCGCCTCGAGGTACTCGGCACCAACAAGGAGGCCGTGGACTTCTACGCGAAGCGAGGCGCCAGGGATCTCGGTCCCGTCTGCGGTTTCCAGCACTTCAAGCTCGTCTGGGACGCCTCCTCCGATGGCATAAAGGTGTGATGGTGGCGCGACACTTTCCCACGTGCTTGCAGCGCGCCACTCGACACTCGCGAAACACCGCTTTCCTTTTCCTTCCGTGGTGGTGGTGGTGAAAAACATTTATTTATGGAAGTCAAGTACAGGGAGGGTGACGAGTGGTCCTTGAAAAGCGTAGTGTCTCTCTCCCTTGCTAAGGTGAAGGCTTGGGCAAATTGGTTCACTCAAACAGCACTCTGTCCTGTATTTTCTGTTTCTTCCCTGTCGTTCTCGTGCTGTATTTTTTATGTTTTTTTTTCTCGCGCCGACCAAATGCTCCCTGCACTTTTCTCGCCGCTGTCGCCGGTTGCCCGTCCAAGCAAACCACCAATCAGAGCCTGCTTTTTCCCCCTTTTTCTTCTCACATCGGCGGATAGCAACCGGACATTTTTTTTTTTTTCCACGCCACCTCTCTCCATCGGTCGGGGTCAAGTCACGAGCCAGCGGGAGCATGCGCCTTGATACCTCCACGCTTGTCATAATTCCCGCGCCGTCAATGTGAACAGCTGGCCGCTGCTTGCCAAGCCGAGGCGCCGACGGGCGGCACGCCGCCGTGACATGCAATTCCGCCAGTGTGCACGCACCTTTACGATTGAGACGGCACGCGGCGAATCATTTCCGGCCGCACTGCGTCAAGAACGAAAAACGGTGTCCTTTGAACAGCGTTCTGCAACGCTTTCAATTCAATTCCAAGAACAGCTGTGCAATAACGCGTTCTCCCTCGAGGCTCACTCTATTCGAACCATAGTGAAGGAAACAACAACATAGGTTTGTTTCCTGAAAGCAATACTCTGCCAATACTCAAACCCTCCACCTGAAGGCCACATTGTGCCTGCATACTTTGTTAACGTTAGAGTGCTTTTCAAGTACAGTGTCTTACCATTGCGGAAGACCTGTCCCGTGGCATCAAGGCATCGCGTGCTTTTGAGAGTTATATACCGAAGTGACTTAGCCTCAAGGCTATATCTTTAATAAGCGTTGTACCGATTGCTCAAGACATCTCACCTGAAGACTGCACGGTGCCTCGAAATTACACTGCAAGCGGAAAACGGTGTTATGCAAAGGCTGAATCCTGCTCATACCTGAATGTTAATTAGTGCCCGGAGATTTCTGTGTATTACACGTAGCGCTGTCCTTGTCAATGTTTTTTTCGCAGCTTTGTGTAGAGATGCAATACCTTGTCGGTCGAGAAGCCACTCTTCTGAAATAACGAGGACCACTTGCCCGAGAAGTTTTGTACCAAGACAGAAGACCTGTACCTGATCAAGCAAGCAACTGGTGCCAAGACTACGTAACGCAACCTGAAGAGTATATTTATCTAAACTTCGTTGTGTAAATCGTTCAGCAGTTCTAGCTGAAGTCTAGCCGGCTTATACACGAGTCATGTCTAGATACTGTGCCTTAGTCATGACTCAAATGAGAATGCATACTGCGGTCATTCTGCAGGGCGATGACACGTTCGTGCACATAAAAGACGGAGTAAAGGCTATGCCACACATTTGTTGTCTCAATCGAATAGTATATCTTACACCACTATGCAATGTAGCTTGGTTATTTCTTGAATAAATAAAACTTGAATGAGACATTTGCCTTCTTTTTGTCTATGTGAGATGTTTAAAGAAAAAAAAATACGAATTGCAACCTGTTATATGAAGTCTCATCTTCTGCGTAGCTATGTCTGTGTACATTGTGGGCTCAGGTCCAGCGTATGGCCGGAACCTTCAGAAAGGATGCAGTGATGACAGCGCGAACATTTCAACCTTTACTTTCTGAAGACCAGGTCACGACTGAACTTTTGCCACATTTGCACGTGCGCATCGGGTTGTTCGTTATAATCTCCTACGACAGGTTGGGCCGCTGCCAGTTCTCTCTATAACACATGCTATGTCATAAGACGACGAAAAAAAGTATGTGCTACTCCTAGCGAAAATATGGGCTGTGGGCCTGCGTAAGCCAATGATAGCTGCCGCTGGTTGTCCGCTGAACAGACAGAAGCGTACATTGCACTTCGTGCCAAGACCTTGACGCTCTCTTTCCGCCTGTACCACTCGATTGCTGGCGGGTTATGTTACGTTCAGTCGTAGTTCTTCCATAGTTAGCTCACGCTACCTTTTCATGCATTGCTTAACGTTAGTTGCACGAACAGACATAGCAATGTTCAAGCCTTGTCGAACACTTCCCAGAAAATACAGGACGGTCATAATTAAGCAGACTGGCAGCTTTAGTATCGGTATGTTTATTTTGATCTCTATCATACCTGTACAAATGTTTATCTAGCCACGAACCTTTCTCTCCATTCATTTATCTTCAAGTATATATGCTCTAACTCAACCGGAACTACAGGTATGTTACCATGACCGTGACAGACGTAAGAACGTGAGAAAATATGTACACTCGTGCTTCTGGTTTTGCTTGGCAATACGCCGTCAAAGCGGAGGCGAGTTGAAAGAGGCAGAAAACTGCAGTCAATTCATCAGGGAAGGTGTTCACGTTTTTTATTTACTATTCGAGCCATACGAAAACAGTTGTTAGATAATTAAAACTCGTAGAGACTACCACCTGTGGGATAATTGCTAAATTAAACCGCGGCGTTCTTGAGGTAAAGTGGGCACTGTTGCGAAGCGCGCCTCCGACGACGTTACGAAGGGCGCCACGAAATCTCACCACTGCAACCACTATTTACGAAAGACGGCGACGTCAACACGGTCCCGAAGACGCCACTGCTTCGAACTCCACCGGGAAGGTCACCAGCCGTTTGATAGCGTAGGTTTCTCAGCTTGCGACTGCTTCTGCGCAGAGCTGATAGACGAGCGGACGAGACGACGGTGAGTTAAACAAGGTTTATGTACAGCATATATATACAGAGGCGTTACAAATTCGGCACTGGGGCCAACAGCTTAGCGACCCGAAGAGCCGAGCTCTCCTCTCGTAACACATAGGTCTACTGCTCGCGACGCGCCGCAGGGCTTTTTTTATATGCACCGGGTGGATTCTTTCAGTAACCAAATGTCCAACCAGAAGCGCGGCTGGTCGTGAGGTCAGACTCCTCCATTGGGGTCGCCACTGGGCCGCGTCATTCTCATCAAATATGGAGCCGCTGCGCTGCACGTGGCTGCACCCAAGGACGAGTGACGTCGCCAGGCATTGCGTCAGACCCGCCAGACAGGAAGTCGCCAATTGCTTCGACGGGCTCGCTGGCTGAGGTGACTCACTGTGCGTGCGCGGCAGAAAGGCACCGCCGCGTGATGACGCCGTTCAGTTGTTCGCGTCATGCGAGCTCGCGGGCTGGCTGGCCTTGACACAGGTTGCCTTTTTCAGAAGCATGAACGTTCGCTGTGGACTCGCAGGCATAACAGTACTTAAGAGCTTCCGTGGAGGAATAATCCAGTGTACAAACAGGCGACACAAGAGCTGCACTGGGTAACAATCCGCGCTATCGTAGCTCGACAAAGAAATATGCCTCATGCCCGACGTTGTATGTGGGACAGGTTCGATTGAGTAAACCTTAGGGGCAGACTTTGCGCCCCCCCCTTTCACGGGTGATTAGGGTGGCGCCTTCCTCCCCCCGACCTCCCCCCCCCCCTTGTGCGCACGCCTGTGGTTCTACAGTTTTGTCAAATGTAGCTCATCAATGTAGTTCATAGATTTACCAGCAACAAAACCCATCAGAAAGATTGACTATACGGCGTGAGCAGCCCGGTACTTCAAAGCATTTATGCTTGTGCACATCTTTCAAAACCTAAAGATTCAGGCACATTGGATAAATTACGAGCTCGGCTGCCCACACCGCGGAGCGGTGGCCAAAAAGGCAAAACTGTCAGAAATGGACGTCTTCGTCATTCGTGAAACAGTTTGTTGGCTGTCTGCCGATGTTGTCTAGCGGTCACGGTGCTAGGCTGGTGTACCCAAAGGTGGCGGGTTCGATCCCTGCTGCGACGGTCGCGCGGCGAAATGCAATAAACCCGTGTTCTGTGCAGCGGCGCAGCCAGCGGGTGGCACACCAAGCCTGGGCCACGGTATACAGCGCACAAGGTAACACTCGACCACATGCGCCTGCCTGGCCCCCAAGGTGACCCCCCCTTTCCTCCATCCCCAAAAATATATTTTTCTGGAGACAGCCCTGGTCCTGTGTATTTTGAGAAGGTGAAATGATATGAAGCTTGTGTACTGTGCAATGTCGGTGCAGGTTAAATAACCGCATGTGGTCAATATTTCCGTTATAAAACCCAGTGATTATCAAAATTTGATAGGGCTGTTGGAGACCGAGCGGCCCTGTTAAATCATAATAATTTCAGGTGTAATGGAAGTAGTAGGCAATGTCCAATAGAAGCGAATTACGTGCTTTATGTAACATGTACAGTAAATTCCCTATACGTTATTGGCCGTTCACGGCGCTTCAAACGTGAGAGGAGTTCACGCGAGCCGTGAAAGCGGGATAGTCGACTTCATCGAAGTTAAAAATGAATTCCCCGATGATGTTGACTGACAGCAGCACCGAAGTCACCATGAAGGCCTTGATCATCAGCCCCGGGACAAGCTGCGAATGTAAAAAAAAAAATTCAAATTTCCACCACGCAGCTTTATATACATATTTATTAAAATGAATTCACCATGATTTAGCCGAATGAATATATAACTTAACCGAATTCGTTTGACAATTTTGTGAGGTAACAAAAGAAAGACGCACGCAGGCAATGAAAAATGATAGCAACAAATTTGAAATTTATGCGAAGTCTAGCAGCTAACTGCTTTAGCGTCAGATCTCACATAAGTCGACAAAACGTCGGTGTAAGAGAACACGGCCGCTCCAGTGAGCGAAGAGGTTTTCGTGTTGCCCGTCTCCGGTAAGAATGGTGAGAGCATAGTACATACAAGGCTATAACCATCCAATGATCTCTATCGAAACTTCGCTCGCCTTTGTCATTAATGTTCACAGCGGCTAACCCAGCAACGCAAGCCATGCTCCTTCGTCTTACGGAGCTGGCCAGTATGCGTTTCATCTCAACTTGAATCACGTCCGTCATCCGCCTTCGAAAGCCTTCGCTCGCCCATACAATATACGAGTAGTGAGACGATGTTATTCATTTGGTTTTTAAATGGAACGTGACGGCAACGGCACAAGTGAACCTTGATTGTCCATATAATTGCTATCAAGATAAAAGAAAAAGGAAGTGGACGGACACCGCATTGTCTTGTCACTACCTCCCTTCGTGTCTTGTCGCTACCTCCCTACGTCTTTTGGTGTTGTTTCTTCGCAACAAGTGTGGCGCATTAGATGCGTGTGTTGCGAGGGCGCGACGGCAGCGAGTGTGGTTACCAAGTCGGCGATGCTGATATCGGCGTAGGAGACCACGACAGTGATGGCTGTGCAGGCCACGGGCGTCAGCAGGGCCGTGCTTGAAGCCACCGCCACGGGAATCGCGAGGTAAAGTGGGTGCGCATTGCTCTGCTTCGCCTGCAGGGATATATAATCAATGCCCGAAGGCAGCCTAAGTGACAGGTTATTCATGAATGAAGTAATGAGGGAAAACGCAATAGACAATGAGCAAGACTGGCGAACGATTTTTTTTGCGTTTGGTTTGAAGATTCAACGGTATCAATCAATCAATCAATCAATCAATCAATCATCTCAGTCAACACAGTACATTAGCGCTTTTGCACGCAGCGGAAAGGAACATTCTAATCGGTGAGAATATATGCCTTCCGCGACATTGTCTTGTGTACCAACTTAAAAAGCTACTTGGAAGTGGAAGTAAACAGTAAACAAAAAGACGTAAGCGAGGCTCGGTATACTATACATAAAATTTAGAATGCACCACAACAACAGATCAACAATATTTACAATTTGTACAGCCCATCAGTGAAGGCCTGCTGAGCTGCGGCTTCTCCGGCACCGCGCTCTGGAAATTAAACGATGGATCTCTAAAACCACGCATTGATATTTTCAACTTAAAACTAGGTTTGTCATAGTTTGTGACGCAGAAGGCCGTCGCTCATGGCATCAGTACACGTCACATGAGTGCAGCGCGCGCTCAGAGCTTCGCGATTCCACCGAGTTAAGCACATAACCATCACACAAGAAGCCCAAAAGAAGCGGTAACTATATAACTTGTCCTATTCTTGAAAATATTTTTAATTAAATGAACATGTCATAAATGCGAAGGGGAGTGGACAAAATAAATGTCATTGTTTTATACAGATCAAACTTGCGCAATGTGAACAAAAGCCCACATTCACTATTCTCCAGGGTATAGTTTCCAATCGGTTGGATTCATGTTGCTTGTTTATTTCCGTATATTAGATGCGGAGCATCTTATACTCGCGCCTTGTAGTGCGCCGTCCGCACCGCTTCTCGAACATTCGACAGCTGACGCGCGCGCATGCGCCGTCGCGCCGTCGCCCACTCTTCCACCATCTGTGCATCCCTTCCTCCTCTACACACCGCGCGCGCTTCACTCCTCCACCATCTGTGCACCCTTCCTCCTCTACACACCGCGTTCGACATCTACAATTCTCCTGATTCTCCAGTGGACGCGCATGTGGCGTCGCGCTTCGAGAACATTCAACAGCTGACAGTGCATGCGCCGTCGTGCTGTATATATACTCAAGGTCGGCGCTCGCTCGCTCAGTTGCCGCTCGTCGGTTGGTTTGTACGGCGCGTCGACGTCCAAGGTCGCGGTGAAATGAATTCCAACGAATCCACAAACACAATGATCGACGTCCCTTCGACCAGCGCCGCCCTTTCGCATACGTGTGTACGTGTTCACTCATTTAACGCCCCCTCCTACAACTACGTTAACCAATTTAGCCATCGACCCAAGTAAGTCGCAATTTAACACCCCATTTCACAACCACGTTAACCAATTTAGCCATCGACCCAAGTAAGTCACACTTTAACACCCCGTTAACCAATTATATGGTCCGCATCCTCCTCAGTGTTCCCCCGAGGGAAGCTGCGGGCAATTTTTTTGACTTCAGCACTGAAACACTCGAAGTAATCGACAAATGCGCTATTAGTGAACGAGAAACGCGCTATTGAAGAGCGTGATGGTCACCAATGTAACTGCATACATATTTGATTTTAAAAATGCAAAAAAGGCCCCCAAAACGCGGCAAGCGACTCAGTGAAAAAGAAGCCCAAACCCAAATATTACAAACGGAACTGGTCAACTCTGACGAGCACGTACCAGAGTCACCGCTACGGGTACGAGCATAGATGCCGTGGTCGTGCTGCTGACGACCTCGGTGAGAAAAGCAGCGGCGCAGGTGAGGACCAACTGGTTGGTCACTGGATCCATGTTGTTCATCTGCAGTATCGCGTCGCTCACCAACGCCGAGAAGCCCGACACCTGAGAGCAAACGGTCCTTCGAGGGTCAGCGCACGATCCCCGCACGCGGTTCCGTCATAAATTCATTATAGGTATTCAGCGAGCACACAAGAAGGACGAATGGTGAAAGGGCAACCCTTTCGTGTTTATTTGTGTGTGCGCTTTGAAAGACTTCTACGAAAAATTCAAACCAACTCGACAAGTTTTCTACACTTCTACGTTACTTCATATTTATGCGAAAAGCTGAAAAAAAAAACTGGCGCCATATCCACGAAGTGAATCATGATGAGTGGGCGAAGCTCCGTAGGTAAACCTGGTAAACCGTGAATTCTCCGTACATCTTGCCCACTCGATTTTATCACAACGCTCCCCCTAGCGTACGTCGCCGCACTAAATCGAACAATTGCCTTCCACCAATGACACGCGCCATATGTCACATCATTCCTATTTTATAGCATCTCGCATCTTTCATCATCAACTACAAGTACCGCCGTCTAGTTTATAACATCTTCCATCTTTTCATCAGCAGCCACAAGTACCGCCATCTAGAGAACACTGCAAGAACTAAACGAGAGGTGGCTACATACAGGGGACGCACAGCCCACGCCTTAAGGAGCTTCGCCCCTAAAATTCTATCCCCTCGTTTGTAACTCGCAAGAGAACCCATAATTCGGAATTGCCCCCCAAAAAAACTGGGAGACGCGTGAGCCTTGCTTTCAAGAGTATAAAATGCGAGAGCGTGCCATGCGCATGACTTTGCGGCGGCTGCATTTCCGATGGAGGCGGAAATGTTGTAGGCCCGTGTGCTCAGATTTGGCTGCACGAGAACCCCAGGTGGTCTAAATTTCCGGAGCCCTCCACTACGGCGTCTCTCATAATCATATGGTGGTTTTGGGACGTTAAACGCCACATATGAATATGCGCATGACTTTCTCAATCGCTAGCCAGACTTTGGTGCTCTCATCAGAGCCGCAAGGGGGGAGTGATTCCTAAACGAAAAGAAGATAAAAGTGAGCCCCGTAACTGTCTCTCAGGGGGAGGACACCTCAACAGTAGCTCACGAGGGATGAAGGTAAGGAGGAATTAAAAGGATAGGATTGAAAGGTATAGAGATAGAGCAAGGAAACAAACGTATGCGCGCTTTTGACCGTTTCAAACCACCCTATACTCCAACTGCAAGCGCAGTTGCGCAGTGCCCACTACGCCATAATTATGACTTTTGCCAATCGGCTGCGCACGTGCCCGCAACGCAACACGCGAACCTACGTATACAGCTGCTCACTCTGTTGGCAGTTATGCTGATATTGATTAAATATGCCCGAATGCCTTGTAATAGCATGGGTCTTAAAAGCATCCCCTGGTTGTGAAGTTTACGTGTTTTGACATTAGACAGATCTCATGAGGTTGATTGGAGGAGACTTCAAACTAGAACATTTCCAAACCCGAAGCACCTAAGTCGCATCTACCCAGAAATATACCTAGATGACTCGTGTAAGCTATGTAGCATGAGACACGCCACCCTAGAGCATATTTTATGGGAATGCGCACAGATACAGGACGCCAATGCAGTCTCCCCAGAACAGCTTGGGGCGCGGTGGAGAGCCGCGCTGATCAGCCTCAGATCGGGCAGATCAAATATGGGCCATCCAGCGAGCACGGGAGGCGGCTGAGAGACAGCAGGGTGTCTCCGCCGCCCCTGGTGCGGCTTAGGCCCACGTCTCAATCCGCTGGTTAAATAAAGTTTGTTCACTCACTCACTTGACGCCTGGCACGATTCTACGGTTCAGCCACGCAATAATACGTCCGTTAACTCCCGTTACAACGTGGAAATCCACATGGTGCTTTGTTTGCGGAGGAGTTAGAAGCAATCGAGTGGGTCTGTAGCAGAACACTGTTTTACCACGCAGATGGCCTGGGTTCAATTCTCACCTGAACCGAATGTTTTATTCTTTACTTCACTTGTATTTCTGTCGCTTTTTTGGTCCAGGAAAACGCCGGTTTTTCGCTCACAACTAACGACACCGTTATCAACGCCGATGCCGGAATTTCCGCGAAACCAGCTTTTTAACGCTACTCAGTTAATTAAATTGAATAAACAATCAAACATATAAAAAATAAATAAACGAAGTCTCTTGTTCGCAGAAAAAGTCTCCCTCTATCGTGGTCAGAACCCAGGAAAGTCGCTCCGCAACACAAGTCAACTGAGATAAACAGCAATGCTAAGGCGAATTGACCCGCAAATCGAACCATGCACTAGCAAGAGGGTGCCGTCTAGCTCTCGCTTATCAGCCCGGTTTCGTCGGCACCAGTCGTTAGGGCTGCAAGGAAATGTGTCAGGATATTAAGACACGAAAACGTGTTTTGCCGCTCATCGCATGAAGCGCATGCGCACTTTGAAGATTGAGATAGCGGGCGCTTTCGCGCGCTGATAAAAAATGCGACATGAATAACGTGATCGCTTCTGTCCAGTTTCGCTACTTCTTCTCACTACGCTATGCGTTCTGGCATAGCTGTCGCACAAGGAAGTTCGAGTGCACGCTGCCCATACACGGACGCGAACACTGCAAATCAGTTATGCGCAATCCCGCGAAGTGCGGTCGTCTTCAAGTTGTTATCTTCATACAGGTGGCATAATTTTTTTTCTCCTTCGCCCTTTCATGAACCTTCTGGTCTTGTGCAAGACTGATTCGCAGATGCAGCTTTGGGGCCGTGTGCGCGCAATCACCGATTCAATACGTCTCGGGAGAAAGGTTTCGTACCCTGGACGCAATCAGCATGCTGTGCACGCAGCCGTACACGATGAGCACACCCCAGGGCATGCTGGAAGCGACGCGGCTCCAGCTCGCCAGCCTGCCACCGGCGGAAGCATCGTTGGACGGCGCTTCGCGCCAGAACGGCAGCTCTCCGGGCAGCGAGAACAGAGCCACGAACAGCACCTCGCCCAGCAACAGGCTCGAAGGGGCACTGCGATAAGGGTAAGTTGGGGCTTCGTCTCCTGCCAGCGCTCTTGTTTGAACCTTAACGGGACACTGAAGTGAACGCGCTGGTTTGGACTCATAAATTGTGCGCTGAAGACGTCACTTTCCCCATCACATGCAGGGGCGTAGCCAGGGGGGCGGGGGAATAAGTTTCCCGATAATTTTCAGTTTTGCTAGCACTATATATATATATATATATATATATATATATATATATATATATATATATATATATTAGTTATTCATTAACGAGGGTTTCGTAATGGCAGACTTGGTGCCGTTAGGTTGTGTACGAGGGACTATTTGGATAGCCGCCAAGATACCTCAGTGGTCGAGCATCGAACGCGTTATTCCAAGGTCGTAGGTTAGATTACTACTCACGGCAAGTTATTTTTTCACCCACTTTTCTTTCTTCCCATTTACATTACATTGGTTTTAATAACGTCCCCCTATACACTCCTTGGCATTATTGTCTGTTAGATCTCATTAATATTGTGTCAAAACACGGAAAAACGAGCCCTTAGGTATACACACAAATGCATGCACACTCGAACGTACAGACGGGTACACTGTTAAAGGAAACAGCTGCGTGAGCAGCACGTTTAGATTTCACTATCTTACGGAATCATAGCAGCTTAAATATGCGTAAGGCTACTGGGGGTTGAAAGTTATCGGCTTGCATGAACATTGTTTCTTAATTCACTTGCTCTTAAAGGGCCAGGAATATTGATGGTGTGCATTCGAGTGTTCCCTTCAACAGTGGGCCATACTGTACATAAAGTATTATTGAACCAAAAAAAAAAAAAAATCCGACTTCTCCCCTGCTCATGCGGGCATTAGTAGAGTGCATTAGTAGAGCAGTAAAAGGCCAGAGTTACCCTTTTAGAATCTCGTGCCGAAATCTACGCGCGTAAAATCATGGACTTTAAAAAATGCATTTGTCGTATTTTAGCAATATTTGCTCAGCAAAACTGCGTAAATTCCTCGGCACCCTCGATATCCTCAAGAACAGCACCCTCAGCTACTGCAGATTTACTGACTGGCAACCATAAACACCCAAATAGCAAGCATCAAAATCTATGACGTCATGGCGATTAGAGCGGAAACTTTAAGGCGGTGTCACCTCTCGAAGTATTTTTTTCTTCGCTTTCTCGGTTGCGAAGCGTCCTTTCTTGGCAATGGCGGTGATACTGGTATTGTGAAAGGGCACTTTACTGATACGAGAAAAATCACTCGTCTCTTCAGTGTCCCCATAAAAAAAAAAAGAAAGTGCAACTACAGATTCACACTACACGTGGCACCTGTAGGTTGTACTCTCGACATCGTCGAATTCTGCCACGTCGCCTATTCGATTGGAAGTCTGCGCTTAGTATATCTATGTCCTGCTGTCATATGGTTGACGCTCTTTGTCGTTTTTGTTCTTTCGGTTCCGTTTGACTTCATGTGACCTATTAGCCGCTTTGTCTCGAGACGAAGTTAAGCGAAATTATTGCTGTCACATTTCACCACCCTGACCGTTTCAGACTGACGACTTCGAATCGGCGCACCAAGTTCACAACGAGACATTTTTTTTTTATCCGAAACAAAATTCAAAACGGAGCAATAAGCAAAGCCTTACGTTCGAATCCGCAAGCACGAAAACTAGGCAAATTAGCGCACTACGCTTCATTCCGATGGCGGCTGTACGATCGCAGCGCCCAAGTTCCCTCTAGTATATACGGAAACTTCATGCCATGCAGGAGCTGATCACGGAAGCCATGCGTGTATGTAAGAGAAGCACGGACTGCTGGTCGAGTTGGTTATTCATCGTAACTGGGTTGCGCAAAAAGAAAGCGAAGTACAAAAGGAAGACACCTGGACACAGCGCTGTGTCCAGGTGTCTTCCTTTTGTAGTTCACCTTTTTCAAGCAACAAGATGTGTATGTAAGCGTTGGGTCCGACGCAGATTTTGACGGAGACGCAGAGTAAGGCATGTCAATGCAATTAAAAAAAGTTTATTGCTAGGCAAAGTAAATCATTTGCAAAAACGGTTTTAAGGTGCGTTATCGTTTCGAGCACCACATGCGTTAAATGGGGGATTGATCGACGGCTTGTTTCTTTTTCGTTAGACACAACTTGATGAAAGCAATATGCTTCATTTTTCTGTTTGCGTTAATACGACATAAGTTAGGGGGCATGGTACATGACGTTCGACTGCTTAATTAAGAGACGGCGATGTTTTCGTGTGTATACATGTGATGCATGGTGTAAGAGATTAGTGGTGGCAGGATAAGTCGGAGCGTTGCTTACTGCAGCGTCTTGTCCTCCGTGAGAGTCCCTTCTGAAGAGTAGAGGATCTTGCAGCCGAACCAAGCCAACGTGATGAACAGGATCAGACAGTCTCGCAGACTGCAAGTTGGACCACGATTAAAATGGGCATTCAACGTATGTAAGTCATTGGGGAGGGAACAAAGAATGCCTCGTTATAATGCAGAAACTAATACGGATAACTGTTACAGTAACTGCAACGAAGTTATTTATTCTTTTTCATCTCTCTCCTTCACTCTCTTTGAAGATGGGAAAGCGAGACCTTGCATAAGGGTTTGTATATTTGTTAGTGTGACGTCCTGTAAAGGTGACAGACAGCATGATCATAAAGTACACTGTGCTGCGAAAACAAATGAATAAACAAACAAATACATTGCTCCAAAAGACACAGGAGAGTGTGTAGTCTTTCCTGTAGACGAGTGATTTTGTTACGCTACGGCACACGTGATATGTCATATTAGCTACAGTTCGCCAGCATATTTCGTTGAAAAACTTTGGCGAGAAGAGCCAAGTGAAACCAACGAGCTTGGTACTTATTAAAACTATGACGAAAACAAACCTAAATTGTTATCACTACTAAATATTTATTCCCAGACAAATAAATATGGCGCTGTATTTTGCAGGGAAGGTCAGCTTGGTGCCACGTGTCTGTCTGTCTGTCTGTCTGTCTATCTATCTATCTATCTATCTATCTATCTATCTATCTATCTATCTATCTATCTATCTATCTATCTATCTATCTATCTATCTATCTATCTATCTATCTATCTATCTATCTATCTATCTATCTATCTATCTATCTATCTATCTATCTATCTATCTATCTATCTATCTATCTATCTATCTATCTATCTATCTATCTATCTATCTATCTATCTATCTATCTATCTATCTATCTATCTATCTATCTATATCTATCTATATCTATCTCTATCTATCTATCTATCTATCTCTATCTATCTATCTATCTATCTATCTATCTATCTATCTATCTATCTATCTATCTATCTATCTATCTATCTATCTATCTATCTATCTATCTATCTATCTATCTATCTATCTATCTATCTATCTATCTATCTATCTATCTATCTATCTATCTATCTATCTGTCTGTCTGTCTGTCTGTCTGTCTGTCTGTCTGTCTGTCTGTCTGTCTGTCTGTCTGTCTGTCTGTCTGTCTGTCTGTCTGTCTGTCTGTCTGTCTGTCTGTCTGTCTGTCTGTCTGTCTGTCTGTCTGTCTGTCTGTCTGTCTGTCTGTCTGTCTGTCTGTCTGTCTGTCTGTCTGTCTGTCTGTCTGTCTGTCTTCTTAGCTTGTTTCCATTTGAGTTGTCTGTGGTAGTATGTCTAGTGTGGTATCTTACGCATCAGACCTGTGTCGTCACAATAGTGGAAAGCTATCTGGAAGGTTAGTGGAATATTTGGGACATAGTGGAAGGCTATCTGGGATGCGAAGCGAGCGCCCCATCGCCATCTAGTGCACACTACGAGTACTAGGGGTTGACTACGACGCGACGCAGGACTAACCCTAAATCTCACGCCCCTAAAAAATACGATTTAGAGTAGTAAGCATTCTACTACGGGGGCGCAGTAAACTGCTTCTTTCGCGCTCACTGATAAGTTGCTCGACAGTTTTGTGACCAACATGTAAATTGAATTCTGGCACCTTCGTAGTAATAATTTAAAGGGCTTGCCTGAAATTGTTGATCTCGTAGTATTTGTGCTTGAGTGCGTGGCTGATGGCGTATCTGGCGTCCTCGTCCTCATCGGCATCGCTGCGAAAGATGAAAGCTACGATAAGGTATCAGCCTGAACGTATGTGGACACTACGAAGTCTTGTTTTATTTAATTGTGATGACATTTATATGGCTATATGGAAACTTCAGGCACAGTATCACCGTCGTTGCTGGCGTTGCCATGATGTTCTGTCTAAACTCGAAGGGCGATAACATGTATCCCCTCGCTTCGTATATGCTATGAGAGAGTGATATCGTGGAAGGGCAGCCGGTGATCGTGGCTCAAGCGAAGAGCAAACGCTGACTCCCTTCGTTGCGCGAAAGTACCGCGAAGGTAACAGTGGGGAAGGAGCTGCGTACTTCGATTTGCCGGGCACAGTCACGCGTGCCCTGTTATGACAGTGTTCGGAACACGGTCCATATCTTTGTGCGTGCTGTGTTCTAACCGCTGAGTTGGCGTTCAAGCGATAGGCATCACAAAGGTTGCTTCGTTCGCTGCAGCGTCCACATTTCCTAATGCCAGAGTTTTGACTTACGCCAGGTCGGATTCCGAAGGCGTTAGCTGCTAGCCTTATTTCGTATAACATTTTATTTTGTCACTATCGCATTCACAGTTTCGCCTGTGCGGTGAAGCTGACTGTTTTTCAGGGAGGGGGGTGGAGATAGGAACTGCCATACATTCCGAATTACATGAAGGCAATATGAAAGGGTAACCAGCTGACCGACACGTTTCATCTCTGGCTGCGCCGTGCCCGTCGGCAGCCTTCACACGCGTTCACTCTGACATAGAACATATGTTACGCGGGATGATGCCATTTTTGGACTTCACTTAGAACAGGACGGTGGGGGCGGAAAGGCACCTCGAGGGTCTATACAGTAGCTGCTGAAGTAATAAAATTCCTGGATTTTGCCGTGAAGCAGCCTTGCGCACCCAAATTCTCGTGCACGCCGTCTTTGGCTTCATAATGTTACGGGCAACCTATTTAATAAATTAAATACGATGCACGGTGCTCGGCGAACAAGATGGCGACAGTTCATCAACAACCAGCCACCAACGTCGTCTTTCTCTTTCTTGCAGACAGGCTGTGCCACCTGTTGCGTATCATAACCCCCCGGCGGTAGAAGCACCGTCTCGGTGCTTGAGGAACTCGGATGCGGTAGAAGGAGGGTGATAAGGCTTGAGTCGAGCTATGTGCGGGATGTCACTCGAAGGTGACGATGATGACGTTGAATTGGCTGGAACGATCTCGTATGTAACGTCAGTCACCTGGTGAACGACGCGGTATGGTCCAGTGTAGCGTGACAGCAGTTTTTCAGAAAGCCCTACACGTCGAGTGGGGGACCAGAGGAGGACAAGGGAACCCGGTGAAAAGTGCACGTTTCGATGATGGGAATCGTAGAGCTGTCTTTGGTGCTCCTGTGAAGTCTGCAGGCGGCTGCGGGCGAGTTGGCGTGCGTGGTCGGCTCGCGCTATGGCTTCGCCGGCATACTCCGTGACTGAGGGCAGCAAGGTGTCAAATGGTAAGGCGGGTTCTCGGCCGTATAGAAGACAGAATGGTGAATAGCCGGCAGTGTCGTGACGTGACGAATCATATGCGAACGTCACAAATGGCAAATGAACGTCCCAGTCTTGGTGGTCGGCCGCTACGTATTTAGAAAGCATGTCGGTTATAGTGCGGTTGAAGCGCTCCGTAAGACCGTTCGTTTGCGGATGGTACGAACTGGCAAACTTGTGCTGGGCAGAGCAAGAACGCAGGATTTCATCAACGACAGCTGATAGAAAGGTCCGGCCCCGGTCAGTGAGAAGTTGGCGTGGAGCTTCGTGTACTAAAATAATATCATAACCAGAAAGTCCGCCACATCGGTTGCGCAACTCGTCGGAAGTGCTCGTGTGATAGCGTACCGTGTCGCATAGTCAATGGCGACAGCGATCCATTTGTCGCCTGAGCTGGAGATCGGGAAAGGGCTAAGCAGGTCGAGGCCAACTCGAAAAAAAGGTTCAATGGGAATGTCGATCGGCTGAAGGAATCCAGCTGGTAGGGAATATGGCTTTTTGCGGCGCTGGCAGGGCTCACAAGCGGCGATGTAGCGTCGAACAGAGCGGGCAAGACCAGGCCAAAAGAAACGACGACGTACACGGTCGTATGTGCGAGAGACGCCCAAGTGGCCCGCCAAAAGAGCGTCATGAAGTTGGTTGAGAACAGTCGTACGAAGATGTGCTGGTATGACGGGGAGCAAGTCATGGCCATATGGATCGAGGTTACGGCGATACAGGATGCCGTCTTTTACCAGGAACATTTGTAGAGATGCGTCGCGAGGCATTGACTCAAGCTTGTCAATGATGGTTCGCAGGGAAGCATCCCGGCGTTGTTCGTGGCCAATGTTGAGTAGCTGCGTCACAGACAGAAGGTCTGGAAAGGTGTCAGTATGGGCAGCCTCTCCCACAGGGTAGCGTGATAAACAATCAGCATCTTGATGTGACCGCCCTGTTTTGTAAGTTACGGTGAACGTGTATTCTTGTAATCGTAGAGACCAACGAGCGAGGCGTCCGTGGGATCCTGGAGTGAGGGCAGCCAGCAGAGCGCGTGGTGGTCGGTGACTATCCGGAATGGACGCCCGTATAAGTATGGGCGAAACTTGGCGACTGCCCACACAAGAGCGAGACACTCACGTTCCGTGATTGAATAGTTGCGCTCGGCTGTAGATAGCAGTCGGCTTGCATATGCTATAACACGGTCATGTCCGCGTTGATGTTGCATTAGCATTGCCCCGATGCCATGCCCACTAGCGTCAGTGCGAACCTCTGTTGGAGCTGATGGATCGAAATAGGCTAAAATCGGCGGTGTTGTAAGGAGCGTCGTGAGCTGGGAAAAAGATGAGGCTTGATCAGCACCCTAGAAAAATGGGGTGTCCTTCTTCAGGAGGTTTGTTAGTGGGCGTGCAATGATGGCGAAGGCCTTAACAAACCGTCGAAAGTACGAGCACAAGCCCACAAAACTGCGAACGTCCTTTGTTGACTTCGGAACAGGAAAGTCCGTGATGGCGCGAATTTTTTCGGGATCCGGGCGGACTCCTGCGGCATCGACAATGTGGCCAAGTACGGTTATTTGACGACGAGCAAAGTGGCATTTCGACGAGTTCAGTTGAAGTCCGGCTCGACGAAAAACTTCAAGAATCGCCGATAAACGCTTGAGATGGGAGTCGAATTTGGGCGAGAAAACGATAACGTCGTCTAAATAACATAAGCAGGTTGACCATTTAAACCCTTGGAGCAATGAGTCCATCATTCTTTCAAATGTGGCCGGCGCATTACAGAGACCAAAGGGCATAACTTTGAAGTGATAAAGCCCGTCAGGAGTGACGAATGCGGTCTTCTCACGGTCCATCTCATCCACAGCGATCTGCCAATAGCCAGATCGAAGGTCGATAGTGGGGAAATACGTAGCACCGTAAAGGCAGTCTAAGGCATCGCCGATTCTAGGCAACGGACAAACATCTTTCTTCGTAATTTTGTTCAGATGCTTATAATCTACACAAAAGTGCCATGTTCAATCCTTCTTTCTGATCAGGACGACAGGAGAAGCCAGGGGCTACAAGAGGGTTCGATTATGTGGGACACAGTTAGGCGGAAGGCGTGCGAAATCAATGCAGCAAAGGCGACGTTGGGGTGGGTTGGTCAGATCAGAAAGTAGAGGCATTTTACGGTCAAGACAGCCGGCTGAACAATCTATAAGGGCCGAGTGAGCGGTTGGAAAATTCATGCCTAGAATTACTTCATGAGGGCAATTTTCTATAACGGTGAAAAGAACAGCAGTGCTTCTATCGGTGATAGTCACACGGGCGGAGCACATGCCAATAATCACGGCAGTTCCCCCGTCGGCGACTCGAACGGTTTGTTTCGAGGCGGGTGTGACAACTTTCTTTAGGCGGCGACGAAGAGCAGCACTCATTATGGACACATGCGCGCCGGTATCGACCAACGCGCGCACAGGTACATTGTCTAAAGTAACGTTCAACAGATTCCGGGTGGTCCATAATGTTACACGAGGATTTCTTGCAGAGGTCGTCATCAATGCAGCTTCACCTCCAGAAGCTGCACTGCCTAGTTTTCCGGTCGGGGGCGCTGCGAATAGGTCGGAGAGGCAGGACGGCGTTGTGGGGGCGAACGAGATTGACGGCGAGCAGGGGATGGTGAGCGGGCGTAGCGAGGTCTCGTCAGAGGTGCGGCAGAATCAGAGGATGTGGTCGGCATAGGGGAATCAAAATCAAATGTTGAGGACGACTGGTGGTCAGAAGTGGCCTGGGTAGGAGGCCCATAGCGTGCCGGCGGAGCCCAGTGATTGCGGCAGTGGCGAGCAATATGACCGACACGTCGGCAGTTGAAGCATATGGGCTTGTCGTCCAGTGTACGCCATTCAGACAAATTGCGATGTCGAGAGTAGTTGGGACCAAATCGAGGAGCAGGGGGACGACGATAAAAAGGCTCGGCAGAGGAGACTGGCTGAATGGTGTGTAGGCCGACGTTCGATAATTCTTGACGAACGACGGCTTGTATCAGTGAGATAGTGGTCGGTGAAGGATCAGGCGTTGGAAATGGAGTAGCTACTGGTTGGGCTGCCTCGACCTCACGACGAATGATGCGGGTGAGGTTGTCACATCGGGGAACTGGGTGGACGGAGTCATCACAAGAGGAAGTAGCAGCTGTGTTCGGCAGGCGCGTGATGCCATGGGTGACGCGGCGGGCTTTAGCCTGTTCTAGACGGCGGCATTCTGTCAGGATCGTGTCGATGCTCGTGACATTATTACAAACCAGCAGGTTGAAGGCATCGTCAGCAATCCCTTTGAGGACATGATTAACTTTTTCTTCTTCTGACATGCGCTGGTCGACCTTGCTACAATGCGCCAAGACGTCAAGAATGTATGAGACGTACGATTCAGTAGACGTCTGGGCGCGAGTGGCGAGAGTCTTCTTGGCAGCGAGCTAACGACCAGATGAATCGCCGAAAAGATCACAGATCTTCGATTTGAAAAGATCTCAGCTTGTGATTTCGGCTTCGATGGTTTCTAACTATGTCCGCGGCGTGCCGTCGAGGTAGAGCACAACATTGGCGAGCATGAGCGTGGGATCCCAGCGGTGGGTAGCACTGACTCGCTCGTTTCGGTGCAGCCAGGAGTCAACGTCGATGGTGCCGTCAGCGGAGAAAGTTCCAGGATCCCGCAGGGGTGGCAGGGTGACGTAGGTTGTCGACTCGGATCGAGAGACCGGTGGGGATGAGGCACTGGCAGTTGAAGTAGCCCAAGAGTCCCCGGTGTTGCGACCGCTGCGCGTCTCCATCGAGGTACGGGAGTCGTCCACCTCCACCAATAATGTTACTGGTAACTTATTTAATAAATTAAATACGATGCACCGTGCTCGGCGAACAAGATGGCGACAGTTCATCAACAATCAGCCACCAACGTCGTCTTTCTCTTTCTTGCAGACAGGCTGTGCCAGCTGTTGCGTATCAATACTTTTCGTACATCTTGCGTAGCTTACACACGAGAAAATGCGGTGCATCCATACGTATATGGTTAATCCTTGGTTACACCAAAAGCTTTCGATGTAAACATAGTCGTCACGTGGCGTCACAGGCACAGCAGCTGCCCTTCGCTAGTACCAAATAGTGCCAGGAAATGTCGACACCAGCGGCGTTAGTTTCGCCTATTATCCCGTGCGCATTGATAAACTATCCGACGGTTTTCACTTTCGTTATGCTTATCACTCATCACTTTCTCACCTGAGAAAATGGGTGGTTATCGTGCTGTTACTCCTCTGTAGGCTCGCGTCATGATTACCGGACACAGATTTCATCGTCTCGTTACTAAGTTTCTTTTTTTTTTTTGCAAATCGGCTGGTATGAGCGTGAATGGCTACTCAGCCGCATATCGTTTTTATTATCTGAGAAAAATTTGTGAAAGTCAATATATTATCTATTTCCTGTCATATCACGTTGCATTACCCAGTTCTCTAGTGCAAAAATAACCGAAAAGCCAATTTGTTTGCTCCGATACGCACTTTTGGCGTCACCTTTGTTCATTCTTTACTTTTTGTGGGGAGTGGGGTATGGAGTGGGGGCAAAGAAAGAGGTCCGTATATCAAACACTTGAACGCTCAGCATCTCGGCTTGTTCGCATGTTTTTACTTAACGGTCTTTGCGCAAGCCCTTTTTTCCGTGCTCAAACATCTCTTTCGCTGTTAAAACAGGTGTTTAAACATGCTGTGAAGTACACGGCGTGCATTTTTTATCACAGGACCTTCGCCTTTCGAGGTTTGCTGTGGGTTTTCATATTTGCGTTGTGTACTTTAGCACAGTCCGCAGCTTCGTGGAGCCTCTGCTTTGGTTCACTATTAAAAAGATGTATAATAGAATCACAAACCGCAATCCCTAACCGAAAGTCTTTGAGCACGAAGAACACGTGCACAAATAAACGAGCGCGGAACACCGACGCTTGTGTCAAGTGTAACTACACGTTAAGCTCGCCTTTCTCTTCTTACCCGCATGATAAACTATATTGCCTTTTGCCGGTCCACTACGATAGGGCAAGATGATTGCCTTTTCTCTTCAATGGGGGCGCGTGACGCGCAAAAACTCACAAGGTCTCTAATGCATTCAACAAAGATGCTTCGAAGGCTAGAGCCATAATCTGTTTTTTTTTGTTGTTGTTGTTGTTGTTGTCCGTCGATGTACTGATCCTTTCTCAACACTGAAAGGTCTGTGGTGTCACACAACCACTGGTAGCAAAGGCGTTGCAGGCTACCCACATTTCAAGTGCGTTCGACATCAGCCCACCTTTGACGAAGCTGCGGCATGACATGATCACGTCATCACGTGACATTACTATCCCGTCACGATGACAGCCCAAATTTTGGCGATCAATGACGTCATTACATAATTTTTTTGCTACACTCGTGTCGACTCAGACGCCGATGATCACACACTTCGTGTTTGATCGCATTAACAATCGCATTAACAAATGGCGTCACTCACTAGCGTTCCAAGTAGCCCGTCATGAGAAGGCTCCAGGTGAAGGTCGCTGCGCTGACGGCGACCGGCAGGGTGACCAGCAGCCACCGCGTCGTGGTCAGCTCCTTGCGGTCGCCGTTGCTGCGTGGAGGTGGCTAACGTTGACCCGGGAAGAAAATTCTATGACGTTCGCGTATGAATACGCTAACGTTCTTGTTCATTTGTTTGATATGTTAGTTTAGCACACAAAAAACAGAGGAAAATTTCAGTTTCACCACAAGGACAAAACAATGAATGCGATAGCAACAAATTTCAATGTTATATGCGAAGTGAGGCTGGGGGCTAATTCTTTTGGATCTGATCTCACGGGTACAACGTTGACCCGGGAAGAAAATTCTATGACGTTCGCGTATGAATACGCGAACGTTCTTGTTCATTTGTTTGATATGTTAGTTTAGCACAGAAAAAAAACAGAGGAAAATTTCAGTTTCACCACAAGGACAAAACAATGAATGTGATAGCAACAAATTTCACTGTTATGTGCGAAGTGAGGCTGGTGGCTAATTCTTTTGGATCCGATCTCACGGGTAAAACGTGTGATGCGCTGGGGGATCTTAACAATTTGGACTTTACACGTGACATGATGGTGACGGCGAGCACACATTGAGACAGCTCATGCGGCTGCTATCGCAATAAAACAGACCGTGACCAAGAAATGCAAGAGCACTTCACAGGTCCTACCAATCCTTGCCTTGCGTCACTGTCACGAACCGAACGAAATCCCGCTGAACCACTTGTCATGTTGCCACGATGGTGTCAAGATGCCATGACAACACTTAAAAGAGTTGAGCAGAATTCTGTGATGCAATAACCAGAACTTGTATGGCTCGTGACTTGTTCTTGCCTCCTTCACTGCTGTGGTAAACTCTAAGTAAACACCAATACGCGCAAACACGCGATTTTGTACCACTCATTTTCCTCTTCTCAATTGCCCCGCCGTGGTGGTGTAGTGGCTAAGGTACTCGGCCGCTGACCCGCAGGTCGCGGGATCGAATCCTGGTTGCCGTGGCTGCATTTCCGATGGAGGCGGAAATGCTGTACGCCCGTGTGCTCAGATTTGGGTGCACGTTAAATAACCCCAGGTGGTCGGAATTTCCGGAGCCCTCCACTATGACGTCTCTCATAATCATATGGTGGTTTTGGGACGTTAAACTCCACATATCAATCAATCAATCAATCAATCAATTGAATCCTCTTCTCAACTGTCAAGGATAGTCAGAAATTTACGAACTCTTTATAGGTGATGTCTTCTCAAGTAAGCTGCTTATTTGATTATATATAGCGTTAGGAGCATCGAATATGTTGTCAGGAACCAAAATGAAGTTACGGCTGGAGGAATTCTCACACCGAGAAGTACGCACAATTGTTGGACGCGCTGTTTAACGAGGATAGGCATCTGCAGCGTTGGGCTCAGTCGGGGGTCACCTGGGTTTCTTGTATTTAATGATACTGGTACCAGGGCGAAGTCACACACGGTAATGAGTCTCCGCCACAGATGCCGCAGACAGAAACCAACGCGCATTGTGATTTAAGTGGGGTCGCTGCAGCTGTCTCAGACAAATATAATGAATTGAAGATAGAAGGAACCACAATCCGCGATATAGGTGCCTCGTGGGATCATTCAAATATCGGCGTCCGTTGTAACTTTGGATTTCATCGCACCGCCGAAACGCATTTCGGAGGCCAACGTAGAAAGAAGTGCATTGTAGAGATATACTCCACCAGGTGCCGCAACAATCTAACCATCTCGCAAAAAAAAAAAAAAAACCCTCCCTACTCTTTCAGTAAACGAATCGAATGAGATTTCATTCTTATTCTGACGGTAATTTGACCTTAGGTAATCTCATGTTTTGATGCCCTCTCTACCCAAAATAACTTGAACCAGAACCACTGATTACGAATCTCTTTTATTTTTTAGATGACTTTCATCGAACATTTGGAAATTGGAAGTAAGTGCTTAACCGGTTGTGCTTAGACGAGAAACAAAGGTGCAGGTCGTCATTCAAGTTACAAAAAAACAACCATATTGTTTATCGCGCATAATTGAGGCTGTGCCGACACGAAGTGAACTTCACGAGCAGCACACTCACTTTTCGTAGTACTTGCTGAGAACGATGTTACTGTCGTTCCCGTGGAAGCTGGTGATTGAACCGACGCTCGCAGTGAGCGCGATGCCGATGAGGAGATCCTTCTGAATGGCGGTGTATCTCCTGTAACGCACGAGGAAACCGGGGTTCACGATGTGGAGCATTCGGGCAGTGAACTGTTGGCGTTCACCTTACATTCGATTCCGACAGCTTCAGCGGAATACAGGCAAGGACAATACTGCGAGCGATTTGATAAAAGTCAGCATGCACACCTTTTGCGGCACGTAACTTTAACATGTAATTACTTTCTCGCGCAAGGCAAGCAAGCCAGAAAATGGCGTTTGAATTTACACTGCTCAATGAGGAATACCACAACGTGAACATCACAGAGTATCAATGTGAGACACTGCTGTCCAGCTCGGCTTTTAAAGGATAAGCTTTGGCTGGTCCAATGAGCATAGATGACGGCAAGGGCCAGTGGTGCCCTGGAAGAGAGGCACCGACCAACTTTCCCGCCGTGTGCGAAATAAAGTTTTGTTCTCTCTCTCCCTCTCTCTCGAACTTGATACAACGCCTTCTTTGTACCATCGAGACGCACAATTGTGCTCATTTGTACCCCACGGTGGTGCGATGGTTGCAGTGCTCGTCCCCTGGCATGCGTATGTCTCCGGTTCGGTGCCGGATACGGTGGTCACTGTTCGATGGATGCGAAATGATGGGGGCCCGTGATAGATTACGTCGATCATCTAGTGTTCTTTAACACCAGCTACTTGAAATTTCAGGAGCCCTTCTCTGTAAGGTGTGCCTCATAACCCTATCCGGGTTTCGGCACCTATATGTTTGTACATTAGCTGTGGTATTTTTTAAAAATTTTATCATAGTCGCCATCGACAAAATCATATGTTTTTTATTGGCATTCATAAAATCATGTGGCCGTTTTAAAAACAGCACTGTTTTGTATATTTAGCTAAGCTAACTGCAGACATGTTGTATCACTGCAACAAGGTGAAGGCTTTTCAGCAACTTTAATGCATTGTGAGAATTAACTATCATTTTTTAAAACCTTGCATGGTTTTCACTGTTCTCGTGACCACGCCCGTTCGCGAACGAATCGCACGTTCAACCATGAGAGAGCATCACTTGGTCTGGTTGAGCACATCTTTTCTACATTTACTTCGCAATACTGTCACTTATATCCGCGCTAAGCAACGTGGTCCACCTGCAAGATTTGCTTGCGATGCATCTGCTTACCGCGAAGTGCCGTCGCAACATCACAACTATACTGATATCAAATTGATTGTATACGGCAGTATATAGTCTTCCCTGCCTCGGTGGAATATTGGCTATGGTGCTCGGCTGCCAACCCGAAGGTCACGGTTTCAACCCTTGCCGCGGTGTTAGCATTTCATGGAGGCGTAATGCTAGAGGCCCGTGCACTGTGTGATGTGAGTGCACGTTAAAAAACACCAGATAATATCAATGTCCAGACTATGGCGTCTCTCGTAATCATATCATGGTATCGGAAAGTAAATAACTAGATTATTATTATTATTATTATTATTATTATTATTATTATTATTATTATTATTATTATTATTATTATTATTATTATTATTATTATTATTATTATTATTGTAGCGTACTCATGTTCCACAAGCAAACAAAGGGGAGTGGAGAAGCCACTGCTACATGAGCGTTAGCCTCTGCATTCTTGTATTGGATTGTTTGCCCTTTACTTTGCCTACAGCGAGAACCAATCGGCGACCCCTTTCTTCGCATGTATTTGCTCTTACTCTTTCTCCCAGGCAATCCGCTCTTGGAGGTAGCTGCTGTCCACGTATGTGCTCGTGGTGAACCTCCGCACTGCGTGAATAGAGGGAGAAATGAAATAGCGCGATTATGACAAAGATATTTAGCCTCAATGTATACGATACGTCCACCGACATCGGAGCATACGGTAGCTGCGGTTCGTGCATGTTCTCAATGCAATGACTGCAGACTTTTTTCACTGGCATGGCTTCGGACGGTGCCAACACAGGTTCACCCGAGCATGATGCACCATTATTTATTATTTACACCGGAATTTTCCAAATTAATAGCCTAACTAACCAAGCCTAATTGAATGTAAGCTAACGTAACCTGATCATATCACGCATGCCGCCTTATTATTTCCCAAGATATTTCTAAATGCGACCGTGAGAACCTAATAGGCGTGCGCGCTGGTGGGAGAGGGACAGAAGGGGGTACGAAGCCAGCCCCATTATATTGACATAATAGGCAGGGGGGCGCTTAGACTCGGTAAAGGCGGGGGGCGTAAGCATTTTGATACGCTGACACAATAGAGAAGGAGGGCGCTGCGAAGAACCTTGCACACCACGGAACGGGTAGCCAGCGCGCGCCTATGCGTGACTCAACTAAACCAGCCTCCTTATTTCGGATTATATCAATACCGTTAAGCGTTATGCTTAACGTTTACACTATAGTTCTGATTCCTGCAGCCTAACCGAGCCTGTCCCTATTGGTGCCCTTACTGTTGGTGGGCTTGTGTGCATTTCAGCGAGAATTCAACTGGCACAGCAGGCAGCAAAACACGTTGGAGTCCTGGGCTAAGAGTCACCGGTGATTGTCGACTTGCTTGGGTCAGTAATGAATGAATGGATGAATGAATGATGTTTTAATTTGTGGTTGTGGAGGTTCACGAAGACCTACCAAACCTCACCAGCCCTAGTCTGAACTGCGGCAGACCGTTTACTTGGTGTTTGTGCCGGTTTCTTCGGTACACGTGAGCGAGCGAACGGATCCTTACTGATGAACTCCCGGATGCTGCCGAATATGGAGCTCTTCTTCCGAGTGAGTGACTTCTTCGGCTCTATAGCGCCGCGGACCACGCTCAGGTCCTCCTCGCCCGGTCGCAACGTCTTGCCGCGTTCGTAGATGGAGATCTTGCGGTCGCGCATGCTGGCCCTCCGAAGCTCCCGGTCCGGCGGTGACCCGTCGAGCCCGCTTCTCGACGGCGTCGCCGCTAGCGACGACCTCTTCGTAGCCTGCAGCGGCACGGAGGCACTGTCTACGTTCACGTGGACGGTGCCTCGCAGCTTGAATTTCTCGGCGCCCGAGCTGGCTGTAGTCTTGCTGGCCGACGCCTGTGGCTGCTGCTCCTGCATCTGCTGGGGCCATTGGTTCGACAGCGACGCGGTGCGTGGTGTGGTGGTAGCGCAGCTGTTGTCCGAGGCCGCTTTCAGGGTGGAGGGCAGGTTGGCGACCACGGAAAAGTGGTCCAGCGATGGCTGCGGCGTGCTCAAACTAGTGCTCAAGGTACCGGTGGTTTTCGTCGACGTCTTCGTTTTTGAAGGAGTCGCCCTCCCTGCAACGCAATTTCGAAAGCATCAGAATAACGACAAAGATAGATAGATAGATAGATAGATAGATAGATAGAGAGAGATAGATAGATAGATAGAGAGAGAGAGAGAGAGAGAGAGAGAGAGAGAGATATCACCACAAAGCTTTCCACGAAATATTCAATGCTGTATACTGCCGCCTGCTAGGTATATGATGCGTAACCCACACATGAACAAAAGGTTGCGCTGGCTAGTGATGAGGTTTTGGGGCGCACCGGGAAGAAAGAGTGTGTGTGGGGGGGGACTGCGTGCATGAACTGCGTACCTTCAGAGGCCACGCGCACAGTCTTGACAGGTATCAGCAGGTGGTACATGCCTTTGTTTACGTCCTCTGTTTTCCCCACTCACTTTGAGTTGAAGTGGTGAAGGTTGCTAGCGGCTTCGTGCCTCTAGAAAACGCGGGCGTGAGATACTTACACCAGCGTTTTTTGTGTTACGGCACATCGAATCCATAAGAAGTTAGCGCCTGGACTTGTCTCGTGTAACATTCCACTTAGTTTTGCTATCACGTTAATTGCCTCACCTTATATTGCTTGGAACCCGGTGTTTAAATTTTTTATTTAATGTTGCGGGTGGGTGAGCTTTAGGGCATTGCTCTGACCCTGCAGCATACTTTATGAGGGGCTCTATTCAGCTCTGTGCAATGTACGACTCAACTTTCACTGCGTGCCATGTACGCAGTATTTATGGGGCATCAACCTGTTTGTCGTATTACCGCATAGCCACAAAATCGTTACCACCTCATTACAAAATTATTACTCGCCCTCCCGGGTGTATGCAAGAAGATGGGTGGGATCTCGTAAATTCGTAAAAGTAGCTGTGTAATCTTTGTTCCCCCCTCCCCCTTCACTTACGCAGTCCAAGAAGACGTTAGAAGCCTGCATAAGTGTGGCCCACTTGAATGGAGCTCTTCGCTTAGGAAAAAAAAAAGAACACTATCACTGTGTTGCTTTGCGACTCGTTAGAAGCAGCAATACAGTGTACATAGTAGGCTTATGGGAACGTTTCACAATCTAAACTCGCTCGCTGGATTTCGTGACGACCGTTTGTGCCCCTGCGATCTCCGACGACAGTGCAGCTCTGGCCGACTGGGCTGGTACTACGCCATCTCCTGACGCCGACAAGAGCTCTCGTCGAGTGGTGCCCCGTCCTCGGACTCCTGCGACCGTGTCCATCTTTCCTGTCTTCTCTTTACTTCCGTCGCTTGCTGTCCCTGCGCCTCGCTATCTCCTTACTCTTTCTCTATATATACCTTTTAATCCTATTCTTTTAATCCCTCCTTACCCACATCCCTTGTGAGCTACTGTTGAGGTGTCGCACCTGATGCAGACAGTTACGGGGCTCACTTTTTTCTTCTTTTCCCTTTAAGAACCACATAAGAAGTTTCGCAATATTGATGCTTCTTGAGAACTGTTTTCTCGGAGAAGAGAATGGGTTTTTGGTGAAAGCTAGAACAGCGAGTCTGGCGAATGTCTTAGCATGCTATTGACGGTGAAAGCGACTATGTCTGTGCTAGCCAACGCCGTTGGCATTGGACGCAGTGACCCCCCACCTCCCCCCACCGTATGCTCCGACCAATATGTGGCGGATAAATGTACAGAACGTACGGAATGAAAACATTTTACGTTAACCATAAAACTTGAGAGGAGGCAGATGTTCAGAATGTGTACAAGCTACAAAGCACAGAAGAGACCAATCCAGGCCTTGGTTGCGCATTGGTGGGTGAGTTCCTAACACTCATCCATAAAACCACTGCGGTAAATGTTCATAGACTATATGTGATGCGTATGCGAACCTTCTTTATTCTTCAACTCCTCCGGTGGATTTTCAATTGCCACGAAAAAAGTAGGTGGCTCGGGCATCACCACAGGCTCCGCCATGACGCTGTGTCCTCCTTTGTCATCGGGATTCCATAGAGCAGCTGCTGATTACATATAAAAAAAGAAGAAATAACGGAAACCGTTAAAGCATGCTGCAGCTGGCAACTTATTATTGTCACGTAAATTTGCGTGGCTTCTGTTACACGGCTTTATAATCATGTTTTAGTTGTAGTTGTCACGAGAACATTCAGAACTCACAGTACCAGACAATGAAAAAAAAATGGGGGGGGGGGGGGACCCTCAAGCTTCGCCTTTAAGATTTGAATGCGATAGCAATATTCTGTTCCTAATGCATACTTAAAACACTTAGTGCATGAAACCTCTTCAAACTTGCTGTGCACCCATCCTGTGGCCCAGGGAACAGGTGCAGTAGCGTGTGTGCCTTTTGTAGTGGGTTGCCGGCTTTAGAACCACCGAGTCAGTATGATAACCACATGTTCCAACGCCTGATGACAATGGATACTTGTATTACGCATGCATTATTAAAGCAATATTTCATGTTGTATTGTGAATCATACATACAGGATGCGTGTAGTTGTAAAGCATGTGCTACTTTCACTGCTTTTTTAAGTAGACGAGTGGTCGTGCGGTAGAACAACCGCTTGCCACGTAAGCAACCCGGGTTTTATCCCCCCCTCGGACTGCACGACCCAGGATTATTTTATTATTTATTTTATTTGCACCGTTCTCCATTTTCCGTCACGCATACGATGATAATTTTTAGCTCACTACCAACGACGCCGACATTTCCACGAAACGAGCTCATAACGCTATCGTGGGAAAAACTGCAGGTGTCCTCATCAGCTGCGTTTAACGGACGTAAGGGGTTCATGTGGGTTAACTTACCGCTAAGACTACTCTGTCTCGTGTTTACGAGTTTGGCAAATGTTGAGGACACTTTATTCATAAGCTTACGGTGCGTGTGAACGTGCATGTAGGACCTAGTGGTCGTCTGTCTGTGTCGTTCATACTACACTGTACGCGAACGGAACTGCACCGTAAGTATAGCGCAAGCGCACACACGTTTATAAGTCCGACGTGACCGGCACACGGGCGTACGCATGGTTGCGTTCAGGGACGCTACGCTGCGTCCACCGAAACGCCGTCTCGTATTTGTCGACTCATGGCTCGACGCGTGCACCCCCCCCCCTTGACACACAAATAAAATAAGAGTGATGTGAATAGGATATTACGCAGTCATATTTTAAGGTATAATAATTTACAGAAAAGCCGTTGCGCTATCAGTATGAATAATAATAATAATAATAATAATAATAATAATAATAATAATAATAATAATAATAATAATAATAATAATAATAATAATAATAATAATAATAAATAGAGCCATTTTTTCAATCAATTTTCCGCAATTCGAAATCTCTCACCTCTGCGTGACAGTGTAACCTCTGCTTCCGTGTTTAGAGCTTGCTTACGAAGTTAAAAAGAAATTTATTTTCAAACCCTCAGTGGGGACTTCTGAATGCCAGTGCCACGCGCGCGTTCTTCAAGTCTTGTCAATCCTGCCAGGTGTTTTTTTTTTGATATGCAGAGAGGAATGACAATAGAGAAACACACTATACGATCGTATGCAAAACTAAATTCATTCGCCATATGAAAGGTAGCAGCTGTACATATTTCACAGCACTGTCTCTGATACATGGCAGTCTTCACAACGATTCTTGAAGGAAGAAAGAAAGAAAGAAAAGGGAGAAGGAAAGGAAAGAAAGAAACCAATAAAGGAACGAAAGAAAAAAAAAAGTAAAAAAAAAAGAAAGAAGTAAATAAATAAATAAATGAATAAAATAAATAAAATAAAGAAGGAAAAAAGGAAAGAAAGAAGGGACAAGGCAAAGAAAGAAAAAAAAGTAAGAAATAAAGAAGGAAAGAAAGAAAGAAAGAAAAGAACAGTTTTACCTACAATCTGTGCTCGTACAAACGAGTGGGCCGAAATGCAGGTATACCTCTCGAGCTTCTCGATGGAAACTTCTCCCGCTGTTCGACGGCGGGCCTGCCCATCCGAGACGCGGCGATGCGATCTTCGCTCTTCGTCCTCCTATTGCTCAGCAGACTTGCGCCTCTCGTGAAACGGCGCCTGAACTTCTGCGCGTAGGCCTGCGCATGTGGGTGCGCAAATAGGGAAACGCACGCGCAATGTATCCGTACGTTGTCTGCGTGGCACGACACACATGATGAACTCGTTTATTCTGTAACGTACACTTTTGTATTTACGTGATTGTGTTAAATTATTTGCGTGGTACGACACGCATGACAAGCTCATTTAGTCTGTAGCGTACACTTTTGTTTTTACGCGATTTCGTTAAATTATTTGCCTTGTTGCAGTATGCTGGAGTGCACCTAACTGCGCTTATCGACACTTTATTTAGACTGGAACAAAGAGCGCTTGACACGGGATGATCCGAGAACGACAGTCGAAATCGCTATGCGTCGTTCGTTATTTCACTACCCCGTGCCCAGCGCTGTATGGTATCGTCTTAATTGTGCAATATGCTGCGTAAGTATAGTGAGAGGCGGGTACCGTAAACGATCTTTATGGATAGGAAAGCCTGTCATTAGAGCTCCTCATAGAGACAGGTTTATCAATGCATGTGGTTTTCTTCTTATTAAAGCATTCTGCAGAAACAGATAATCACTTGGGCAGAAACAGATAATCATTGCACAAACAGAATACTTTCAATATAGTACGCGAAGAAGTACACATCATACACGTGTACATGAGACCCCGCGGAACCGGGAATAGCTGTTAGTTAACGTAAATCAGCGTTAAAATTCAGCCCAATAAAGAGTACGGCGAGTTGAGTTTGATTAGGGATGTAAAAAAAGCGCGAATAAAGGGCACACAGAATCAATCAATCAATCAATCAATCAATCAATCAATCAATCAATCAATCAATCTGTCAATCGACCGTTCAATCAATTGATCAACCGACCAGTCGATTAATAAATTATTCAATCAATCGAACGATCGATCAATCAATCAATATATGGAATGGAATAAAAGTTATAATCAATCTATATATCAATCGATCGATCAATCGATCGATTAGTCGATCAATTAATAGATCGATCGGTCGATCAATCAATCAATCGGCTTAAGCTTGAAATGTGATTATGTCCATGATGGCACGCTGCCTTGACCATGAGAGCCTTGTCATACCTTGAACTGCTCCTCTCGGATGACGTCATTCTGGATCTCGGCCACAGCGCACTCGACGGTGTAGACCATGAGCACGGCGGCGAGGCTGGCCCCGAGCACCTGCGTCAGCACCAGCGTGCAGCCGAGGAAGCCGAGCATGAGCGAGCGCACCCTTGTGCCGAAGCACCGGAGCAGCGCGAACGAGGCACGCGTGTACAGGCTGGTGCCGTGTCGGAGGGCCAGAGCGAAGGTGAGGCCCAGGAACAGCGACAGTACGGGCTCCTGCGGGACCGCGGACGTGCACAGACGTGAAGAGGTGACACGTGAGCTGTTGGTGGCAGGCACCGATATGACTAAATCCATAATATGGCAGCGAGAGGGTGAATTCGACTAATTCGGTAGACAATGTTCAAAGATTAGCATAAGGTGCAACGAAGACGTGAACAGTAAAGAGGGCAGCAGAGCGCTTACACTCAATATTTAATTGTCGGGTTTAAATATTCCAAAACCAGGATATGATTGAGCAACACCGTATAGTGGAGGGCTTTGGAAATTTCGACTTTGGGTTCGTTATCGTGCACTTAAATAAATATACGGGCCTCAAACATTTGCGCCTTCATCGAGGATGAGGCCGCCACGGGCGGGATTTGATCCCGTGACCTTCGTGTCAGTAGTAGAGCGCGGTGACCACTATAGACCACCGTGGCGGGTAGTGCTTACATTCACAACTTGGGCTTACAACTATGAACCTGAGCGCTGCCCTTTCCATTTTCACCATCCGCGTCTTCCATGCTCTTTGTACTAATTTATAAACATCGAATATCACAGAAATTTATCTCGGCTGTCTACAATGTTTTTTATCTAAATATTAGTCGAAATCAAGGAGAAGTGGGAGAGGTAAGAGATGTAGCGCGAAGGCAAGATAACTGCTGGTCGTCAAGAGAAGGACACTGAATTCATAAGGATGGTTAACGCGTGAGGTGGAGGCTGTCAGTTAGGTGGGCAGGTGGTATTAAAAAATTGTGGGAAAAACCTGACCGCAGCGAGCACTGGACCGGGTCATTTGAGTGACGTCGGAGAGGAATTTGCTGTAGTGAACCACATCTAGTTCACTGTACCTTTGCTCTGCAGTGGCTGTAGTCAAGCTGATGATGATGATGATGATACTATTTATGTGCATGCCACAGCTGTGATTTTGAACAAGTGAGACAGCACGGTGAATGATCGCCAAAAGTGAACTTAAGTTCGTCATCGTTACGTAATATACTGTGGTCGAACATCTATTCTCAACGTTTCGACATATTTGTCATCGTTACGTGATATATTGCGGTCAAACCTATATCAACGTTTCGACAAGTAGATTTGCTGAAGCTTTTTAAATCCGAAGAATTTCTTTACTTACTGTAAACACTCTTGGCGTCCATCCGTCCGTCCGTCCGCCCAACCGTCTATCTATCTATCTATCTATCTATCTATCTATCTATCTATCTATCTATCTATCTATCTATCTATCTATCTATCTATCTATCTATCTATCTATCTATCTATCTATCTATCTATCTATCTATCTATCTATCTATCTATCTATCTATCTATCTATCTATCTATCTATCTATCTATCTATCTATCTATCTATCTATCTATCTATCTATCTATCTATCTATCTATCTATCTATCTATCTATCTATCTATCTATCTATCTATCTATCTGTCTATCTGTCTGTCTATCTGTCTGTCTGTCTGTCTGTCTGTCTGTCTGTCTGTCTGTCTGTCTGTCTGTCTGTCTGTCTGTCTGTCTGTCTGTCTGTCTGTCTGTCTGTCTGTCTGTCTGTCTGTCTATCGCAAAACGAGCGCTCAAAAAAGGGCGCACCGCCGAATTCTCGCGACGAAACACCGGAGTGACAACGCGAGGTCAACGATAAAAAAAAGAAAACAAGCATCCAAAGACTCCCCGAGCACGCGTCCCTCTCCGCTCGGAAGCGTAGGTTCGCCGACGAACCTCCTCACCCCACATCGGCGGCCGAGCAGGCTCTGGAAAATTCTAGGTGGAAAGGGGCGTGGTGATGCCGGGTTGCGTCATCTGTCGCGGACGGCCTCCGAACCGTCTCGCCCTCTCCCCAGCCTTCGCTGCGTATCGCGCCGACGAAATGATGAGAACTTTCTGGAAACTTGCGCGGAGGGTATTTATTCGAGCAGCCGAGATGGGAGATCAGGAGAAGACGGAAGTTAGCGCCAGAGCGCGTAGGGTATGCCGCCGTGTAGTCGGCGAAGGTTTTGTCCGTAGTAACAAAGCAAGAGAAGAGGATTTCCACCTGAAGGGTGAAGGCTAGAGCTACAGGCAAAAGCGTGTGTCTACCGCTATCGAGCGAAGACGCGTGGCAACAGCTGCATGTGTGAAGCCGACGTGTTTCCGGCGAAGAAGGTTGAAGCTTCGAAAGTGGCCAAGTGAAGACGCGAGGTTTCCTAGAAGAGAAACTTCGGGGGCAGTCGAGGTTTCCTGGAAGAGAAACTTCGGGGGCAGCGGAACGACAACAACGCTGGACTTTGAGTGAGTGATCCTCGGAAGAGTATCATCCAGACTTTTGTTCCAAGAACTTTGGACTGAATAGCTTTTCTATCTCTTTAGTCTTTAAGTGTCTTCACTTTAAGTGTTCTTCAACGTATGCGACTGCATTGTAGTGCGTATTGTTGTCTGTGTCCGTTGTTTCGAGGGTGGCTGATTGTACTGTGTAGTACGTTGTTTGATTGGTGTCATATTGTACTCAACTATTGTGGAGTGTGCATACTTGTGTAATGTTTTTGATCGGCCATTATTGAGAATATAATTTTGTTTTGTTCATCAACTCTCGGCTCTGACTTGTTCTTTGGGCCAAAGCCGGCGTCCGCTGGCGCGCCAAATAGGACCACTTTCAAATTGTCCACGCTTTCGTGGTGTGGTTCGGGGGGCCGATACTTCGGCCCTTGGAATTAGCCCAGCGATCGCCTCCCTAATTAACGGGACCCGTGACAATTAATCTGGCGTCCGCAACAGGACCTTTTGCTGCACAGTGTGTTCAAAGTAGTGAGAAAGAGCCTCGAGTTGTTGATACTGCTATCGGAACGATTTTGTGTGTTGTTCAGTGTTCTCGTTAACGAGTGCAGGGGAGGCCGATACTTTTTACTCGTGGCAGGACTTTATTTGCGAGACACCATGGATCTCGAAAAGTTAGTTGCTCTTGGTGAGAAGGTGGGTCTTTCTGGTGCCGAACTACGGAAGTGGGTAAGCCAGAAGGAGAAAGAGGCGGTGGAGAGAGAGAGGTTGACAGCTGAGAGAGCTAAGGAAGAAAAAGCAGCTGAGTTGGAACGAGAGAGGTTGGCAGCTGAAATGGCGAAAGAAGAAAGAGAGGCAAAGGAGCGACAGCTGAGAGAAGAAAGAGAGCAGCAATTCAAGTTGGAGCTGGAGAGAGAAAAGTTGGCAGCTGAAAGGGCGAGATAAGAAAGAGAAGCAAAGGAGCGACAGCTGAAAGAAGAAAGAGAAGCGGAGATGGCTGAAAGGGAACGGCAGCGGCAGCACGAGATGAAACTCGAGCGGCTCCATTTGCAACAGCGAAGTGAGACTCCGGTCCAAGCTAGAGTTAAAAGCAGCGAACGGGAGGACCACGGCTTCAGCTTGAACCCAACCAAGCTGCTCGTAGCGTTTGCTGAAAGGAAGGACGACCTTGACGCGTACCTTCACCGATTTGAGACGATTGCGAGGAGCCAGAATTGGCCGGAACATCAATGGGCAACTGCTTTGAGTACTTGCTTGAGTGGTGAAGCGCTCAGTGTGTACGGTAGGCTGACGCCGACCGATGCAGCCAACTATGCAAAGGTGAAAACTGCTTTGCTGAAGCGATTTAGATTTACGGTGGAAGGATTCCGGGACAGATTTCGGTCAGGAAAGCCAGCTGATGGTGAGACGGCTGCGCAGTAGGCCGCCCGACTTAGCCATTATTTCGACAGATGGATTGAACTTTCAGGGACAGCGCAGGGGTACGATGAGCTTAGAGAGCTCCTAATTAGAGAACAATTTCTCACCAGTTGCCACCCAAGCCTGTCGATGTACTTGAAAGAGAGGAAAGCTAAGTCACTTGAAGACATGCTTGAATTGGCTGATCAATTCTTGGAAGCTCAAGGTGGCACAAATTCAGCCAGAGTCAAGAAGGAGTGTCCCGAAGATTCGAAGAAATCGGCACCCGAACAAAAGAAGCGTGCACAGGAGAGTGTTCCACGATGTTTTCTGTGTAACAGAGTGGGTCATCGCGCGAAAAACTGTCGTACTAACTTTACGAGCCCTACGGCAGTAAGATGTTTCAAGTGTGGTCAGACTGGGCACAAGGCAGACGCATGTTGTAACGGAGCGAGTCAAACTCACCAGGTATCCTGTGCACAAGTGGCACCAAAAACCGTTGATGACGTCACCGATGGATTCGTAGAGTTGAAAAATCGGGAGAAAATCTCTATTGTGGGTGCTGTAATGACAAAACAGCAAACAGGTGCTACGAAGGGAATGCCAACGCTGCCTGGAAAAGTTGCGGGCAAAAAGTTTACGGTGTGAAGAGATATCGGTAGCTCCACTGTTATCGTGCGAAGAAATTTGGTGTGGGAAAGTGAGTTGACAGGCAAAGCGAAACCGGTTTGCCTAATTGACCGTACGGTCCGGATGCTTCCCGAAGCAGAAATTGAGGTCGAAACCCCGTACTTCAGCGGGAAGGTTACCGCTCTATGCATGACGACCCCCCTGTACGACCTCGTCATCGGAAACATCGACGGGGCGCGAGGGCCGAATGATCCAGAATGTTTGGGGGAAGACCCGAAGATGGAGCCCCCGCCAACCCAGCGACCGCGAGATACAGTGGAGGAGCATCCCGTGACGGATCTCACTAGAGCCCAAGGTGAAGCCGCGGTGCAAGGGACAGTGAATGAGAAAATGATCGTGTTGAATGAGTTCACGTGCTGGGCAGCTGGACTTACGTCGGCACGACCTCAACCGACCGACAGTGTGAAGGTGACGGAGTCGGCCAGCCAGGCCAAATGTTGTGACATGAACAAGCGGGTGAATAACCGGGCAGTATCGGTTGAGCGTCACGACTCGTTAACAATGTTGGAAGTGACAACGATGGCTGAGACGCCACCTCAGATACCGTCGTTGGAAGGGGCTCGCCGGAACAAAACGAGGAAAAACAACAAGGAGAGATTGAGCGAGCACCGCAAGAAAGGGCGCAAGCGCCGCTCAAAGTACACAGGATAAGAGGTCGATTCGGAATGTGTTTGACAGTGCTATATGGTAAGTTAATGTGGTTGTTATCCTGTGTCACAACTGTATGTCGAGCGAGTCAAAATGTTTGTTACGGTGATGTGACGTATAGTATTGTATAATTGTTGTAAAGACAGAACTTTGTACATTTGTATTGTTTGGAATATGTGATGAAGTGTTGTACTCATGCACCTGTGGTTATATTTCATGTGTTGTGAGATTGAATTGCAATGTACAATTGTATTGAGTGATCTATTGTAAATGTGACGTGTCATGAGCGACGGACTATGTTACAGTCTTTGAGAGTGTGGGGACTGTTCGCGCTCGTTTATGTGGTTTTGAATATTATGAGATAATATTCTTAAAGTGGGAGGCAGTATCACAAAACGAGCGCTCAAAAAAAAGGCGTGCCGCCAAATTCTCGCGACGAAACGCCGGAGTGACACCGCAAGGTCAACGATAAAAAAAGAAAGAAAACAAGCATCCAAAGACTCCCCGGGCACGCGTCCTTCTCCCCTCGGAAGCGTAGGTTCACCGACGAACCTCCTCACCCCACATCGGCGGGCGAGCAGGCTCTGGAAAATTCTAGATGGAAAGGGGCTTGGTGATGCCGGGTTGCGTCATTCGTCGCGAACGGCCTTCGAACCGTCTCGCCCTCTCCCCAGCCTTCGCTGCCTATCGCGCCGACGAAATGATAACTTTCTGGAAACTCGCGCGGAAGGTATTTAATCGAGCAGCCGAGATGGGAGATCAGGAGAAGACGGAAGTTAGCGCCAGAGCGCGTAGGGTATGCCGCCGTGTAGTCGGCAAGGGTTTTGTCCGTAGTGACAAAGCAGGAGAAGAAGAGGATTTCCACCTGAGGGGTGAAAGCTCGAGCTACGGGCAAAAGCGCATGTCTACCGCTATCGAGCGAAGACGCGTGGCAACAGCTGCGTGTGTGAAGCCGACGTGTTTTCGGCGAAGAAGGTTGAAGCTTGGAGAGTGGCTAAGTGAAGACGCGAGGTTTCCTAGAAGAGAAACTTCGGGGGCAGCGGAACGACAACGCTGAACTTTGAGTGAGTGATCCTCGGAAGAGTATCATCCAGACTTTTGTTTCAAGAACTTTGGACTGAATAGGTTTTCTATCTTTTTAGTCTTTAAGTGTCTTGGTTATTCAATGCATGCGACTGCATTGTAGTGCGTATTGTTGTCTGTGTCCGTTGTTTCGAGTGTGGCTGATTGTACTGTGTAGTACGTTGTTTGATTGGTGACATATTGTACTCAACTATTGTGGAATGTGCATAGTTGAGTAATGTTTTTGATCGGCCATTATTGAGAATATAATTTTGTTTTGTTCATCAACTCTTGGCTGTGACTTGTTCTTTGAGCCACAGCCGGCGTCCGCTGGCGCGCCAAATAGGACCACTTCTAAATTGTCCACGCTTTCGTGGTGCGGTTCGGGGGGCCGATACTTCGGCCCTTGGAATTAGCCCAGCGATCGCCTCCCTAATTAACGGGACCTGTGACGCTATCTATCTATCTATCTATCTATCTATCTATCTATCTATCTATCTATCTATCTATCTATCTATCTATCTATCTATCTATCTATCTATCTATCTATCTATCTATCTATCTATCTATCTATCTATCTATCTATCTATCTATCTATCTATCTGTCTGTCTGTCTGTCTGTCTGTCTGTCTGTCTGTCTGTCTGTCTGTCTGTCTGTCTGTCTGTCTGTCTGTCTGTCTGTCTGTCTGTCTGTCTGTCTGTCTGTCTGTCTGTCTGTCTGTCTGTCTGTCTGTCTGTCTGTCTGTCTGTCTGTCTGTCTGTCTGTCTGTCTGTCTGTCTGTCTGTCTGTCTGTCTATCTATCTATCTATCTATCTATCTATCTATCTATCTATCTATCTATCTATCTATCTATCTATCTATCTATCTATCTATCTATCTATCTATCTATCTATCTATCTATCTATCTATCTATCTATCTATCTATCTATCTATCTATCTATCTATCTATCTATCTGTCTGTCTGTCTGTCTGTCTGTCTGTCTGTCTGTCTGTCTGTCTGTCTGTCTGTCTGTCTGTCTGTCTGTCTGTCTGTCTGTCTGTCTGTCTGTCTGTCTGTCTGTCTGTCTGTCTGTCTGTCTGTCTGTCTGTCTGTCTGTCTGTCTGTCTGTCTGTCTGTCTGTCTGTCTGTCTGTCTGTCTATCTGTCTATCTGTCTGTCTCTATCTCTATCTCTATCTCTGTGTGTGTCTGTCTGTCTCTATCTCTGTGTGTGTCTGTCTGTCTCTATCTCTGTGTGTGTGTGCCTGTCTCTATCTCTGTGTGTGTGTGCCTGTCTGTCTGTCTGTCTGTCTGTCTCTCTCTATCTCTGTGTGTGTGTGCCTGTCAGTGTGTGTCTGTCTGCGTCTCTCTGCCTGTCTAATTATGTATTTATCTATCAATTTGTTTATTTGTCTATCTGTCTGTCTCTTTATCTATCTGTTTATTTGTCTGTCTGTCTATCTATTTGTTTATTTCTCTATCTGTCTGTCTCTTTATCTATCTGTTTATTTGTCTGTCTGTCTATCTATTTGTTTATTTGTCTATCTGTATATCTACGTTTGGGTGCCCTCATGATCACCCCCTCCACTAGGGTTACGCTAAAATTAGTACGGGAGGAAAAAATGATTTGATGAATACGACTTGCTTATTGTGACATGAATAGTGCCATAATCTCGTCGCGTACGTCGTCACTTTCCAAAAAATAGTGGCACATACTCGGGAGCGAGTATGTGTCACTGAAATCTTCACAGGAACGGCGATAACACTCATGGGTGTTTAACGCTTTAACGCTAACTTCAAAGCTGGCATAGGCTGCGTTGACCGGACGAATGCAAACAATAAATGTCAGTATCTCAGCAGGAATCTAACCCTAACATTCTGCGTGGTAATGAAGTGCCTACCACAGACACACGCCAGGCCTCGAATTATTCTTTTCAAATAGAACCTAATGTTCTTGTAACGCCAATTTTGACTATAGTACGGGTCATTCAATTTTATAAACATTACATATGTACTCCAATGATACAACCGTCACGTCGGGTTAACTTAAATTGTAGCTATATAGGAGCCATCAGCTGAAGTAGATTTAATTGTGTAGCAGTGTTGGGGGCTACCACTCTCGCACGCACTAATGCAAACACCAGCGCATCATATCAGCTTACCGCTCCTGTTGTTGCCAATAGCCATGTTGCTGTTTGCATCGCTATGCAACTGTAAACAAGTGCTGATATAAAACATATGCGGCTGTGTGACGTATGTGCGTGCGTGGATTTGCATACCTAATGTCACTTCATAACGTCTCGCTAAATAAAAAAAATAAAACACATTCACATTCACCAATTCGACAGATTCGACATATCTGAGAATCGATGTCAAGTGACTCATGTCCGAGGTACGTGGGATCTGCCGAATATATTTTTGTTTTCGTTGTACGACGGCGTGCTTTCTGATAACCTTAGCATAAGGTTGCAATCACGCTATAAATTACGTTTGTATTTATTGCGTCATACACAGTTTGTTATTTCTTTATTGGTAAGTTCATTTTGTATGCTATGGGGTGACATCGCGCAGCCTCACATGTTTTATTTGCGGGGGCGGACTCGCCGTCGGGGTTTCTGGTTTAGTTTTAACATGACCACCGATTGTATTGACTGATATTTTGAAGACATGTCACTTACGCGTTCGTGTTCCAGTGCAGTCGTCATGCTGTGATTAAAACAGTCAACATGCCAACGCCTTAACGGAGCAGAACCGTCTAGAATAGTCGTATCGAAGAAGTCGCGAAGGCACTCATTCGGGCACTTCTTCGTGTCCTGCATCCGGCCATTGTACCATAACGATTACACGGCATGTCGTACTCACCGAAACGTAACCGCTGGCCACGTCTCCCGGCGCCATGACGTTGAAGAATGGCAGCAGCAGGAGCGGCAGCAGCGCGGTGACCACGAAGGGCATGCTCTCGAACATCCAGTGCACGGCCATGACGCAGGCGCAGAACATGAAACGCATTGCGTTCTGCCGAGTGAAGCGAGCACACCACTTAATAAATGAAACTCCGAGGTTCGCTCGCTAATGCTACGATCTGATAACGAGGCCCGCAATATTGGAGAATTTCCGATTGATTCAAGCCACGAAACAAGAAGTACGGTTCGTTGGGCTAGATGGTCCCACATGTGAAGAAAAAAAAGGAGGGGGGGGGGGGGGGAGTTGTGCAAGGGGAGACGGTCACTAGCGGAGAAACACGCAAGACGTGTTCAGCTTTTTCTGTGTGTTCCTTCGCTTGCGCTTCATCCGCGTTTGTGCCGTTTTTCATCTTACTTACCTAAATCTCAGTAGTCCAGTGTTTTAGCGTCCCCCCGTAGTTCTGCTTCATTGAAATGTGGCTGGCCGGTAGCCGAGCTAGAGTTCTGGAGTGTTGCAGCGCGATACTTTACCTGTCAAGCTAACACGCTGGGTCTTAACTCAAACGATTTAAAATGGCGAAGTAATAAAATAAATTATCAGAGAACGCCTCATTCGAAAGTGAGGTTAATTAACGTTAAGAATCAAGAACGTTAACATAGATGGCGCTGTCAAAGCGGTGGGCGTTAATGGCGGCTTTTGAAGCACCTATATAGTCGGTTGCAAGAGTGGGATACTGGGATTCTTGCGAACTACTGGCTTGTCTGAACGACTCTTAGGGGATGGATTTCGTATGTGCGAGTGTGTGTCTTTGTTTTTTTATCTTATTTTTATATTTCATTCTTTTTTCCCGTATTCCCCAACCCTAGTGCAGGGTATACCATAACGGATCCTAGCATCTGGTTAACCTCCTTGCCTTCCCTTTATTTCTTTTTCCACTCTCTCTCTCGCATGCAACTTTAAAAGTCTGCGGGATTTCCTCTTCAAAGAAATACACAACAGGCCTGCTCTAATGGGCGTGCAGTAGAGACTGACTTCATGAACCGGCTGGCCGCAGACCCCGCCTGTAACGTTTCCGCGTAACGTTTCCGCGTGAATGAATGGTACTACTTTTTTAGTCACGAATGCAATCGGCTGCCGCGCTGCGGTCGTTCGGAAGATTGATTGATTTATATGTGGCGTTTAACATCCCGAAACGACCACATGATTATGAGAGACGCCGTAGTTGAGGGCTCCGGACAATCCGACCACCAGGGGGTCTTTAACGTGCACCCAAATCTGAGCACACGGGCCTACGGCATTTTCGCCTCCATCGAAAATTCAGCCACCGCAGCTGGGATGAAATTCCCGGACCTGCGACGCCAACGTATTAAATATTCTATTTCTAATGAATTGGGAATTATGCTATTCCACTGCAAAGACGTTTAAGCGTTTAGTACGACTAGAACAAAACAGCGTGATTGCTCACCTCGTCGTCTTTCCCTCCACGTCAACTTCGTACGATCAGTGAGTGGCACGCTTGGCTCCTTTCCGACAGAGCCGGTTCGTAAACATACACGGTTCCGATTCAAGCTAAGAGTTTTATCGAATACTTATGATACAAGAGCATGACAAATCAGGATGAAGGCCAACGAACTGTCAAGGTAATAGTCGTAAATTGATTGACGGAGCTCATTGGGAGATATTGATGGATGGATGGATTGATTTGGCAGTACCCTTTAAATCGGGCGGCGGCTAACGCCACCTAGCCGTAATAATTAGTGAACCAACAACTAGATTTATCTTTTTTCCCTTTAAATAGTGAAGTTGAGGACTGGTACTTTGCAGTGAAGGGTTTACTTTTCACTCATGTCTTGACTTTAGCCACCAATCAGATAACCTCCTTCTAGTTAATTCTACCCGCTCAAAGTATGAAGTTGAGGACTGGTACTTTGCAGTGAAGGGTTTACTTTTCACTCATGTCTTGACTTTAGCCACCAATCAGATAACCTCCTTCTAGCTAATTCTACCCGCTCAAAGTATATTTTGCCCTCCCTGTACCTAAAACCAGTGCTTTGAAAAACTCTGCGCCATCATCCTGAACTATAAGGTAAAGCTTTTTAAAGAACATTATCCAGTGTTCGGCAGTGTCCTCCTGATCTCCACATGCACTGCATACCGTGTCTACCCCTTCGTACTTGGCCCGATATGTCTTGGTTCACAATACTCCCGTCTTGGCCAGTAAACAGTAGAAAGGCTGGGATTGTTGCGACACCTAGCGGAACATACTTTAACCCCGTACTTCTCCCTACGAGGCCTCCATGATCCACTTCGACAGTGCGCGAAACGTAAGTTTAACTTGCCTATATGGCTGACTGGGTCAGTTACGCGCTCGTTTTTCAAGCAAACAAGTTTACCGCTAATAATAGATAAAGGGCGCGTGAAGGCCAATGCTCGACTACTACCAGGCATCCGAGCCAAGGGTTAGGGTGGCCTCTCATGTGTTTTCTCCTTTTTACTCCGAATTGCAGTAAAGGCTTTAACGTCTTGCCACATCAAGTCGCTCAAACGATATATGGTTGTAGAGTGTGCTATGTGTAGTTTAATAGACTGCAATCACCTGCTTGTCGGACAGTGCAAGCATTGGCGACAGAAACACGGGCGCCACGTAGCTGCAGAGTATCCAGTTGGAAACACGCCGCTTTCGGATGTCGGTAGACTCTGGATAAGTGAGCATGGCGAGCGTTGCTGTGTCGGTAGAAGGTGCGGCTAACCGGCCAAGCGTAGCCCTTGTACGCCTAGTCTCTGTGGAACCGGCCATACGCTCACCGCGGCTAAGAGCGTCTTCTCCTCGAGCCAGCACAAAACTCGCGCTCACGCGGGCATGTACGTCCAAGAAGTGATGATGATAGCCCAACAGGAAACACCCAAGTTAACGACTCGCAATTCGTGGTCCAGCGTACTGGATCCAGATATAGGAATCGGTGTCATTCTTCCTTTACCCATTTTTTTTTCTGCCTTCTTTCTATTGATTCTTATGCATGGTGTATTTTGCTGACCCCTCTCGCTGCTTGTAAAAGGGGTAAGGTTTCTCAAGCTACTTTTCTACGGCTGCCACCCTCCACCATTGCACCTTTGTTCAAGAGATTGATCGATCGATTGACCGATTGATTGATTGATTGATTCATCCTTGGAGCATGAGTGGCGTACTGGAAGATTGTATAGCCCATTGGCCTACTGCATTGGTCATTCAACGCTGACAAAGAAGATGATGATGATGCTCATGGTAGTATTGGCACCTACCCACCAAGGGATCAGTCAAGAGTCATTTTTCTACTGCATCATAACGAGAAACAGGAGTGAAATAAGGAAGTACTTATAAACCTTTTCGGGGCGTTTTCTTAACGGGAATTGGAGTTAGATATTATTGTTTTTTTAACAACAGATAATTGAAGAGCGCGCGTGGCAGAAATTGCGCCGTCGGGTGTGGTGGTCGTGACCGCAAAAATGCAATCGATGCAAATGATGAAAATTCAAAGTGTGCCTAGCACTTTACATTAGTATGAAAACGAAAGCTTACTTGGACACGTTGCTGTTGAATTTCCTACTGGTGTGCTGTTAAAGTACGCTAAATTTAGTCCTACGTCTTGTCAAAATTTGTGGTGGTGTTTCGTTCAGACTTTATGTTGAAATCTGTTCAAACTTTTAGTTAAACTTCCGTAGAACTTCCTATTGACGGTCATGTGCTTTCTGCTGACGTTTAGGAACTGTTATAATGACATATGTAGAACTTTCAAGTATCGTTAAATTATCTTCTGTCACAACCACTTACATTTGACTGTGTCTTAAGCTCTCAAAAACGTTTTCTTTATTACGTAGTATTAACTCAGACCACTTCAACTGTAGAGTTTGTTTGCACGTTTTATTCGCATTCAACGACATCCAGCTCTTTGTTACCTTGATTCACCGCAAAATTCCCAGCACAGCAACTTTAAGTGGGCGCTCGGTATTCACACTCACAGGCTTTAATGCTACGGCCTTTAAAGTTACACGAAGTATACTGTATTGATTTTACACATTCCCACTTGTGAAAAACCAAATCTACATACTAGCCTCTATTAGTAGTTGCCGTTCGTCGCAATGTTTAGCACATTGTTCAACCACGAAACGTTGAGACTGCTTATTTTAAACAAATTAATTGGCGCAAGATTGCTGAGGTTTTCGCTCTGTGGCGAGCGTAGTCAGGCTTACGATTTATGTGCATGATCAGTATAGATTTCAATATTTTGGGGCATTGTATCATGAATTACTAATTTAGAGACTCTCCGATTCAATCCAATTCCCATCGTACCGGTGACACACAGGCAATTTTGATGATGATCAAAGCTGATTTGGATTAAGCTCGACCTGGATCAGGCACTGCTACACAATTGCTTTAATCCCGATCGGGCATGATGGGGACCACGAACATAGTGATCCGCGTATTGCGATCTGGTCCGCAGATCACGATTTGATAGACGTCTACGCAGACCTCGATCCGGATGTTTAGAGCGTTTAGTAGTGACAGTTGTAGATCGCGACCGATAAATCTGATCAGCATCGGCCCTGATCGGGATCAAAAGTGCCTGTGTCACAACAGTATGAGTCAATATGAGTCACCGCACCGCAAAATTCAACAGCTACATTTACCACACGCATTCTGATTCACTGACACGCTAATTATGAGTGAAAAAAAAAAAAAGAACTTTTTCACGGGCAACTGTATAAAAGGGGGGCCGTTTTCACATGCCCGTCGCCATACGTCATCTATTGAGCCCCGTTCAAGCGATTCATTTAGCACACCGAAATTTTATCGGCACGTCGAGACTAGCAATTACAAAAACCGTGAAATGATACCAGCTTGCTGTCACATTTCTCATGGGCATACAGTACGCCGAAGCTAGGGGCACTGTCAGAATTCAGATGTCATAAATGTGAAGAATGAGTCAGAATTCAGGAGTTATACTGGTACTGATATAACTTCCACAATGCCACGCTTATACTTCGAGGCTCTGCACGGCCATGGCTTCGCCTAGAAGTTCCTTGCCCTCCCTCACCACTTACGTTATTCTCCAGGCTACGAGTCCTATATCCATAGCCAAACCATCACGCTATAGGAAGCTATACAGCCTTTTGGAGCGCAGCCACCATTTCATAGCTTTGTGCGTACATCAAAGATGCTTCCTATCTCGGCTTACTGCCATACATCCGGGTGTACTAGACAAACACAAAGAGAGATGGAGAGACGAAAGCGCTATCCGAGCGACTTACTGCCTGGCTGCGTGCTCGACCGTCTCTCGGTAACGAGCTCGCCGTGCCGTTCCGGCATACAGCGCCGCAGTTAGTCAAGGGAGAACGGCAGGAAGTGAGGTGGATGGGGTGCCCGGGAAAGGACGTCGTCTCCATCGCATCGTCGAGGCCCTCGTGTTGGAGGGGATTACCGTGGCCGAGCTCCAGCTGTATAACGGCATCGTATAGTCTGGCTGCCGCTAATAGCACACCGCAGGCTGCCGCGCAGTCATAGAGAGAGACGACAGACGCCGCGAATGAGTGGGTGGCTGCGGACATGTGGAGGTGCTCTTCTCGTCCCGGCTATGCTTGGTCGGCGGTGCTGGCAGGCGTGCTGGACGGCAGTGGACATCCTGTGCCCGCTATAAGGCTCGCAAACATGGTTCGTCGCCTAATCCCCTTGCCTCTATACTGCGGGGAGGAAAAGTGGGAAAGCGCCGAAGGGTACGAGGGTTGAAGATTGGGCGAGTTGTTTTTTGGTTCATGACGGCGTATAGGTGGTGAAAGGGCTGGCGGAGAACAGTCCTGTTCACTTTGCCGGTTGTCAGGCGTGCAATGTCTCGCTGACGCGTAATACGGATGAAGTGAGTTCTGCTGGCTTCTGTCGCTGCGGTGACTGATTGCTCTTCCAGAGTTGCGCAGTGCTTCTTGCACGGCCATACCGGGGGTCGACATACTTATTCATAGGCTCTGCAAAGTTAATAGGAAATCAATCCATCAATCAATCAGTCGATCGCTAGATTGGTTGGTGGATAAATGGGTTGCTCAATAAAGAATAAATAAATAAATAAATAAATAAAACCTACGGTGACGTATATCATCAATCATCCAGTTTGTCAATTGGTTTCTTGGTGGGTTGGTTGATCAGTCAATAAGAGCCGCAATGAATGAATCAGTAAGCAAATAAATCAACCACTACATCAATGAATGAATGAATGACTGAATCAATGAATGAAAGCTACAGTGGCCTATATCATTAGTTGTCGCCATGTTTCTTCACTTACATGCTTATACTTCTGAATGACTCTCATTCGTTATAGAGCAGAACACGAGAAAAGCGAAAGCAAGAAAGCAGAAATAAAGATAAGTAGTTCGTTAGTGCGCTTTCTGTTTTGATGTCATTCGAAAGATGCCGGCACTAGGGGTCATTTTTTTGTGCTCGTTTTTTATGAACGCTTAGATTTTTCGATAAAACCGGGTGCTTCAACTTAAAAAAATAAAAGAACAACTCATAATATGATGAGGAGATTCGAAAAAAAAAAACTTGGATGCTCAGAAGACATACGCCAGTTTCAAAGTAGACTAAAAAAATGGAGTGGTATACGAGAAAACTTCGCGTGAGAAATAACGATGTGACCAAACGACGACTTGTAAAAAACGTCTTTCTTCCTCCTCGCCCCTTCCAAAGTTCATCCTCACAGTCACGCCACCTTGTTCTGGTGCTCCGAATCTATAACCTCGCTTATAAAACCTAACCCAGCACTTCGCTTTTTCTCGACTTCCCTCTTGCACTAAATTACGACTCGTGGAAAGACCTCTTCTGGCGATCCTTCATTCTTGTCAACTCGGCACTTTCGTTTCTTTTTTTTTCTTTTTTTCAAAGTTGCTGCTTTCGCTTGCGTCCCGGCTCTTAGCGAGCTCCTTCTCTTCGTTAGGACAGAGTGGGCACGAATAATTAATTTCCGTTGTGCCGGCGGAGAATCTCTCGGTGACGTCTATAAAATATGCGTAGACAAGGGCGTGCCGCCTGCTAATAATTTGGGAAGCCCCCGCATACATAAATAAATGCCCCTCGTTTCTGGTCCGTATTACTCGTGACGCACAAAAAGTAATCCGTATACGAAACGCGACACGCTCCACGGATGGAAAAAGAAGCGCCGCTGAATCGACGGCACTCGATGTATCGCTGACAAAGCTGTATGCCAAAGTGCACGTAACATATCAGCTCCCGATATGAGCGTACACCGTTTGAACTGCGAGCTCGTGAACATCATCAGTTGAGCCACCAGTTTTCAGCTACACCTCAACAACGACGTTGGAGTTTGGAAGTCTTCGCCGAGCTTAGTAGCGTGCAGTGTGAATAGATGGGAGGAGTGTTTAACGTTAGCAGAGAGTTTGCTTGAGCAGTGCCTCAGTGGCTAAGCCAGAAATATTTTTCGGAAGGTGGGAGCAAGGGTGGTTCAGCCGTAATTCTTTCGTGATCGTGCGTACGTTTGCGTGTGTTCGTCTATACATATATAGGCACACGCAAAATCGAAGTGTGTTTTTGGAAAACGTTGTTAATGATTTAGAGTACCTGGTACTCCGCTTTGGGAGAGCAAAAAGCCGTCCCGTGGGCTACACCAACAACGTGCAGTAGCACTGCCAATGAACACAAAATTGATGTGTGTTCGGAAGAAGTTGTTATGATTTAGAGTACCTGGTACTCTATGGGAGAGCACTAAGCCGTCCCGTCGGCCTCACCGACAACATGCAGTAGTCCTGCCAATGAACCCAAGTGTGTTTAGAAAAAGTGCTTAACGATTTAGAGTACGCAGTACTCTACTATGGGAGAGCATAATGCCGTCCCTTCGACACACCAGCTATCTAGATTAGTGTTCCAAGTGCACTGCCAGTATGCCGTATGCGGTAATGCTGTATCATCATATATTGGGCACGTCGCTTTTTTATTTATTCTGCGAGACCCCTGTTAGCCACTCTGGTCATCTTGCAACTTGCATCGCTAAAGTGATTAAAGGAACCTGTGGGACCGCCATGACGGTAAGCTATAGATTTTGTTCACGGATTCTACGGTAAACCGGCACTATATACCAAAATATTCCATTCTTTCAGTTTTTTTAAATATTAGAAAACACCAGCGAAAACCCTGTTTATGAAGGAACACCCGGGGACTACCAACAAGCGGCGCATTTCTGTCGCCAGGTACGCGTTTATGACCGCAGGTGAAGAATGAAAACCGAATCTGCTTATGCAAACACAACTGAACCCCTCTCGGGTACTGAGGGCTCACTATAAGCAGACTCGTGCTGACAGTAATAACCCGAGTTTTACCATTCAGCTGGCGGCGCATTCCTTCGTATGCGTGGCGATCAGCGCGGCTAACTCAAGTGTTCTTCAATTCGTTCAATGGTAACGGGCGCTTTCATGCCGAGGGTAACGAGAAATAAACAGCTCGGCACGCTCGCATATGTGGTAAAACGCTAAAAAGAAGCGATGCCGGAATTCCATAATTCCCCGTAGGACGCACGAGCCTGTATGCAGCATCCGTTTCAAATTTACATTCCAAGGCACTATGAGGATGCCCGAAGAGTGGGCAGCGTTGCTGTATAGGTTTAATACAAACAGCGCGGAGTTCTCTTCCCGTATAGAGTCCAGTATATAAAGTCCCGTGTAAACTCTGGTATAAATACATAGCGAGAAGCAGCTTTGACATGCGTGTCTGCCGCATCAGCGCATACGCATTCAAAATAAACGCCCCGAACAGGCGCCAGAGAAAACCTCCATTAAAATTCTACGCCGAGGCGGCCGCGGCGTTTTGAATTCGCTGCATACCTCAGTGAACGTGCCCGTATGAATTCGCGCGCAGGCTATAGAAACAGCCCGGACTGGGTTTCTTTCTCATCGCGCCTATCCACCGAAAATTTACGCCGCTTCAGCGTATCGTATACGTGCGCGCATTGTATAGACGTAGGAATTACTACGCAGTGTTATATTTTCGTGCAGGATAACGAAAAAAAAAAGATGTAAAAAGATATATTCTATATTCGTTATACACAGAGGAGTCCAGGAGCCGGCCCTTGTACGAAGGCGGGGTAATATTATTCCACGCCTGAGGGACTCTCGACTTATAAGCTGCCGGAGCGAATAAAAACGGCCTGACTTCGTGAAACCTCGCGCGCAAAGCCAAGCTAGAGTGTACTAGAAGCACTTCTAGTACACTCTAGCCAAGCGCTCTCGCACTCGCCTTGTGTGCACGAAGCCGTGAGAAAAGCGTGCGAGTTTAGGAGCAGCCGTTTCAAACGGGAAGTATACCACTACGCGAATGATGGAGATATCGTTTTTTTTTTATTCCTCCGGCGAGAAGCGGAAGAAAAAAAAAGACAAAAAGGCCGGCGGTAATTGTGTGTCATCCGTTTCTGTGCTTGTGCGTAGCATGCACACAGTCATAGAGACGGGTAGCTCCGGGGATTGAAAATACGCGTGTCGTTCTTTTTATGTTTTTTTAGACAGTCGAGATTTCCTAGTGTGCGTATACGCACGAATACGATGAAGTCGGGCTAACAAGCGCTGCTGCCAACTTCTTAGAATCGCGGAGAGAAAAGAACGCAGGCAGCAGTGTTTCGTAGCGAGGAAATATATGCGTGACAAAATTTAAAAACGATCTAAAAATTCGGATTATTTCTTTTTATTTTCTTACTTGTTTGCTTTTTCTAGCTTCTCACGTTTCTTCAATATCAGTGTCATGATCATGGCACAGTCGGCTGTAATGTAGCCTACCTACATATGTTACACACGCGAAGCATTTCTTAGTGAACCAAATGCAGTTTAAGCGCCTGCCTGCCTGCCTGCCTGCCTGCCTGCCTGCCTGCCTATCTATCTATCTATCTATCTATCTATCTATCTATCTATCTATCTATCTATCTATCTATCTATCTATCTATCTATCTATCTATCTATCTATCTATCTATCTATCTATCTATCTATCTATCTATCTATCTATCTATCTATCTATCTATCTATCTATCTATCTATCTATCTATCTATCTATCTATCTATCTATCTATCTATCTATCTATCTATCTATCTATCTATCTATCTATCTATCTATCTATCTATCTATCTATCTATCTATCTATCTATCTATCTATCTATCTATCTATCTATCTATCTATCTATCTATCTATCTATCTATCTATCTATCTATATATCTATATATCTATCTATCTATCTATATATCTATATATCTATATATCTATATATCTATATATATATATATATATATATATATATATATATATCTATATATATATCTATATATCTATATATATATCTCCGTCTTTCTATCTGTTTTAGTTTCATTGCTAAGGGCGTCTTCGGAACCTCTCGTACACCTCTCTACTGTCTCGCTTACTTTCCGCACGTGTGCCTTTTCATCTCCCGTATGATGTCTCTCTTTTCTCTTTTTTTTTCTTCCTTACTTCTGCCGCTTTCTGTTTCCGCTCGCCGCGGAACGCCGGCGTTTATGGATTTCGTTGATCTTCTCTCGAGCTCTATATCTTTAGGCAGGTAGGTGGTGTGGTGTGGAGATATTTGAGCCCCCTTCTTTTTACCACGCCAAGAACATCTCCCCTTCTTCCCTTATCTTTCCTTTGTACTCCCAGGAAGTATTTTTTCCCTCAACGCCTCTTTAGACTTCACTTCCTTTCTCTGCTCTTTATTCTCCCATGCTCTTAAAAACTCGGCACTCAACTTTCTTGTTAACTTTCTTTTGTCTTTCTTTTGCGAGTGCTTGTGAATTATGTTCGCTGCGACATTTTCTCCTCATCCTCCTCCTCCTCCAAGAAAAAAAAAAGAAGACACACAAGATTCTTATTTCTTATATTTCCCGGTCTTTCTGTATTTCTTTCCGGACTTTGTTCTTGTTCTGACATCCTCAACCGCTTCCTTTGAAGCGTTCCTCTCTGGTCCGTCGTCCCGGCCAACTCCTTTCATTTAGGCAACACGTAGAAGTCTTCAACGATGCGCAGAAGGAACGGCACAAGCTAGCAGTGCCGGCGGGCGCCACCTTTTTGTGGTGGTGCTGGCTTCCGTCATCTCGAAAATTGCGCGTTTTGTTTGCATCTATACCTTTATCTTGTCACGTCGTTCTCTCACCGACGTCGGGTCTGGTCCGCACAATTTTCTGGAGCTCATTGTGTTATGGCTTAGGATGGTCTGACATTTCTGTCTTTTTACCTTTCTTTCTTTCTTTCTTTCTTTCTTTCTTTCTTTCTTTCTTTCTTTCTTTCTTTCTTTCTTTCTTTCTTTCTTTCTTTCTTTCTTTCTTTCTTTCTTTCTTTTTTGTCCGTTTTTTTGTGTTCCGCCCTCGCACTTGTTCTGTAAAATCCCAAGAAATTATTTAGTTTGCTGCGAGAACGCGGAGTAAACAGTGTTTGGTGGGCATGGCAAGTTCGTTTTGAAAACGCATGATCCATTTCTGAGAGAGAGGGAGGGAGGGGTACGCTTAAGGAGAACTGCTTTTCCGAGTGTACAGAAGAGTCTGCTTAAGAGACTCCAGCTACGTCGCTTCGCCTCGTATAGCTATAGCTAAAATTTCATCTGCACGATGACTAAGTTAGCGTCTCTCTACGTTTCCATTATCTCTCCTTTGTTTCCGCGTGCAGACTTGAGGGGGACGGCGCGTTTGTTCGGGCAACTGTGGGCTTATCTTCTCCATTTGTCTCTCATTTTAAGCTCAGCTGCTCGAACCAGTGTTAGCTATGAACCAATTAGTCCGGTTGAGTACAGTGTTGATGGTTATGAAGTAAACTGAAACCGAGCCGGCACCCAAGTGAACTCACCATCCGGCAGCTTTCTTATACCGGTGCATGAAACTTGTTCGCTGCAGCGTCCTAGTGGAGGGCAGGTAGTCATGAGACTTCAGGCACGAGAGACCCGAAATGAATGAAGTTGCAGAAATATTTCGAAATATGTTACCTGACTTGTTTCAGTGAAGAGATTTTTGCATTAAACCTTGTCATAATGAACAATCCCAATTTCTAAAGCAAATTGAAACCATTGAATACATGACAAAATGTTTTGTTTGTTCGATGATATCGTTCCTTATGAGGTGGAAGCCATATTACTTATTCGAGTAGTGACTTACAGGTATATAACTTGTTTTGTTTGCATTATTTGTGATCAGTCGCAATATTGCGCCGTCTTCGTAACATTATTCGAGCGAATATACCTTGTGTACTCATGGACCAAAGCAGGCGTTGATATCAGTGCATGCCGTGCATCGATGATCAAGTGTTTATTTATTAGTACGTTATGCCCTTTTAGTTTTCAAAAAAGTAGCACTGGTAGCTTGAAACACTCGAAGCCTTGCGACCATTCTTGACTGCCTTATTAGACACACTTTTTTGTGTATATTCTAGAAAACGAGCTACAACTTGTTTGTAGTTTTGTATTTGCATGCTAAGCGCAAACTTAATGCGTTAGAGACGAAGGTATACAAAGAAAACAAAAAGGGAGTGAAAACAATTTTGTAGATTACGCTAATTCTTGACTTAGGTGCCACTTACACGTCGGCCTTGATGCGACCTGACGTACTCCTCATGTTAGCTTACAGTATCGAACTGCCGAAGCGGATCTCGGGGGCTACGCAGAAGGAAGTGCGGGGTTGAGACCTACGCCGTCAGGTGCCGCGACCGTACAAGGTGCTCGCAGCCCTCCCACGACGTCAATCAATGAATTTTCATGGATTATTCCGACAGTTAATGCGTCCTAATTTTAAGTAAACTTGCGCGGAAACATCGTGTATGTACCCAATATAAATAACTCTCAACTAGAAACCAGAGAGTCCCATTTTTATTTTGCAGAAGTCTTTTTATGATTGATTTTAAAAGCCGAATGAAGGGCTGGACAGGAAGTGCTTAAAAGAGCTATAGAGTACTCGGATGCTGGCCCGAAAGGTCACGGGTTCGTTCCCAGCAGCGGTGGTCGAATTACGGCGGGAGCGAAACGGTTAAGGCTCGCGTTACGTGTGATGTCAGCGCACGTTAAAGAAAACCAGATGATCGAAATTCCTGGAGCCCTCCACTAGGGCGTCTCTCATAACCGGACGTAAAACCCCAGATATTATCAATAATAATAATAATAATAATAATAATAATAATAATAATAATAATAATAATAATAATAATAATAATAATAATAATAATAATAATAATAATAATAATAATAATAATAATAATAATAATAATAATAATAATAATAATATTATTATTATTATTATTATTATTATTATTATTATTATTATTATCATTATTATTATTATTATTATTATTATTATTATTATTATTATTATTAAAGCGAAACTAAAGTTCCGCTTGGTGCTCGGGCTACTGTAAGTATTTCGGCCCATGAATGAATTCGTTGTTTAGAGGTCAATACATGAATAGTGATTGTTAAAGCAGAGGTTGAAGAAAGAGAGTTGCCCGGGGGAGAACGAATTCAATGGCGCAAATATCGAGTCAGGGGCCTGTGCTGCTCAGGATACGACAGCGCTGGGAACGCCAACAACAGAGAAAACGTTCATGTGTGGCGCACTGTGTTTCAACGTCGTGGAGCTATAGATAAGGCCGAAGGACATTTGAGGTAGGTAAATGGCAGCATGCATTGTGTTTTCGACGGTTGGATTCAGGGCAGCGCTCCGTCAGAGGTTCATGAAGTATTCATGACATCGCAAAAAAAAAGTGTTTAGTGGGAGAGAAGCTCATCGCGGTGTAAACATGAACAGAGAAAGAAAAAGAAATACGGCTGAGAGAAATAACCTTAACATACGTTTTATCCCTTTAGTTGTTGTTTTCTCGATTTTTTTTTGCGCGCGTGTTCGGGTTCATGTGCGTAAGCGCGTGTGTATGAAGTGTAGGAATGAACAATGCCTCGAAGACAGACAGCTGTGGATATACTCAAATGCATGTAATAAGCAAAAATCAGGTTTGTCTCTCCCTCTTTCTTTATATTCTGAAGTTGTGTGTAATTTCTTGCTTTTTTTGCCTACGTGCGAGCAAGCACCGTTTGTTTTTATTTCCTTATTTTTTTCATTCCTACTCCAGCTATTTCTAGCGTTGCTTTCCCATTAAGCATCATTTAAAACATTTTTACAAGCCCGTCAGTATTGTAAACATTTTTCCAGCTCATGTATCGGATTTCTGTGTCGGGGCTTGTTCTACGAAGCTCTCTTTACACAATGATCCCTATGGAGCCTGCAAATAAATATATAAAGAAATAACGATATGCTTTTAAAAAAACGCTGCAGGTTCACGCCTGGGTCTTCTCTATCTTTTGTGAGAGGAGACAAAACACAGGGTCCCGGATATTACACATCGTCTTCCCCTTTTTGTGTTTGCTGGGCGGCGTTTCGAAAAGCCAATATTTTTTTTATCTTTCTTCGTTTTTTCACGGTGTGTAGATGTGGTTCACACAAAGCGTAAAATGATGTCGGCAGGAGTGTTTAGGGTATATCTAGCATCTGCGATGGTTTCAGCATAGGGGCCAGCGTGGCGGGGTCCGTCGACCCGAATCGATATTCAATGGCCCCGATTTTTTTTTTCCCCAGGCGTGTCTAGTCTATGTTTTCGAGCTGGTGGTATAGTTGGCCGGCAAAGTACACTCTGTGGCCGTGCTGCGTCTGCACCTCAGTGATGAGGACTCTTTTCTCTCATCTTTTATCTCCCTTACCCCCTCCCCCAGTACAGGGTAGCCAGCCGGTTTGAGAACTGGCTAACCTCCCTGTCCTTCCTCTTTTAATCTTCCTCCTCCTCCTATACTCGACTGCTGACCCGGAGGTCGTCGGATCGAATCCCGGCTGCGGTGGCCGCATTTTCAGAGGAGGCGCAAAGTGCTTGAGACCCATGTATACTCGAATTCCGGTGCGCGTCAAAGAACCCCAGGTAGCTGAAGTTGCCAAAACCTTTCACTGCGGCATCTCTCATAATCGTCGTGGTTTTAATACGCTGAAACTTCATTAATACAGTTATTATTATCAGTGGTATGCCCCCACCTAGTTTCTCGTATACCGAATAGTAGAAAATTTGACCGAGGTTAATCGTTTGTTATGTGAAGCTAAAGGGAACGCGAACCTAATTATGTCATTTTTGTTACAGCGGGGATGCGCATAAATATTGATAACACGGAAGTTTACGTGGCAAAAACACGATATAACTATAGGCAATTCGTTTGCCCGTAGAAGAGGTACGTTCTCAACAAATATACACAAGAGAAAAATACTAACTAACTAACCAACCAACCAACCGACCGACCGACCGACCGACCGACTACACAACTAACTAACCAACTACATAACTAACAACTAGTTAGCTAATTACTAAATGACTAATTAACCAATTAATTATTTAAATAACGAATGAACCAGCCAACCAACCAACTAACAAAGTAAGCAGCTGTTGAAATAAATAAATAGTCCGAACACTGCAGTTCCGGCCTACGCAAATTGAGGTGGAAGTGCTGTCTTTACAATTCATCAAAATTATGTCACCTTCGGGACGTGTGCCACAAAGCTGCTCTGGCTGCACAGTGTTTCATACTAGTACACTAGAAGGAAATCTGGCGCTAGTGTCTATGGCAGTGGCAACGCATGGCGCTTCAGCCAGCATGGGAATGATGGATTTCGCTTCGTTTTTCCGGCTCTATGTTGGTTGCAACCGCTTCGCTTTGTCGCAAGACGAAGTTCATCAAAAGTGCAACAGTCCCACTTCCTCACGATTTCAGACTGATCACTTTAACAGGTTGACAACGAGCCATTCTTTGATGCGAAACCAAAGCGAAACCACCACAATAAATAGAGCCTGAAAGTGCGAAGACTCAAGCACAAAGACTAGACAAATCCGTGTACCACCCATCATTCCAGCTGTGGCTGAACGATCGCAGCGCCACACTCCCCTTTAGCAAATATGGAAAGGAACTTTACGGCTGGTCATCAATCTTCACAGAGTAGAATGACTCAGGAAGAACCCAGTCTTATTTTATTACTGTCAATCGCCTAAAGGAAGAGCAAGAATGGGTATGTGCAATAACAGATAACTCCAAGATTGTTTCGAGCAAGTTATATCGGCGATGTGAATGGCATAGTTCTAATCAGTGGTGGTTCCTCATACAAACGAATACTTTTGTATACTGGTTTGTCATGAGTGTACGTCTACTTTGACCAAATGGTCCATCATGGGTGACACTGACGATGATTGAACGAGTGGATGGTCTTAGAGAAGGGTCTCATCAGTGTAGAAGCTTTTCTAGAAAAGACTCTGTCAAAGGTACTTTCGGTGATGGACAATGTCGGCTGGAAGCTTAACCAAGTTCATCGTTCGCCAAGAAAAGTTCAGGAAAAGGTTTGAAAAGAAAACACTAAACTTCTACTGGCATGGTATAATCTGTGTAAATCAAGGATGAAAAAGAAAAATGCCCTATCTGAAGATGACGTGCAGTTCTATGCTGCGTCAAACAATAAGGTCTTTTCACTTATAGACTCGTTAATGGAATGCAATGGTGCTCCCCTAGCAATCCTGTATTCCGCGCAAAAAAATGCATCAGCATTCTGTGTAATGAGGTCTCGTTCTGTACGGTTGGTACAAAATAATTAACGGCCGTATAGACATTCCTGTCGAGATTTTTTTTAAACGTTGCCTGATGAGTGCTAAATGAGCGTGCGCAACGACTTTGAATATGGCGAAGTTGAACCACGATTGAGCTTGCAAGCGTGGCACGCAACCATTCGTTAGCTCAATAATGATTTCGGTCTTCACACATTTTGTTTGCAATTCGGCGAGAAATGAAATTGCGTTTCGATTGAGTACATTAGAACCGAATACCATGACGACCGATTAGCTGAAAACTTCTAAAGACGTGGAATCGACATTGCGTGAGATAAAAATGCAGTAAACTGTACGAATAGGAGAATTTCAGTACGAAGGTATACGCAAAAAGCAGGCCAAGCAGTTGGAGCATGTGGTGTCGGTTCTCGCAATACCAAAAGGGAGTTAGTTGAGTTCGCGGCAACTTAATAATTTACAGATTATAAATACCTTCTACCGAGCTCTAACAGCGACAATAAAAATGAAGTATGCTTCATTCTAATAACCACAGGGGACTTATAATATTTACTTTGCAACACATATTCCGTTCAATCGATATAATCATTCACGATTAATCTTTTCGCGATGGCAACAGCCTATAACAAACTGTGGCTGTCGCTGAATCACTTCAAAAGGGCTCTGCAGCACTTTTTCCGAGTTACCATTGAAACGGATTCACTCAAAGAGCCTATTGCCTGACGAATCCACCACAAAAAAAAAAAAAGAATCCGTGCAGTATAAGCGGCGTTACAAAGATTTGTCGCACGCTGCAATCGCATTTGTCCCGACGAAAGCGCTGAAATCTAAGCAGGGGAAGGGGGGGGGGGTGCCATGGGCAAGAAATAAGTCACGCGCGCTCGAGACTTTGATTACTTTTCGCTTTTTTCTTTTTTTTTGAATACGTGAATTTTCAGTGCGATCGCGCGAGTCCGCGTAGACAAGTCGCGGCCTCCCGTGGCAGCTGCAGTAATGACCGAGTGCCATGATCAAATCACCCAATAGCTGATACAATAGCTGTAACGAGTGATTTTCGAGCTTGCATCGTGATTTCACGAGAGAAGGGAAAGCAAATTTTAGCTGACTTGAAGAATTTATTGTGACTTCCAAGCCACCTGCGGCGTTATTATTTTTGGTTGGCGTTTTCTCGGGGGCCTCGACTACCAGTCGGCAAAATTTGCTGACCATGCTCAAGAATTGTTGCTGGGCCCCTTCAAATGCCAGACCAACTCCAATTAATTTTTTCGAGGTGGAAAGAGGAGGAGAATGAAGAAAAAGAGAAAGCCTGAAGGACGGGGTACATGCGCATGCTGCGGAGAAATGGACTCAATAAAACATTTTTTTTTGTATTGTCGCCGATACGCTCTACTTAGAAAAAGGCTTCTAGCTATTCTATTTCTGAAAATAGGTTTTACATTGACGGCGGACGCTCCTCTAAGCTTTGGTGCCTCAGTTTTGGGACATTGCCACAAGGATGCTTTCAATGCCGTTTGCGATTATATGCAGGCATTCAAACGTATACCTTTGTGATCTTCAATAAAATAATTATTATCTATTACCCCCCAAAATTCTAAATGGTGTGGTGAAGTAAACGCAGCTGAGTGGTAATCACAACACCTGAAATCTCAAAATTTCTCAACTTGACTTTTTCTTTTTTTTTCGCGCGCTCTCTTTTTATGTGGTTTTCCTTACATTAGCCATATTATAATACAAATTCATTACACATAGCTATAATGATCACAAAAAATGCAGTACACTTTCTTGGCCAATCCCCCAGAGTGGGGCGTGAGCCAGGAGTCCAGGGAATCAAACAAACAAACATGTGGCCGATCCCGATTGTGGGTATGAGCCGCGATCTTCTAGGCGACAAAACAAAACAAGAACAGCGAGGTTAACCAAGTCTTTCGAGGATTCCGTGTAGCGACGTAGCTATGCACCTGTGTATGGTGGAAGCCCGCTAAGTGGCCGAGCACTGCGCATATCAAATGTCGTCGCCGTCCAGCCGGATTCAGTATTGTTGTGCACGCTTCGAACGGCGTGCCTCATTTGTTGGGCGAGTATAGAGTTGCAGCCAATTCGAGACCGCCAGCGGCGTTGTCGGTTCATCGTGAAATTGACCTCGGAGATTATCTGCGCGTTTCCCGGACCTCGTCTCGACTGATTCATTAGCCTCGTCGGTGTGACATGCGCTTAACCGTGAACGCAGCATCTATAGGCGCGTGTTTCCAGTCCATGACGACGTAGCTGTTCTGCACGTGACCGTCTATTTGGTGGAATCGCTAGGTGTATGCGTTGGTTTAAGCATATGCCGTCCTTTTAAGGCCATTAATGCCTTCGTCGACTGATTAGAAAACAGAAATAGCGTTTGAGTAGAATTGAGGACGCTAACTAATAAGACTGCAGGAACACGTAATTGGGACTACGAGCAAATTATTACTGATCATGGAGTGAAACGACAAGCGTATAGTTCCTCTTGAAGAAAGCACAGTTATCGATCATGTTGTTCCTGAATTAAAGAAACTGCTTTTTATTCACAACCACTGATTAATTAATTAATTAATTAATTAATTAATTAATTAATTAATTAATTAATTTGAATAGAATGAAACAACATTGTTTTAGTTCTTCAGGACGCGCTTAGCGGGCCTTTCCCACGTAGGGACCGACAGGGAATACCTGGCGTGCATTCATTCATATATTGGTAGCCATTTAACGACAGTGGCTGTAAATGATTGAGCAGCTTTCAAGATGTTTTCTTTTTCTCTGTGGTTTTGCTTAGGTGTCCCTTCTAACACGCGCATTGTATGAGCAACACCAAATATTCGCACTCGCATCGTTTTAGCTTAGCAAGTGGCGTACCTCGTTATTTTATAATAGTTACAGGGCGGGATTTGAGGAATATTACCTATAGAAAGCAAACCAGACAGTAAGGCAGTCAGAGCAACAGGCAATCGGGAAGCGATTTTTTTCACTGCAGCGAGCCATTCGAAGGTCTTCAATAAGCCAACCCTCCGCAATGCCCTACAACACCCCACAATGCTTGAGGCAGATCATTGATTACTGCAAAAATGGCGGTGCCTCTGGAGATGTTGCGGGTTATTAAAAATTCTTCATGGAGTCATCCTGTATAACGCCAGGCTTATAGCGTGTAAGGGGCTCCGTGCACAGTCTGCTTGATCTACGATAATTATGCCACCTTGCTTGCACCCACGCTCTAGCATTGAATGACGTCACTTCGTTTCCCAGAATACTCGGAGACAAAGTTGTTGCCCAAAGCAACGCTCTTAAGACACATTGTGATCACCCGGCCGTTGGTCGAAATCGTATAAGTGTGCCAACACGCACGAGACACGGCACACGCGAAGTGTTGTCCGCCACTCGATGTGGAGCAACGCCGATCGGTTTTTAGTTAAGAATCCTGGAGTGGGCAGTGAAAGTGAAATCGGAACCAGCCGCCCTTGTGACGAGGGATGAGCGCTGACAGTCGAAGCATTTGGTGCGACGCTGCCTCCTTTTATAACGGGCGTCACACATCCGTGTTGCAATATATTTTTTTTTCAACCCTCAAAAGCGACGACTGGCTAGACGCATTATTTTCCCGGTTTTGTTTTCTTTTCGTTACAATAAAGATCTGTGTCTGTCTGTCTGTTTTCTTTTCGTTGATTTCTATGATGTCTTTGAACTTTAGGGCTCAAGAAGGTGACTGTGTAGAGAGACACGAACTGATTTTGGAGGGAATTCTCTTTCGTTATTTATGTCGGCCGAAGCGTACACTTTTTGTATAGTAGAGGCAATAACAAGAAAGAAAAGAAGGGAGGTTAAGCCCACGTTCGTGTGGTTTGCTACCCTGCACTTGGGAAAGAAATACGTGCCCAGAGGCTCACTTCAAGTATCTCTACATAGTCCCAGAGGTATTGGGTTGGATCCCAGCGGTATCGGTCGTATTTAGATGGAGGCGAAACGCTAGAAGTACCGTATCATGTGGTTCTTGCACGTAAAAAAGAAGCAAAAGTGCAGGTAATATTACACCAAGGCTCCGAGCGGCAGCGGTGACCTGATGACATTCGATTGAACTTTACCTCTCTTGCTATCAGCGTCATCGACGCTTGCTCGATGAGACAAGTGAGTTCCTTAGAACAGAGTGGCGGGCGTGTTGATATTGTACTCTGAATGGTACATTGGCACAACAAAAAATAGGGACGTGAGCGAAAAAACTATAGACAAGCACAGTCAATGCTGTGCTCGGCATTCTTTCGTGCTCCCGTTCTTTGGCGCAAATGTCATTCACATTGAATTCCTTCACGGGGCTTTGGAGGCGGGGAACTTGTGCGTTGCATTTAGACTGTTTCTGCTTGTGTACGGAGAGGCATGGTGAAAGTTTTGAGGAGCCCCTACTGGCACCACCCGTCGAGAGACGGGTAGTCCACGAAGGTGATCTTCCTCTGAACGTAGCCGATGCCATACTTTGGGTACCATTGCGGGCGACGGCCACGCTTCCGTTTTTCTGTGCCTCTGCAGTTAAGGCTCGTTCACACCTGCGACTGTCGCCGCGTACGCGCGACGAAGTTATTCGCAAACGTTTCGCAAATGGCCGCTGCAGTCGCAAAGTGACGGCTAAATCGCTCGCTGCACAATTTGGCACTCACGCGACTGCAGTCGCAAAACTCCGAACCAATCGAATTTGCACAATCATGACGTCAGTTTTTCTTCTTCTACCGGGTCATGACATTGCGAACGGGTGGGAATTGTGTCTGATAATGGGTATGGGTCACACGCAGGTGTGAACATTGGTCGCGTAGGGTCGCTGTTTGGTCGACAGTCGCAAATAGTCGCAAGAATGGTGCTGGCCTGCAGGTGCGAATGAGCCAGAACCAGCTCAGCAAGCTCAGCTCAGCTCCGCAGCCAAGACCCTCAACCAAAACACGCTCCTCGCTTCCGCTACAGTGGCTACTATATTAATGAGGACTAATGGTCAAAGACACCAAGGAAAGTATAAGGAATGCTAATATTAATAGTGGTAATTGTAATGTAAATGGGAAGAAAGAGAAGTGAACGAATAGATAACAAAAAAGCAGCCATATTGGCTATACTGACGGCTCTGACTGACGCTGTTGTGTTTATATGCACGGAGCGGTGGCCGCCGCCGTAGCTCAGTTGCTAGAGCATCGGGTGCGTCGTTCGAAGGTCGCAGGTTCGCTCCCTGCCGGTGGCAAATTATCCTCTTATCTATCTTTTTCTTCGCATTTACATTACAGTTACTACTATTAACATCCACTATACTTTCATTGACATCTTTGTCTGTTAGTCTTCATTGATATTCTGCCTAACAAAGAAACAAAACGAGCCCTTAAGTTTAAACTTACTCTAAATGCGGAGCCTTCCTTAGTCGCACGATGTCACGCTTCGGCGTCGGCGCCGTCCACACCACCACTGCGCATGCTCGGTTCGGCTCGTCTCGTGCCTCTTCTCGTCTCCCTCGCACGTGAGCGGTGTGTATATAAGCGGTGGAGTGCGCGTTTGGAATTTAGTCAAGGGCGTCTCTACTTGGCTTTCGTTTCACTTGACGCCTTGCTTGACTCGGGTAAACGCAACATTCACACGATACCCCCACCACTCTGCGACGCATGTACTTGAGTTCCCACCTTGGGAAGATGCGGGGCGCCATTTTTTTCCCCTGATTCAGCACTTCTTAATTCAGTGCTTGTTTTCTTAATTTACTGTACTCCACACGCTGACCTGATCATGATGAAGACCTACTTCCTGGTTGCCATTCACCATGGGTGATTGACGAAGAAACAAATAAACTTATAAATGAATCAACATAAATTAATAATGGTGATTAAGAAATTTCAGGTCCAAGAGCAGCCTGGCTCAATTAAATGCTTTTCAACAGCAGAGAAGACACCAATGGCTCTTGCCGAATTTTCGTGGCACACAAGTTCTTGACAATGATGACGACGCCCTACGTCAATAGCTCGTACCAACCCAGGGGAAACAACAACAACAACAACAACAACAACAACAACAACAACAACAACAACAACAACAACAACAACAACAACAACAACAACAACAACAACAACAACAACAACAACAACAACCAGTGAATTAATTTTGAATAAAGGAACACATTGGAACTGCATGTTCATTGAGAAATTTGCTTGTTTGTTGTCCGAAAACACTGACACATCCCCATTTCTCTATATTTTCTTCTCCAAAGCATCCCTCTATGGTGACCAGCCCCATACCGTAAAAAATGAAAAATTGGGTGGTACGAACGTATGGTTTGGGGCATGGCTGCGGCGCACAAACATAAACATATCGTAAGAGCACGTCTTTTAGGGAAGGAAAGTAAACAAGACGGTCTGGCAACGCCGTTATTTGTATAACATCCAATTAACCGCTTCCCTAACGCCTTTCATCGCAAGGGGTTGATCACACGACGTGGATATGAGCGTGTCTTCTCTTTTTTGTTTTGTTTGTGCACCATTTCTTCAAGCAAACGAGAACTCGTGTAATTTCTCGTCTTCAGTTTTAGATATTTCTAGGGCTAGATGGCTAGATACTGCGTGTGCACGTAATTAAGCTGGGTTAACGATGAGGACCGAGTGAGCTAGCAAATTTAAAGTGGCGCGTACGTGGCCCGAAGACGCGACCGTTAAACAAATGGTTTTGTGAGCGACAGATTAATCAGTTTGCTCTGCCTCTTCTTTCTTTACGTTTCACCGCGCTAAACTGCTCAGTCAGCCTGCATTTTTGGAAGCCTTTCTCTCCGTCTCTCTCTCTCCACATCTGTTTGAAAACCTCGACATGTGTTGCAAGAAACACCATTAGCGAGCCATCATTAAACTGTTTCACCTTTAGGTGACGTTTTCGACACAACCTGAAAGGTGGAAACGGTGCGCGGGCAAATCGCTTGTGTATCTCGCAATATGCTGATATACTCCGCACCTCTCCACCAAAATATAACGGATCCATTATATATATATATATATATATATATATATATATATATATATATATATATATATATATATATATATATATATATATATATATATATATATATACAGAAAGAAGTGTATAAGGGCTCGTTTTTTCGTGTTTTTACGCAATATAATGAGATCTAACAGACAATAATGCCAAGGAAAGTGTAGGGGAACATATTAGACCATATATATATATATATATATATATATATATATATATATATATATATATATATATATATATATATATATATATATATATATATATATATATATATGATATATCCTCTTACACTTATCCTATCACCCTCCCACACTAATTATGGTTCACGCGAAGTTAAGGGGGTGATCACGAGAGCATCAGTGATGACGTCGTTGTGTGACGTCATACAGTGACACAACATTCGTAAACGGGATGTGCGCGGGACTGGATGCGCATGTTCAAGAAAGACTGGCTTAGCATGCCTAAGTGTGCGGGATATATTTCAATAGTTAATAAAAAAAGGCTTGGTGATATTTTGAGCTTCTCCTTCGAGAAAAGAACACGCTAGCGTAATCAGAAGCCACGAGCGTCGCCTTCTCAATTGCTATAGTATTGCTTCGGTTCTCATCGAAGACCTCAACCATGCAGCAAGGAAGCATGCATGTGTGCACAGAATGGTGACCATTCCTAACTATTCTAGAATGCCTACTGCAAGTACAGTTGCGAAGGGCCAACTATGTTATCATCCTTTCTATTGCGAATCAGCGAAGGGCCCATCACTATGCGTCCGTAAGACAACACGCGATCCTGTGAAGCTGCTCACTTTGTTGATTTTGCTTCTGATGATGATTAAATACGTCTGAGCACTTCGTATTCGGTGGACATTGAAAAAAACCTGCTCGTTGCGCAAGTCGCGTGCCTTGACGCCTGGCGTGATTCTAGGCTTCTGTGACGCTGTATTAAATGCGGTAAGGGGTCTTATCCCACCACATGGCATTCATATAGTGTTTCTTTACGAAGCAGTTTTAAGCAACGGCGTAGTTCTTCGGTAGACTAATCTGCTTGCCACTGAAAAGCTTCGAGATTGTTTCGCACTTGAACTGAACGTTTTTTTATTATTTTATCTGTATCTTGATTTTTGGTGGCGAACAAGATTATTTTTCGCTCACAACTAACGACACTGACGCCGATACGACAATTTCGGTGATCAAGCTTTTTAACGCTATCGCCTTAACTGAAAGGTAACATCCCTTTATCAATAAATACAGTAATAAATTGTCTTTCAAACTAAAATAATTAAACAATAAACACTTGTACAGCCAGGGCTTTATGCATCAGAATAGTCTTTTAATAAATGAGAGTAAGTTGGTCAGTTCGCTGCTGCTGTGTACTTACATAAAGCAGGATTCCAAAATTTATTTGATGACATCTTGTAACTTTGGCATATATATGACGTATTTCGAGGTAATTCTATTGAGTAATCTTTATTAGAGATCTAACTGTTTGACTCTAAGAAAGCCATGCAAATATTTAACGTCCGGTAAGCAGTGGTGTATTTTAAAACAAAACGAATGATGTCCTTGTTTGATCAAGAATTCACAACAACAACAACAACAACAACAACAACAACAACAACAACAAAAACAACAACAACAACAACAACAACAACAAAAACACCGTAAACACGTAATCTAGGTTTAACTGTGCAAGATAACGTGGCATGCTACTGATAACTTTCGTTCCCTTTAGGAACTGTCACCTTCTAACAACATTTGTGGCATTGTTTCACTTATATGCCACCCCATCTGACAGTATAACCCATGCCAATGGGAAATGTGGAGGGGTTTTATTCGACGTAGGCGAAAATGCTGTAGGCCCGTGGGCTCGGATTTAGGCGCATATTAAAGAACCTACATGGGGTCGAAATTTCCGGAGTCCTCCACCGTACGGCGTCTCTCATAATCATACGGTGGTTTTGGGACGTTATACCGCACAGATCAATCAATCGAGGGTTCTAATTAGACTAAACTCATGTTAAATGAACTTAGTAAAGTGAAGCTTCTGGCTAATTGTTTATGCATTGCTGCATTTACTTGCACTTTTACTGTTTCTTCTGATTGAATTTCCGGTAACATGGCGGGTACCTTTCGTGTGTAATAAAATTTTTAAAATTTTATTACACACGAAAAGTTGAAGCTCAGCGTTTCCCGATGTCGTTTCTTTTCTCCCCGTTAAGGAATCTAGCTATTTTCCTTTTAAGGTAAATAAAAGCAAGGTGAAATGAGGTCTGAAAGGGAAGGGGTAGGTCTGAAATTTTACCTTACTCCCTTGTTTCTGTTACCTTGAGTAGACTCTGGCATAACCTTTGACTTAATAATGATCGTGTTCGAGAACTTCAGGCCTCGCCTTCAGTAGTCTTCATGGAGCATGCGAGATCTTATTGGCCAGTTGCCAGCTCGTCAAAAAAAAAAAAAAAAGCGTGCTACCTGACAACCGCAAGAAAGAAAAGTGTTCTGTACTCGTCGTCACGACTCTGCATGCACAGAAATATTCGAGAAAGTGGGGAGAGGACCACCGCCAACGTATATTGCTCAATTGGTTGAGTATACTGGGCGTTTTATTCAAAAGGCACATGTTCAGTTTTTCCAGTTTGTTATCCTTAGATTTATATAATAATTAGTGCTATACAACTAAAAGACTACAAATAGCGTTCCATTACCTTAGCTTCAGGGTCTGTTGGGGGCAGGTTTGGCCTTTCCCGTTTGTTGTCCTTGAATGTATATCATATTTAGTGCAATACAATTAAATGACTAGAAATAACGTTCCATATTCTTGGCTTCATTGTCTGTTGGTGGCAGGTTTGGTCTTTCCTGTTACTAAACTTCAGATTTGTATCGTAATTAGTACGATACAATTAAGAGACTACACATAACGCTCCACAACCATGGCTTGATAGTCTGCTTTTGTCAGGTTCGGTATTTCAAGTTTGTTATATATGTCAGAATTAGTGCAATACAACTGATATATTACAAATAACGTTCCGTAACCTCGGCCTCATTGTCTGTTGGTGGCAGGTTTGGTCTTCCCAATTTGTCAAGTTTAGATATATATCATAATTAGTACAATACAATTAAAATACTACAAATACCGTCCCATAACAAATGCTTCATTGTCTGCAGGTGTTCATTAGGGCATTTTAGTCAGCACACGACTTTCTGTGTTCAGTTGCACTTCCGCCTCCCCGAGAGCTTCCCAAGTGCGTATTCATTACAGATTCTTAACATGGCGCTGCGGCAGTTTTATTTTGCGTTCAGCCTAATGTTCTGGTTGAACCATTAAAATGGCCGTTGAAAAAAACGCCATAGTAAAGTATATGGCTACGCCTTAACGTACGACTCTTCCTCGCTGCACTGCCACTTTCATGAACATCTACCGCATAACCATTTTTTTTTTCAAGTACACGTCTTATACGTTTTCCAACGATGTCGTCTAGGCACGTCTTTCCCTTCGGCCGGGCATCCGCGAAAACCACGTTTCAATCACTTTTCAAAGACTCTCCAACGTCCATTTTCTCGTTTTTTTGTGTTAATTACTTCGAGAAAGGAGACACGAAAAAAAATAAAAGCGGTATAACTGCGTACATACGGGTTTCTGCAACATTGCAATGGAGAGTGCTCCCGTGTACTCGTTTTCCAGAGGCGCACGCTCTCGGAATCAAGCGACGTCGAAATAAGCTACGAGTAAAACAAGTAAAAGAAAAGGCGAAAGAAGTTCCAAGGCCGACAATTTAGGTGGTCGTGCCTGCCGAATCACTGCATTCCTGTTATTTTTTTTCTTTTTAGTTCTAAATGGACCGTGCTCTGCGCAGTGTGCACCTGGAAATAAAAACGAAATGCGTGGAGAAATAAGTGCTCGAAAAGGTAAGAGTTAGTGGCGGGGGAGGGGGTGTGGGAGGGATGCATTAAGGGAACAGGAAAGCTCCTCTCGAAACGGCTTCGCTTTATAGATTAATCGAATGAGCCACTTTGAAGCTTATCGATCTTGCACGGAAAGGTAAGAAGAGCGGCAGTCCAGTGTGCCGAGTCGGTACCAGCCCAAACCCATCGCGCTCGGCCACGGACGCACCAGCCCCGCACAGACACGCACCGAAACACCCCTTCCTTCCCTATAGCAGGCGGTGTCCCTCTTCGTATGAAATGCTTCCAGGGACAGACGAGGGGATATCGGGAAAGATCTATCGAACAAGGTACGATAGTAGCGGCGGCGGCCACCACGAAGTGAGGAGACACCCCCCGCCGAACAACGAAGAAACGTTCGAAATGAACGTTCGAAATGAACGTTCCATTTCGACCGTTCTCTTCCTGGACCTTGCTTCCTTCGCCCAGACGAGGGCTCCAATTTCAAACATCTGCTCTTCTTTTTCTTTTTTGGAAGTGGTGTTCAGCGGTCTCGTTTTTCGTCATCTTTCGCTTGTTCGTTTGCTTCACGGCTTAGCGATGACTTTATTTTGTTCTGTTGCTTGACCGTCGTGCGTCCTATTTGTAGCGCTTTTGGAGGCCCATCGAAGTGGGCCTGTTATCCAGCCGTCGTCTGCTGTCGCCGTAAACAAGCAGCGGACGACGCCGGCTGACACTTCCAAAAGTGTTTGCCCGAAATTGCACTGAAAACGCCGAATGTCGCTTCTTCCAAATTCTTTTAACTGGCGTCGAACTTACTAGAGCGATGTAGTGGTCCTAAGTGAGAAGCACAAAATCAGGGTTTATAAGAGTGGCCACATTCTTGTTCTTTTTTTATTTATTCTTAAAGGAGATTTGTTAACGTGTGAGCTTTTGCGCTCTCTTCCAGTTCTTTCTGGGTGTGTTCCAATACTAACCGTAGATGGCTAAATAGGCAGCTAAGTTGACAGAGACCATCTTGTGTCCCGTTCCAATTCTCTCGAAGTCGGCAAAATCGACAGCTTCGAGAAGACAGCATTGTAGGCAAAAAAAAAAAAATTGCAGGCTGTTTTGCTGTCGAAATAATATGGTGGCTCACCTAACTGCTCGGATGGTTCGGATCTCGCCGGAATGGTTGTCTGCCCACAGACAATTTTTCAGACGCTCAAGCGAGTGTTGGAAATTTCGTAGATTTGAACACGAAATAAGCTAAAAAATTAACACTTACGGTTGTTTATCTTAGATTTCTCTTCCTGACGCTAAGTGGCGTCTGGTCGCGTAGATACTGTTCAGACGTGGTCCATTTTTCGGACAACATGGGCTCGATGCTGTTTTATAAGCTATCAGCGTAGATAGTATACGATGCTGTCTAGAATTGGAACCCAGCCCCTATTGCAGGTCGTGTTTTCAAGATAGATTCGAGGTGCTTTCAAGACGTCAGATGTATCGATAACTATATCCGTAGAAAAACAATACACTGTTTTTGTATATGTATTTCTTAAAGCTTACGCGTCGAGTTAAGGTGTGCGAAAAAAGTTGTCACAGACCTTACGGATGTTTCATAGCCATGTTAATGCAATTGACCTCTCGACATTGAAGACAACTCGCTTAAAAATTTTAACCAGTTCGCAAGTTTTACTGTAGAACACCCACTGAAAATCATATTTACTGAAGCGAAATAACTTTGGACGACATTGGTTTCATTTCAGAGCTTTTTATGGTGCTACCACGCCACGTTTGGTGAACTTTTGATTTCCTTGGGCAGACTTTAGAGGTAAAGAAGACTATGCTGTAGCGGGAATGTAGCATCTTAGTAGCAAATATCCACAAGAAGGGAGTATATATTTTTAATGAATTAATTCAGTTAATTATGAATAAATATTCCGAAACTAAATTGGCTTTTACTTTTACTAATATTATGCTCCGACATCATGTAAATTCTATACGACTAGTAACCGTCAATCATTCACGCCTTCGCGCAGGCCTATGACATTTGTCATATTTACTCTTAGGTGGCAAAGTATCCCAATATATCGGTGACATACTCAGCATGTAGCCGAATTTTGTGAAATCATTTCGATTGGCTGAAGAACTTCATAGCTGCATTTGATTTGACAATGTGGGATGGTTGCGGCGCGTTGCACGCATGCACAAACACTCATGAACACACGCACGCACATACGCACAGAGAGAGAGAGAGAGACAAACACACACACACGCACATGCGTGTGCTCGCACACAGGAATGATTACACCGGATATACATTCCTCGTTCATCGACTGACTTGTCATACTATGTGCCAGCTGTAGTCTGCGGTTTGCATACAGTGATCACTGATCACATATCCGTATACACAAATAGCATGTGCAACCACGCAGAAAGACATGTACAAGAGAGTTCATCATTAAGATTCGGGAAGGCGCGTAGTACTTCGAAACATCCACAGCGTTATTGAAAGTGCAGTCCATATAGGATGATGCCATGTTACTCAATTCTATTTCGACCTGTTTTTACAGCGAAAGCCAGCCAGAGAAACGAAAATCCATTCGGCAGCGGGATCATGAGCTGTCTTCATTGTTACGTCGTTCGCAAGCGCGCGCGCCTTGGCTGCGCTGTGAGTGACGTCATCTTAGCTGTGGCGTTGAGCCCACGCGCATTCTCCTGAGACCTCCCCGCCGAGTTGGCTCGCGATGTGAGTCGCAATGCTGGAGCTCTCCAAGTTTCCACGACTATAGGCCTAGTGAGCCTGTCGCCCCCGAGTTTAGTTTGTGTGGTTGCTCGCCTGAGCTTTGCATGCGCTAAGGTGATCCTGTCGGCTTGTTCGGCTTTACCCGCAAGGCTCGTGTTGGCCTTTCCTCCGTGCCCGGCGACTCTACTCTCCGAGGCGGAGGGTGGTTCCCTTCTTCGCGAAGGACTAAGCTGGCTATCAGACGTGCTGGTTTCCCAGGGTACGTTTGGTTTGAATGCAGCGGCATTGGTCTCTGCACCAAACAGTAGTCCCGTAGTCCCCAAGGGACGAATTGTGTCTTACTGCGCCCTAGTGGTAAGGAGTCGGGCCGTGACCGCAAATCGCCTTGCACCGAGCGATAGCGCAATCGTCCTGAGGGGACGTCGCAGGCTCTCAGCCGCGCGACAGTGTTAGGGCACGAGCACTTTGGTTGTGGTGACTGAAGTTACCACGCCGAAGGGCAGTCCCGTTGCCAAGTGTTTGGGCACGTCTGCTTCGAGTGTGGTGCTGAGAGTCGCCGTGCCGAAGGGTAGCCCCTGTGTCGAGTCTCGCTGGGCCCTAGCGGTCAGGAGATGGGCCATGACCGCAGCGCGCCTATACCTTGCCAGGGTACGTTCGCTTTGTGCGTTGCGACGGAAGTTGCTTCGCCGAAGGGTAGTCCCTTTGTCGGGTCTCCCTGGCTTGTACGCCGGGAGACAGGCCACGTCTGTTTGGCACCTGGCGCCGAGCGGTGGCGCCCTTGCCAGGGAATGGCCATCTGCCGGAAACAAAGCTTCTCCCTCACACGACCCTGGGGGTGAGGAAGTGCCGGGACAGACGTGCGGATGATGATGGGTTGATGAGTTACGTGAGACGCTGGGACAAAGCGCTTCGCGCCGCGTCTCCTTCCTATCTGACAACGGCATTGCTGGAGCGCGTTCGCCCCTTCGGCGGAAGTTTCTCCAGCGGCACATTGGCTTCGGCTGCGACGTCTGTGACCGCCTGTGGTTCGGTAACAACCACTATGATCAACGCATTGCGAAAAGCTTTTAACCGCTCATTACATTCCTCCATGACCGGGATCAGGCAAGATACAAATGTGTGGCATGTGAAATAAACCCTGTGGTAAACCCGAGCGAATTGTGAAACGCTTCAGTGCCGCGTCGGGTTAAACCAACTGCTTAACACCGGGGCCGCACGTTCCAACTTTCGCTGGTTAACTATTGGTACGGATTGCTCGGGCGGTGATTTCTTCTTTAGTGAAGGCAAGCATTTCTTTCCCGACGTATATTCAGGAGCAGGCATGCGGCTAAAGATATACATACATATATAATTCGAAGAAGGCTGAGCAAACTTAATGATGACCCACGCCAAAGAACCATAACCTATAAGTAAGAGAGAAAAAAAGAGGGACAAAAGGAGGGAAGGGAAAGAATTCAAGTGCATATCGGAGGGGCAGTTGGAGAGGGAGGGTTTCGTTCTGAATCGGACAAGAGAATGCAGAAGCAGCCACCGCAGCAGCAAGAGCGAAAGGTAGACCGCTAATCGCGTGGGCGCGCGGGGGCCACCGCAACGGCTCGAAGGTATTGCGTCGCGGGTTGAGGTAGCGCGAGGTTCGAACGGCATCACACTCGTTGGAAAAGCTGTTTGCGTGCTGCCGATCATTTTTCTCTGATGGGTCTCTTTGAACCGGACAGACGCAACAGGTGTCTAAACCTCTTTTTTTGTTTAATTTGTTTTTTCTGCATCCACATTTTATTCGACCACCCTTCGCCTCCTAATGGGATTCGGAGAATCGGATTCTCTTGTCTGCATTCGCCCACAGAGGGCACGTGCGTTGCATGGCGCTATTGGGAATTCGGCTCGCTTGCTTACCCCTTCTCGGTGCTGTTTCTGTTTGTTTTTTGCTGCCGCAGGCTTGTTTGTCCGAGCTGCCGGTGTTTTGTGTCCTTCCCCGCTAATATTTCTGTATTATTTCCAGCGTGTATTGCTACGGGTCTCGGGTGTGACTTACGTACGCAGGAAAATCCGGGTTTAAAAATAAAAAAGGAAAACATAGGAAGCAAGCGCGAAAAAAAAAGGGCTAAATAGGAACAAAATTAGAAATAAATAGGTGGAAAGAGAAGAAGCGACAAAGAGGCAACTGAAGAGAAAGAGGGCTCCGCATTTGTTTCAGGCTTGTCGCCACCAGTGTGAACGTGCCTCAATGCGTTTTTAAAGACGGTAGCAAAAAATTTGGTCCGACTGTTTGTCTGTCTGTATGTACATCTGTCTGTTTGTCCACCCTCAACGGTACCCTAAACTGCACCAAAGTGACCAAACGATACTCCAAACGGTCGACCCCGTCCGCAGCGCTCACCAATATTGCTCAAGGTTCAGCATTCCTACTTGTGCGACTGTCAATAAAAAGTAGTTATTGCGTATATCTGAGGCACCATAACAACACGTCAATATTATGTATGTGTAATGTTTACTAGAAAAGACATACATAAGTAATTATAAAGACCATAGCGTTCATCACGCTGCGCTGACCATGCAACGCTTGCACGAAAAGGCCAGTGTTTCCAACGCTTTGCTAAGACGACACGGTGGTGGCACCTACCCGCCGCCTTGCGTTCTACACCGTATCACCTCAGAGACGGGGGCGCACGCCGTGCGCACCGTTTTACAGTATAACTGCCAGATAGCGCTCATGTCTCACATGTGACGTGACTTGATGCACTCGTTCGCCTCCGCTGCACGCTCGAGGCACTCTAACGCAGCGCTTCCAGAATACCATTCGCCAATTTTCTTGGCAGTACATCAAAGAAACGTTTTGATCACTCTCTCCGGACGCACGACTATCGTCTTTCGACAACCTTTGCAGTGTAACATGCAGAAACGGGGCCATTTTAGGGGCGAAGCTCCTTATGGCGTGGCTTGGGTGTCCCTCCTAGTACGTAACCACCAGTGGCACATACCCGATATAGGTATAACATTTGACCTCCAAGGTGGTGCCGGTGAGAGATTTCTTCTGTGCGTTGTTTAACAATAAAAAATAGTGCTCATTGTACATGCCAATGGCTGCTGATGGGGAATGAGAGACAGGAGCATTCGGCTTTTAGTCAACGCGCCCGCTGCGATCCCCATTAGCAGCGATTGACATGTGCATTGAGCACTATCGGACAATAAAGGGTTGCTACATTATACTCGCTGGGTGTAACCTCCTTAGTTTTAGAAAGGTTTAGCGAGCGTTGAGCCGCAGGGCCATGAATACAATGAACTAGTATATACCATGAATGAATTCGAGGTGGTTAAAGGGGGGAGGCAGATACGAAGCGCAAGCCGTAAGAAATTAAAAGCTGAATCTTCCTGTCTCTCATTTCACATTAGCAGCCACTGGCATGTACATTGAGCATTATATGACAGGAAAAGGTTGCTACGTTATACTCGCTGGGCGTAACCTCCTTGGTTTTAGAAAGGTTTAGCGAGCATTGGGCCGCAGTGCCATGAATACAGTGAACTAGTATATACCATGAACCCAAGGTAATTGAAGGTGGGAAGTAGACCCGAAGCGCAAGCCGTAAGAAAGTGTGCGTGTGCCACCTCTCGTTTAGTCCTTGGAATGTCCATTGAATGGCGGTGCTTCTATATGGGGAATATATGATAAAAAGATGCGAGATGGTGGGACTTGGAGTGTTGAATAGATGGACGAACGGACACACAGACAGATGCATGGATGGACGCATGAACGGACGCAGGGGCGGATGCATGAACGAACGCAGGGACGGGCGCACGAACAGACGCATGGACGGTCACACAGATGGACGCATGGACGGACGAATGCTTTGCCCCACTCTCCATCATTCACTCCGTGGATATGCTGCCATTTTTTTCTATATTTTGTTTCGCGCTCTTGATATGCATCGACACGCGGGCACGAGACTGTAAGTAGTTGTGTGCTTGATTGGCCCACAAAAAGCGCCAACTCGTTTTGAAGACGATAGTCTTTCGTGGGATACATCTAGGAAAGTTTCATTGTACGCGTAACTTGTACATAAACAGACGAAACAATGAAAACAAGAAAAAAAAAAACAGCGCATACATCTTACGAATCAGAACTAAAACGCCAGTTCATATCTGTGCATCCCAATGCTCAAAAACTAAAGGAAAACGGAAATGTATCAAATTGTTCACTTTTCCGAGAATGCCACGCGTGCATGCGTACTAGAGTGCACTTGGCTAGTACAGAACAACTGGAAACTCCAGCTGTCTCTTCACGCAAAACTATCGGTCTGTCTTTCTGTCTCACGATTGAGTTACTCGGCCCAAGTTTAGGCGCTTGTTTCACGCCCAGCCATCCTGAACTGGTGACTGCGTTTATTTTTGTGAACAAATTTGATCTAAAAGCAAATAGTACGTATATGTTAGGCGAAACAATGATAGTAAGTATTAGGTGGTGTGTTCATTTACTAAAAATACATAGATACGTATTTCCAAGGGCTGCTTACGCTGAGCTGAAAATTCGACACTATGCACACGAGAAAAAAAAATTGCCCGCAGCTTCCCTCGGGGGAACATTGAGGAGGATGCGGAGCATATAATTGGTTAACGGGGTGTTAAAGTGCGACTTACTTGGGTCGATGGCTAAATTGGTTAACGTGGTTGTGAAATGGGGTGTTAAATTTGCGACTTACTTGGGTCGATGGCTAAATTGGTTAACGTGGTTGTAGGAGGGGGTGTTAAATGAGTGAAGACGTACACACGTATGCGAAAGGGCGGCGCTGGTCGAAGGGACGTCGATCATTGTGTTTGTGGATTCGTTGGAATTCATTTCACCGCAACCTTGGACTTCGACGCGCCGTACAAACCAACCGACGAGCGGCAACTGAGCGAGCGAGCGCCGACCTTGAGTATATATACAGCGCGACGGCGCATGCACTGTCAGCTGTAGAATGTTCGAGAAGGGGGAGAAGCGCAACGGCGCATGCGCGCGCGTCAGCTGCCGATGTTCTCGAAGCGCGACGGCGCATGCGCGCGCGTCAGCTGCCGATGTTCTCGAAGCGTGACGGCGCATGCGCGCTACATTATACAGCTAGCGAATGTTCGTGAAGAGGAGATTCGCACGCGGTGTGTAGAGGAGGAAGGGTGCACAGATGGTGGAGGAGTGAAGCGCGCGCGGTGTGTAGAGAAGGAAGGGATGCACAGATGGTGGAAGAAGGAGGAGGAAGCTTGCGGACGGCGCCGCACTACAAGCCTCGAGTATTAGATGCTCCGCATCTAAAAAAATAACGGCCAGCAAAAGACTCCTCTCGACGACATTTGCAACAAGACAAGCACATATGCGGGCAATTTTCAAAGACGATAGTTTTTCTTCGAATACTTCGACGCAAAAATTTTGGTCACTCTTTCTTTTTGTCTGTTTGTCAAGCGAAACGGCTCAAGTACGACCGCATCTGCAGCGCCCGGCAATATTGCTTTGCTTTCTGTGTTCTTACTTGTGCAATTGTCAATTACAATCAATTATTGCGCATATATGAGGCACAATATAAATGCTTCAATGTTCTATGGTGAGTCTCTTTATACTAGAAAAGGCACACATAAGTAATTTTAACAATTGTAGCGTTTATTACACTGCGCTGACAATGAAACGCTATGCCCGAAAATGTGTTTCCAACGTTTTGCCAAAACTATACGGTGCTGCCACTTACCTTGAAATCTAGAAAATGCGCCCTCCGAAATTGTGCACACACGCTGCGCACTCGCAACAACGGAGACCATCCTTTTGTTTTCTGAGATTACCGCTAGATGGCGCTCATGTCTCACGCAGCTCCTCCAGAATCCCATTCTACGATTGTCTTGCGCAAAACATTAAAGAAAAATAAGTATTTTATTCCCTCCAGACGGAAGACTCGTCTTTAAACGGCATTTTCAGTCAAACATGCAGATACGGAGCCATTGTTTTTTTCTTCATTATACCTTACTCCGCATTGCGACGTAGGGAATACCCATTGAGAGCAAGTTCCTCAATTTTTCTGTCCGTTGTCGAAGCATAGCCGCACATCCTCCCTCCCCTGCTCACGTGTGATTATAATAGATACTCCTTGAGGTCTGCAAACATGGCTGCTACTGTCTCACGAAGACTCGGGTGTACAAATGCTCATTACGCACAGTGTACCGCACCTGAAAAATAAATGATGCATCACAAGGTGTATTCGATGACAACCATCGGAGAAATTTCGAGAAAGAGCATAAATCTGACTGTAGCAAGCGACAGTCGTTAACTGAATGTACTTCCTTAAATACCTAGAGGTCAGTATACACGACATAATAATAATAATAATAATAATAATAATAATAATAATAATAATAATAATAATAATAATAATAATAATAATAATAATAATAATAATAATAATACAGCGGATACAAACTATGTAGCACGGATTGCACCCGCATAGGTGTACGCTTGTGGCCATCTGCCTTTCAGTATGAAGTGCTGCACACTCCTAAACTAGCACATGCAAAGTTCCACAACAACAACAACAACAACAACAACAACAACAACAACAACAACAACAACAACAACAACAACAACAACAACAACAACAACAACAACAACAACAGCAACAACAACTACTACTACTACTACTACTACTACTACTTCTACTACTACTACTACCACTACTACTACTACTACTGCTTTTACTATTACTATTATTACTATTACTATTACTACTATTACTATTACTACTACTACTATTACTACTATTACTATTACTATTGCTATTACTACTACTACTACTACTACTATTATCACTACTACTACTATTACGAATACTAATATTGCCACGTTCCATTTCCCAAGTTTTTGTTATCGTCCCAAAACACCACACGATTCTCAGCGCAAACCGCGCCTGCAGTTTTCGAGAAGGTTCCGGACTGTAGTAGATTATTTCGATAAGATCACGACCACTGTGCGAACGGTACAGATTGTTCTGGAACCTACGCCACCGCCAGCGGTAAAGCTAGAACATTCGACGGCAAGAGTATAAACGCCGACGCGCTTCGCCGCTTGTCAGTTGTTGTTGATCGAAGGCCGACGCTCCGTTCGCCGCTATCAGTCCGAGACTGCTATCTGTGCAAGACTGCTGCTGTAATTGGACTTTCCGTTTACCGGGCACAGGTTCGTCCAAATAAACAGTTAAATCCCAACACGAAGTCTCCTGTCTTCGGCCACGTCACGACCCCGTGAAATCTGGTGGAGGTGCTGTTTCTTCCATGTACCGGACGCCTCCGTCAAGCCGTGAACCCAGCCCACGCCGTGAAGACACCGACGCCAGCAACGAGCAGCGAGTTAGCCGCAGACAAGGTCTGCCACCGGAGTACGGGCTTTTACTGGACAAGGCTCGGAAAACCAAGACGTTGACGTCGACCACGGCTACCATGTCAACGCCAGCTCTACCTGCACCACTCCGGCTCCGGCAACCCAAAGAGCCGCCAACTTTCCGCGGTTCGCCACTGGGAGACGCGGAAAGCTGGATCGAAAGGTTCGACCGCGTCGCCGCCTTCAATGACTGGACAGATGAAGACAAGCTATGGCATGTGTATTTCGCCTTGGAAGATGCTGCTCGGACCTGGTTCGAGAATCAAGAGCGAAACCTCACAACGTGGGACGCCTTTCGGGCCAGGTTCCTCACCACTTTCGCGAGTGTGGTGCGCAAGGAGAAGGCCGAAGCTCTCCTCGAAACCCGCATGCAGATGCCAAATGAAAACGTGGTGATATTCACGGAAGATATGATTAAACTCTTCCGCCACGCTGACTCCGACATGTCCGAGGAGAAGAAGGTGCGTCTACTTATGCGAGGAGTAAAGCAGGTACTCTTCGCCGGGCTGATCAGAAACCCGCCTAAGACGATCGCCGAATTCATTTCAGAAGCATCTACGATAGAGAAGACGCTCGAGATGCGCACGCGGCAATATAACCGTAGCTTCTCGTCTACAAGCTACGCCGACATTCATGATTGATATGTGGGGTTTAACGTCCCAAAACCACCATATGATTATGAGAGACGCCGTAGTGGAGGGCTCCGGAAATTTAGACCACCTGGGGTTCTATAACGTGCACCCAAATCTGAGCACACGGGCCTACAACATTTCCGCCTCCATCGGAAATGCAGCCGCCGCAGCCGGGATTCGAACCCGCGCCCTGCGGGTCAGCAGGTGAGTACCTTAGCCACTAGACCACCACGGCGGGGCATACGCCGACATTCAAGCGCTCGGAACCACTGACTTGCGTGAGACGATCCGAGCGATCGTGCAAGAGGAGCTGCGAAAATTACTTCCTTCAGCGCAGCCTCACGTGGAATCCATCGCGGACGTCGTAGGCCAGGAGATCCAGCAGTCGCTGGGCGTTCCTCAGCCTCAAGAGCCGCACCTGCAAGTCATGAACTATGCTGCTGCAGCACGCTGCCACGCCCCTCCTCCACGCGCACGCCAAAACGCCGCCCCATCGCACTTCCGTCACCAGACACCACCGACGACCTACCGTTCGCCAGCGGGCCAGCGCAGTGCGCCGAGGAAAACCGACGTTTGGTGCACCCCTGACCACCGCCCACTGTGCTACCACTGCGGCGAGGCCGGGCACACTTACCGCCGTTGCCAGTACCGACGGATGGGACTGCGTGGCTTCGCCGTCGATGCACCACGTCCGCAGCCATGGGAACGGCCACGTGACATCGCCGACTACCTGACAGGAACTCAATGGACACCACGAAGTCCTTCCCGTTCGCCGTCGCCCAGCTGCCGCATGTCACCGCACCCTCGGCAGTACTCCGGCCCAACGCGGGGCCGGTCTCCTAGCCCGTATCCGGGAAACTAAGGGCAGCAACCGGTGGAGGTGCGGTTGGTGTGCGACGAACTACCGAAGATCCTCCTCCGACGACGACGCCGCGACGGAGCTTTCCGAAAACAACACCAACCAGGCAAAGCCCTGACGGCGAAAGCTCACTTACCGAAGGTGGCCTGAGGACGCAACATGGAAGCAGCGGAACAAGCCGACGCAGCCGTGACCCGACGCCACGCTCTAACTGTAATGCGAAACGGCGAACTAGCGACCTCGACGTTCTTATCGACGTCCACAGTGTGACCGCTCTCGTTGATACTGGAGCCGACTATTCTGTCATCAGTGGGTCGTTCGCCGCGAAGTTAAAGAAAGTTAGGACAGATTGGAAAGGCCCTGAAATCCGCACAGCTGGAGGTCATCTCGTAACGCCTGCAGGAATCTGCACAGCGAGAGTCACCATTAACGGCCGTATTTATCCTACAGACTTCGTAGTCCAACAGCGTTGTTCGAGAAATGTCATCCTTGGCATGGACTTCTTATGCCTCCATGGTGCTGTCATCAACCTAAAAACAAAGTCGATAACGTTATCCACAGAAGAAGCACTACCGCCGCACACGCCGTCAGGACACCATGCCTTGAATGTGCTGGAAGAACAAGTCACCATTCCGCCTCGCTCAAGCGTCATTATTTCAGTCGGCGCTCCTAAATCACCTGACTTGGAAGGCGTCGTTAAAGGCAGTCAGCATCTGTTGGTCACTCGAAATATTTGCGTCGCAAGAGGAATTGCAGAGCTGCGGAGAGGCAAAGCAACGGTTATGCTCACAAATTTCAGCAATGAGTACAAACATGTGAACAAAGGAACAATGGTCGCATACATCGAATAAATTCTCGAAGCCACCAGTGCTTTCGCCCTCGCCGATTCTGCGGAACCTGCTCAGAGGAACCAAGCCCCTCCCATAGCTTTCGACGTCAATCCCAGACTTCCGAACGATAAGCAAGAACAGCTCAAGGCCCTGCTCCTGCAATACGAAGATTGCTTTTCGTCGTCATCGAAAATTCGGCAGACCCCAATCACGAAACATTGCATCATAACCGAAGAAAATGCCAGACCACTCCGTCAGACTCCGTACAGGGTTTCGACGCGAGAACGTGAAGCCATGAAGAGACAAGTTGATGAAATGCTGCGGGATGACATTATCCAGCCGTCCAAGAGTCCATGGGCATCCCCCGTTGTGTTAGTGAAGAAAAAGGATGGGACACTACGTTTCTGCGTCAATTATCGCCGCCTGAACAAAATCACAAGAAAGGACGTGTATCCTCTCTCACGAATAGACGACGCACTTGATCGGCTTCATAACGCCAAGTACTTTTCGTCGATGGACCTCAAGACTGGCTATTGGCAAATCGAAGTCGACGAAAGAGACGGAGAGAAGACGGCGTTTATAACACAGGACGGCCTCGTCGAGTTTAAGGTGATGCCCTTCGGCCTTTGCTCAGCGCCTGCAACTTTTCAACGCGTTATGGATACAGTACTGGCAGGATTGAAGTGGCAGACTTGCCTTGTGTACTTGGACGACGTCGTCGTGTTTTCCTCGAGTTTCGACGAGCATATTCGGCGCCTTGAAGCTGTACTTCAAGCCATCAAGACGTCCGGACTCACACTGAAGCCAGAAAAGTGCAGATTTGCGTATGAGGAGCTCTTGTTTCTGGGGCACGTTATCAGCAAGTCTGGAGTTCGTCCCGATCCACGGAAAACAGCCGCCATCGCCGATTTCCCGCCGCCCACTGACAAGAAGGCCGTGCGCCGATTTCTGGGCCTGTGCCCCTATTATAGGCGGTTCGTGAAAAACTTCGCCCGCATCGCCGATCCTCTCACTAACCTTACCAAGGCCGACTCGGAGTTCAAATGGGAAACGCCACAGGAACACGCTTTCCAGGAGCTTAAACATCGCCTCCAGACGCCTTCGTTACTTGCCCATTTCGACGAATTCGCCGAGACAGAAATACATACTGACGCAAGCAGCGTAGGTCTTGGCGCCGTTCTTGTACAGAGGGCTGACGAACTTGAAAGGGTTATTAGTTACGCCAGCCGATGGCTATCCAAAGCAGAAGCAAATTATTCCACAAAAGAAAAGGAGTGCCTCGCCATCATCTGGGCTACGTCGAAATTTCGCCCCTACCTCTACGGCAGGCCCTTCAAAGTTGTGAGCGACCACCACGCCTTGTGTTGGCTAGCCACCTTGAAGAACCCTTCAGGTCGCCTCGCACGATGGAGCCTGAGACTTCAAGAATATGACATTACTGTCATTTACAAGTCCGGCAAAAAACACTCCGACGTCGACTGTCTCTCTCGTGCGCCTGTCGACCAACCGCTTCCCGACGACCCGGATGACGACTACTTCTTGGGAATGATAACTACCGACGACTTCGCTGAACGACAGCGGGCCGACCCGGAACTTAAGGCCCTAACAGAATACCTCGAAGGCAGGACCGCCGAAGTCCCGAAGGTATTCAAGCGCGCACTTGCGTCGTTCTTTCTACGAAACGGCCTTTACAAAAGAAAAACTTTTCAGCGCTTCGAGCTAAGTACCCCCTTGTGGTGCCTTCAGCTCTGCGACCAGAACTCCTGCAGGCCCTGCACGACGATCCGACGGCAGGGCACCGCGGTGTTTCTCGCACGCTCGCGAGGATACAAGAAAGGTACTACTGGCCACGTCTTACCACCGACGTCACTCGTTATGTGAGGACATGCCGGGACGGTCAGCGACGCAAGACACCGCCGACAAGGCCAGCGGGACTTCTGCAGCCAATTGATCCACCTTGCCGACCTTTCCAACAGATTGGTATGGACCTACTGGGGCCGTTCCCGACGTCGGCTTTCGGAAACAAGTGGATCGTGGTAGCTACCGACTACCTCACCCACTACGCCGATACAAAAGCCCTGCCAAAAGGCACTGCATCCGAGGTACCTAAGTTCTTCGTCGAAAATATCGTCCTACGTCACGGCGCCCCGGAGGTCCTTATCACCGACAGAGGAACGGCATTCACTGCCGACTTAACTCAAGTGATCTTGGCATACAGCCAAACAAACCACCGCCGGACGACAGCGTACCACCCACAGACCAACGGCCTCACCGAGCGGCTTAACAAGACGATTGCCGACATGCTGTCAATGTACGTCGATGTCGAACACAAGACGTGGGACGCCTTTCTTCCATATGTGATCTTCGCATACAACACGGCGGTGCAGGAGACGACGCAGATATCTCCATACAAATTGGTCTACGGAAGGATCCCGGCAACGACGCTCGATGCCATGTTACCTAACGTCACCGACGAAGAAAACCTTGATGTGAGCGAGTACCTTCAACGCGCCGAAGAAGCCCGACAACTTGCGCGTCTCCGTATCAAGAATCAACAGACGACCGACAGCCACCGTTACAATCTTCGACGACGCTCCGTGGAATACCAGCCCGGTGAACGTGTTTGGGTGTGGACGCCGATACGCCGACGTAGACTAAGTGAAAAGCTTCTGCGACGGTACTTCGGACCGTACAGAGTGGTTCGACGTCTCGGCCCACTTGATTACGAGGTTGTCCCCGACGGCATCACGAACTCTCAACGATGCCGATCGCGACCCGAAGTCGTCCATGTCGCACGCCTCAAGCCGTTTCATGCGCGTTAACAAACTGAAACAGTGTTTTTTTGTATTATTGTTGTATCGTAATTTATTCATTGTACTTTCTTGCATTATTGTTGTACCTTCATCTTTAGTTAAAGCATCGGGACGATGCCTTTTTTCAGAGGGGGGCAATGCCACGTTCCATTTCCCAAGTTTTTGTTATCGTCACAAAGCACCACACGATTCTCAGCGCAAACCGCGCCTGCAGTTTTCGAGAAGGTTCCGGACTGTAGTAGATCATTTCGATAAGATCACGCCCACTGTGCGAACGGTACAGATTGTTCTGGAACCTACGCCACCGCCAGCGGTAACGCTAGAACATTCGACGGCAAGAGTATAAATGCCGACGCGCTTAGCCGCTTGTCAGTTGTTGTTGATCGACGGCCGACGCTCCGTTCGCTGCTATCAGTCCGAGACTGCTATCTGTGCAAGACTGCTGCTGTAATTGGACTTTCCGTTTACCGGGCACAGGTTCGCCCAAATAAACAGTTAAATCCCAACACGAAGTCTCCTGTCTACAGCCACGTCACGACCCCGTGGCAATATTACTAGTACTACTATTACTATTATTACTATTACTACTATTACTATTACTAATAAAATTACTACTACTACTATTACTACCACTATCATTACTACTGCTACTAGCAGTTCACACACACACACACACACACACACACACACACACACACACACACACACACACACACACACACACACACACACACACACACACACACACACACACACACACACACACACACACACACACACACACACACACACACACACACACACACACACACACACACACACACACACACACACACACACACACACACACACACACGTGCACACGTGCACACGTGCACAACTGGCATGCCCTGCGCACACGTACAAATATGCAAGCGAATGACAGAAGGCACACATCATCTCCGCTCTGCGCCTTCCAATCACAGTGGTTTGATCAGAACGAAGCTCGCAATAACCGACTCATGTATAATTCATGCCCTCGTCTTTCGCGCTGAATTTAAAAGGACTAGAAGTGATTGCATCTCATCCGCACGCGCTGTGATTCTCTATATTAATGTATAGCCTTGCTCGTCCTATACCTCTCGACAGCGGTGCACCATGATAAATTTTGGGAAGACTGCTCATACAGCAATTTATTTATTTATTTATTAAATGTGAAACATCTCTTAGCGAACTTCAGTGAATTTGAGCGTATCTTTCTATCTAGCCGCTTATGTTTGGGTGCTCTCGTGGTCACCCCCTAAAGTTGGCGTGAACCAAAATTAACATTGGAGGTTAGGTAAATTTGAAAAAATATGACGTGTTGGTCAAGACATCAATCGTGTCACAATACCGTTGCGTTCGTCCTCAAACACTTCCCGCCAGACAGGGGCACATACCCATGGGCGAGTATGTGCCGCTAGAATGCGCGTATAGGTGATTGGCACCTAGTATCTACCCAGGAACGATGAGAACACACATGGGCAATTTGAACGCGCAAACGTTATAAAATACCCGACATCGGCAGCGTCAACCCGATGAATGCAAAGAATAAATGTCAGGGTTTCAGCTGGAATTGAACTCAAGCATTCTGGATGGCAATGAAGCATTTTACCACTAAGGTACGCCAGGTTTCATTACGACTTCTCCAATAGACGCTAACCTTCGTGAAACGTCAATTTGATTGTACTGTTGCCTACCCAATTTTATAAACATTATATATGTACTCCTTTGATAAACCGTCACGTCGGGCTAACGTCAATTGTGGTTAGTTGCCATGCGCTGAAGTTGATTTATATAGCAGTGTCCAGGGCCAGCATCCTCAGCAGCATGAGCGCTTCATATCAGCTTCTGGTGTTGCTAATACGCATGTTCCAGTTGACATCGTTTTGCAAGTGCAAACAACCGGTTATATGAACATCTACAACTCTTCAACATATGTTTGTTGGTTAAAATTTTTACATATATTTAGCATCATTTCATGACGTGTCACTCAATAAGAAAATTGCAACATGGTCCGCATGCTTCTCATAACGTCGCTTATTTATTTATTTATTTATTTATTTATTTATTTATTTGTTTGTTTATTTATTTATTTATTTATTTATTTAAGGAATCAGTGGCCTCGTGAAGTGTGCAGTGATACAACCAAGGCTGTAGTAAATGATTAAAAAGGGGACAAAAAGTTATTTTTCATCACCTCTTTGAATGAATTGCAGCCAAGATAAAAAAAATGTTATTTTTCGACCTGTCATGGTGGTCTGATGGCTAAACGTTTCGGCTTCTGACCCGTAGGTCACTTGATTGAGTCCCGGCAGTGGCGGCTGCATTTTCGATAGAGGCGGAAGGGTATGCCCGTGTGCTCAGATTTGGGTGCAGGTTAAAGAACCCCAGGTGGCTGAAATTTCCGGAGCCCTCGCCTACGGCATCTCTCATAATCATACGGTAGTTTAGGGACGTTAAACCCCGCATATCAATCAAATAAAAAGGTATTTTCCATGCCAATACCTGAAGCCATCAAGACCGAGCTGTGAGTCCCTTCTGTGAATAAAGCACACACACACACTCTCTCTCTCTCGGAGTATTTTAGAAAATATAAATAGTATGACGACATTGACAAAATAGTAACTCGTGACCTATTTATAACCCTGAACATTGTCCAGATTGTTGGAAATGGCCTGTCTCAGTTTATTTATCACTATTTGCATGCTTTCTTTCCGGCTTAATCTCCATATGTTCTTGGCTGACAATAAATGAAGCACATCGGGACCGTACTGGTGATTACACTTTGTACCTTAGTTCACAATCAATATGAACTCGTCTGTCTGAAGCCCTAACTATTCCGGACTCGCGACTAATTCAATGAGTATTATTGTATCTGCAAACACAACCATTTTAGACAATGTAAAATCAAAATGAACAGCTTTTGGCGGAAAACTGTGAACAGTATGACAATCACTGCGATTGAACGTCCAGCATACCATGATATGATTGTGAGAAACGCCGCAGTGGAGGGCTCAGGAAATTCCGACCCCCATAAGTTTCTCTAACACGCACCTAAATCTAAATGCACGGATTGCAGGCTTCCTCATTTTCATCGAAAATTCATAGGCTGTTGCGGCCGTGATTCGCTGCCGCACAACCTTTCGGGTCAGCTGTCGAGCAATATAACCGCTAGACCACCGCGGTCGTTCAACAATGACTAAACGATCCGTTTTATTAGTTTCTATAACTGGCTAGCTGTAGAGTGTTTGCTGTTTATCTGAGTTCAGTTACGAAAAGGTCTTCTTAAGGGCGTCCGTACTGCATGTACCGCATAGCCCTCGGAGAACTTCTTAAGCATAACACGAAGCACAAGCACAAGACCTCATCGAAGTAATCATTTGCCGCAGCTCCGACTTCCGCACCTGTGTTGAGAAAAAGGGGTTTATGATTTAGAGTACATGGTACTCTACTATGGGAGAGCTGAAAGCCGTCCCATGGCCAAGATCTGTGTTTAGAAAAAGTTAATTCTATCAGGAATGAAACTATTACATTTTTCATTTCATTTCACTTTATTATCAATTCCTACATGATAGCTCAAAAAACTGTTTGGACCCATAGCCAAAGGCTAGAATAGGGTCGAATGATGTGATACAAGATGGCACAGTATTCAAACGATAGCACAAGGCAACAATAGCACATGTAGCAGAACAATAGAACAATGCATTGAACCAGGATACAAGATGCTAAACATTGCGGATATAGCAAAGAAGGTTAGGCATTGTACAGACATATATATTCAGATACTCGAACTTGGGTAAGATAACAGAAACATGTCATTTTTATACACAAACAAAAGAAAGGCAATGAGTAGTAACAACTACACAGTAAACTTTGACTGGACGTAGTGATACTTATATACAAGAATTCAACGATTTTGTTACTACTAAGGGGGTTACAGAGACACATTAAGGAGTAACCTATGGTTTAAGGGAATTTTATTTCCAGATATATATTACATAGCTTATGTGCACACAGACAGATAGACAACAATGATGACCATGCATATGTACAGTGCAAGCTGTTATGTACAGCGAAAATAACTTATTTGCGCATGCAGTGACGTACAATGCAAAAATTGTACAACAACAACGGGACATTCATGAACTTCGAGATGATGAAACTTATATAAACAGTAAAGGCTATATGTACAAACATGGGGGTCTTGCACAATGTAAGGTAATGTTTTTGCATCCACCTGTCAGGACAGTTTTCTCTCGTGCTCAAGAACAATATTTCACAAAAAGGACATGTTTCCAATTACGAAAAGAAGAATTCACGCTGTAGTTTCACAGTGGTTTAAGCTCTAGCCCACTTCCTTGGTAGGGGAGGAAAGGCATGAACATTCTGTTATTCTTTACAATAATTAATCGCATAGACCAGCGTCGGAGGAAAGCTTCCTCTCCCAAAATAACTAGTTCTTCACTGAGATGCATAAGCATAACGTTCCTTAACCGATGTAGCAGAGGAAACATGGCTCTTTGATGGCGTCCCCTCAGGTGAGACAGTCCCCTCCACCTCCAGAAGACGAACGCTCCGATAGCCATTGAACGTTCGACAAAGTTATCCCTGTGACGAGACTTCAACTGCCTACTTATTTGGAACATACTGGTAACCATCCGCAAAAAGTTGCTTGCTACTATACATTCATGAAAGACATGGTTCAGCGTCTCGACGTGACCGCATTGCGGACATGTGGCGGAGGGCGCCACGCCCCACGCATTTCCAGCACTGTTCTTCAGTTAGACTTTTAAATACTATTTATCCACCAATTTCGGTGGGAGACATTACCATTGTCCTTGAACTGGAGCCACAAAATTTTATAAAAGCAAATGCTTGGTTTGCACGCTGGTTAAGACACGCTTACTTTGCACATTCAACACGTCAACCTTAAAGAGTGTGCGAGCCGCAGGCCTTATTATTCGCCAACTTACTAAGTAATAAAGTGACAGGTGCTGTTACTATTGTCATTTGTCAATTGTAAGTCACCAAGAGCAAACTGCCTTTAATTATAGTCAATCCTGTAATGAAGAAGGGGAACAATACCCACGCACTGGCCAAGTTATTGTGTTGCGCACGTCAGGCACTACTTGCTTACGTGACGCGCAACATTATTTTTTTCAGCTCAGAAGAAGAAACTGAAAGAACTCGGAAAGAACTCACTGAGTTTCTTCGCTTTCTATCATTGCGACAAAAAAAATAAAATAAATACGTTGCACGTCATACACCACCAACTCACTCAGCAAAAAAATGGCAGCATATCCACGGAGTGAATGATGTAGAGTGGGGCGAAGCATCCGTCCGTCCATTCGTTCTTGCTTCCGTCCGTCCATGCGTGCGTCTGTTCGTGCGTCCGCACGTCCATCTGTGCGTCCATTCCTGCGTTCGACCATGCATTCGCTCCTGCGTGCATCCATCCAGGCATCCGTGCATCCGTCCATGCATCTGTCTGTGTGTACGTTAGTCCACTTTTTCAACACTCCAAGTACCACCATCTCGCATCTTTTCATCATATATTCCAGCGGACATTCCAAGGACTGAACGAGAGGAGGCACACGCACACTTTCTTACGGCTTGCGCTGCGTTTCTACTTCCCACATTTAACCACCTCGAGTTCATGGTATATATATTAGTTCACTGTATTCATGGCACTGCGGCCCACCACTCGCTAAACCTTTCTAGAACCTAGGAGGTTACGCCCAGCGAGTATAACGTAGCAACCATTTCTTGTCTCCTGTGCGTTGTTGAACAATAGCAAACTCGCAGCATGCGCGTTAACTAAAAGCCGAATGATCTGTCTCTCATTCCCCTTTAGCAGCCATTGGCATGTACATTGAGCATTATCTTTTATTGTTCAACAAAGCACAGAAGAAATCTTTCAACGGCACCACCTTGGAGGTCAAAATGTTATACTTGTTACACACTACACCGACTACGGGGGATGAACGGATTCTGCTATAAGAAGCTTCGCCCCTAAAAAGTTTTATTGATTACGTGAAACAGTGGAGCCAAAAGCGTAAACAACTCCGTCCCTAAAAAAAAAAAGATCAAAACAGGACATTGATTGTGAACTCAACTTTTTCATCAGCATGGATTCTATAATGATGCGGGCCAGATATATCGCGAACCGATGACATGGATGGATAAACACGTTAGCGCCATCACTGTTTTACCAGAAAGTGTCCTCAATCGTGGCCGTAAACAAAGTGCGCTACGAGTGAAGTGATAATACGAGATGGTGTGGTGTTGTTGACACTCTGAGGCGGAGTGGGTGTTTTCGCGCGTGAGCGTGGGTGTCTGTCATAATTAGTACAGCGGCACGCTTCACTGTGTCATTACCTGATCAGGAAGCGTTTGAGTAACGCAGCCTAGAAGCACTGGAACGACACAACTGGACGTTGGGCTCAAAAAAACAAAAACAAAAGAAAAAACATAAATATGGCAGATCCCGCGTACAGAGGAAATCGATAATATGCGAAGTACGAATGAGAAATGTGGATAAGACAATTTAAAATAAGCACAAAGTTATCAGGTAGAGGTGGATGATGCCGTACATGACTTCTGTGTAATGATTATTATGTTTGGATGTGTCGTTTACCTTCGTCATCTATTCACGTCACGTGATACCAAATTCAGTATATGTGGAGCTAGCGAAACGGCCACGAGCATGCTATGAGCATGGCATGTTGTCATGTTCTTATATCACACGCGTGTCACTATTATCATGTGTGCGCCAGTCATATATTTCGTCATCCATTGACATCAAGTAACACCGAATTCGGTATATGTGGAGCTAGCAAAACAGCCGCGAGCGTATCATATAGGGCCCAATATATAACGTAGCGACGCTACGTTAGCAAAACGCGAGCACCCTCACCCAATTACGCTCTATAAAATCAAACTGAAACTTTATAGTCTGACGCCAGGCGCGGCCAGCGTCCGTTGGTGCAGCCCGACGGCAACCGGTACGACATGCTGCATTTCACGCCGATGCGTTACCCAGACAACACTGCGTCTCCCTCTTTTAAATTCGAAGCATTCCTTAGCGAACTTCGGTGACTTTTAGCGTATCTATCTCCCTATCTATCTATCTCCCTATCTATCTATCTATCTATCTATCTATCTATCTATCTATCTATCTATCTATCTATCTATCTATCTATCTATCTATCTATCTATCTATCTATCTATCTATCTATCTATCTATCTATCTATCTATCTATCTATCTAGCCGCTTACGTTTGGGGGCTCTCGTGGTCACCCCCTTAACTTGGCGTGAACCAAAATTAGCATGGGAAGGTAAGGTGGTTTGACGAATATGACGCGCTGGTCAAGACATGAATAAAGTCACAATCCTGTCACGTACGTCGTCAAGCACGTCCCGCCAGACAGTGGTACATACTCACGGGCGGGTAGTGCCGCTGGTAAGCGGGTATGTGTCACAGGTGATTCCCACTTAGTATCTACCCAGGAACGACGAGAACACACATGAGCAAATTTAATGCGTGAGCGTTAAGCAATACCCGACATCCGTAGCATCGACCTAACGAAGGCATAGAATAAATTTCAGTGTTAAGAAAAACCTGACATAGGCAGCGTTGGCCACCTGACGAATGCAAATAATAAAGTTTAGGGTCCCAGCAGGAATCGAACCCAGACATTCTGCGTTGCAGTGAATCATTCTACCACAGAGCTACGCCAGGTCTTGGAACTACTTTTCAAAAATACGCTAATATTCGTGAAACGGCAATAGTGGTTGCAGTGCTGCCTACCCAATTTTATAATCATTACATATGTACCCCTTTGATAGAGCCGTCACGTCGGGTTAACGTCAGTTGTGGTTAGGTGCCATGCGCTGAAGTTTACTTACGTAGCAGTGTCAGGGGCCAGCATCTTCGCGAGTATCAGCGCTTCATATCAGTTTCTGGTGTTGCTAAAACACATTCCCAGCTGACATCATTGCGCAAGTGCAAAAAACTGGTTATATAAACATCTATAACTCAACATATGTCTGCGCGTGCAATATTTGTAGATATATTTAGCGTCGTTTCATTGCGTGTCACTCAATATAAAAAATTTCAACACGGCCACCTTTCCTTCGCGTGCTTTGCATAAAGTTGTTTCTCAGGTACGTGGGATCTGCCGAATTTTTTTTGTGACGGAGTGACGCTGGACGCGCTGAAACGCGCATGCGTCAAAGTAACGCAGCGCAGCGCTTGGCGTGACAACATCGGCGTGACGCGACGAAACGAACGCGGCGAGCGCGCTCACCGCGTCCCGTAGAAATGTATTGGCGCCTTGACTGTGGCATGTAGTCATGTTTCCACCTGACAGGCATGTCATGATTATCATATTTTCACCAGTTACACATCTTCGCCATCCATTGGCGTCACCTAATACCAAATTTGGCATATGTAAAGCGAGCGAAACGGCCGTGAGCGCGTAATCAGTGTGGCATGTAGTCATGTTCTTACATGACGCGCATGTCGTGATTATCATGTTTGGATGTGTCATTTACCTATGTCGTCCGTTCGCGTTGCGTAATACCAAGTTTGGTACTTGTGATGCTAACGAAATGGCCGTGAGCGCATCATGAGTGTGTCATGTAGTCATGTTGTTACATGACACGCATGTCTTGGTAATCATGTTTGCACCAGTCTCATACCTTCGTCGTCCATTGACATCCCGTGATACCAAATTTGGTATAAGTGAAGCAGGCGAAACTGCTGCCAGCGCATCATGAACATGGCATGTAGTCATGTCGTTATATGACGCGCATCTCATGATTATCGCCCCGCCGCGGTGGTCTAGTGGCTAAGGTACTCGGCTGCTGACCCGCAGGTCGCGGGCTCGATTCCCGGCTGCGGCGGCTGCATTTCCGATGGAGGCGGAAATGTTGTAGGCCCGTGTGCTCAGATTTGGGCGCACGTTAAAGAACCCCAGGTGGTCAAAATTTCCGGAGCCCTCCACTACGGCGTCTCTCATAATCATATAGTGGTTTTGGGACGTTAAACCCCACAAATCAATCAATCAATCTCATGATTATCATATTTGCACCAGTCACATATCTTCGTCATCCATTCACATATTCTAATACCAAATTTGGTATATGTGGCAATAGCAAAACGGCCGCGAGCGCATCATGAGCGTGGCATGTAGTCATGTTGTTACATGACACGCATGTCATGATTTTCTTGTTAGGGTCTGTCGTTTGTGTTCGCCATGGAAGCATGTCATACCATACCTGTTTTGCAACATGCCATGTGAACGAAACCGCCACAAGAGCTGCAGGACCATGAAATGTAAATCATGACATTCATGACGTACATGTCATAATTTTCTTGTTATGATTAGTTAAATATGTTTTAAATACAGTCATGTTGTGACATATTGTAACGGGTGCAAGAGAGGAAAAGTCAAAAACTAGTTTATTATGGGCGAACTTGTGCCCTGAAAATCATGTGCGAAAAGATGGAAGAGTCCGCTAAAGCGTTCCAAAAACAAAAACTGTTCCTCTGCCCACGCACCTTCTTCTTCTTCGCAGCTCCAACCCACTCTGGCTCGTGCCTGTGAACAAGAGGCATGATTCATGCGGCCCCAAGCAAGAGTGCGCACAAGACTGTGGACGCTGATTTTTCGTAATGTCCGATATTGTAAACAGTCTCTGTGGCATTAGTGCCCCTTCGAAATACGCATCGTCCCGATGCGCAATGGAGGGAGGCACACAGAAAAAGGGAGCGCTTTCATTCCCTCTCATAATAGGGCTTCATACGAACGACGTGTACGACTTCTGCGCTGTTTTGCCGCTTTGAACAGATGTGTCCACCAGCGATGACTTCGTAGTTTAGGTCACTAATTCGTCGGAGAACCTTATAGGGGCCAAAGTACCGACAAAGAAGCTTTTCTGATAGGCCGTGGCGTCGGAGTGGTGTCCATATCCACACTCGCTCGCCTGGGTTGTACTGAACTTTTCTGCGGCGCAGGTTGTACTGAACTTTTTTAATCAGTCTCTGTGGCAATATGAAGTTTGGTATTGATACCATTATCGAACCGGCCAGGAGAGCTAAAAATTAGACAGATCCCACGTACCTGGGAATCGACGTTATGCGAAGCATGTGGAGGGAAGGTGACCATGTAGCAATTTTTGCTTAAGCAACACGTCATGAAATGACGCTAAATATATGCACACATGTTGCACGAACAGGCATATGTTGAAGAGTTGCAGATGTTTATATAACCAGTTGTTTGCATTTGCGCAACGATTTCCACAGAAACATGCGTATTAGCAACACCAGAAACTGATATGAAGCCCTCATGTTCACGACGATGCTGGCTCTGGACACTGCTACATAAATCAACTTCAGCGCATTGCAACTAACCACAATTGACGTTAGCCCGACATGACGGCTTCATCAAAGGAGTGCATATGTAGTGTTTATATAATTGAGTAGGCAGCACTGCAACCACTATCAACGTTTCTCGAAAATTATAGCGTCTATTTGAAAAGTAGTTCCTTGACCTGGCGTATCTTTGTGGTAAAATGCTTCATTGCCACGCAGAATACTTGGGTTCAACTCCAGCTGGGAGACTGACATTTATTCTTTGTATTCGTCGATTCGACGCTACCGATGTCGGGTATTTTTAAACGCTACCATGTTAAAATTGCCCATGCGTGTTCTCGTCGTTCCTGGGTAGTTACTAAGTGTCAATCACCTGTGGCACATACCACATAATAGTGGCACATGCCCGCCCATGGGTATGTGCCAATGTCAGGTGGGAAGTGTTTGACGACGTACGCGACGTGATTGTGACGTTATTGATGTCTTGACCAGCGCGTCATATGCGTCAAACGATCTTACCCTCCCATGCTAATTTCGGTTCACGCCAAGTTAAGAAGGTGACCACGAGAGCACCCAAACGTAAGCGGCTAGATAAATAGATAGATAGATAGATAGATAGATAGATAGATAGATAGATAGATAGATAGATAGATAGATAGATATGCTCAAGGTCGCCGAAGTTCGCTAAAAAATGCCCCGCATTTAAAAGTCAGCTAGATAGATAGATACGCTCAAAGTCGCCGAAGCTCGCTAAGAAATGCTTCGCATTTAAATTTTGCTCTGTATCTGCATGTTCCACCGCAAATGTCGTGGAATCTTGCGTCTGGAGAGAGTGAACAAAGCGTTTATTTGATGTTATGTGCAAGAATATTGGTGAATGGTATATTTGAGGCGCTGCGTTAGAGTGCCTCGAGCGTGCAGCGGAGGCGAACGAGCGCATCAAGTTACGTCACACGTGAGACATGAGCGCTATCTGGTAGTTATCCTGAAAAATGGGGCACGCGCCGTGTGCGCCCGTCTCTGAGGTGATAAGGTGTAGAACGCAAGGTATGTGCTACCACCGTGTCCACATCTTAGCAAAGCGTTGGAAACACTAGTCGTTTTGTGCAAGCGTTGAATGGCCAGTGCAGCGTTATAAAGGCTACGATCCTTATAATTTCTTATGTATGCCTTTTAGATGCGGAGCATCTTATACTCGCGCCTTGTAGTGCGCCGTCCGCGCCGTCCGCACCGCTTCTCGAACATTCGACAGCTGACGCGCGCGCATGCGCCGTCGCGCCGTCGCCCACTCTTCCACCATCTGTGCATCCCTTCCTCCTCTACACACCGCGCGCGCTTCACTCCTCCACCATCTGTGCACCCTTCCTCCTCTACACACCGCGTTCGACATCTACAATTCTCCTGATTCTCCAGTGGACGCGCATGTGGCGTCGCGCTTCGAGAACATTCAACAGCTGACAGTGCATGCGCCGTCGTGCTGTATATATACTCAAGGTCGGCGCTCGCTCGCTCAGTTGCCGCTCGTCGGTTGGTTTGTACGGCGCGTCGACGTCCAAGGTCGCGGTGAAATGAATTCCAACGAATCCACAAACACAATGATCGACGTCCCTTCGACCAGCGCCGCCCTTTCGCATACGTGTGTACGTGTTCACTCATTTAACACCCCCTCCTACAACCACGTTAACCAATTTAGCCATCGACCCAAGTAAGTCGCAATTTAACACCCCATTTCACAACCACGTTAACCAATTTAGCCATCGACCCAAGTAAGTCGCACTTTAACACCCCGTTAACCAATTATATGGTCTGCATCCTCCTCAGTGTTCCCTCGAGGGAAGCTGCGGGCAATTTTTTCTAGTAAAAAATAGACATACATAATATTGACGTGTTGTTACGGCACCTCTGATATGCGCAGTAATTGCAATTTAATTGACAATTGCACAATTATGACCGCTGAGCCTTGAGCAATATAGGTAGGCACTGCGGATGGGTCGGCCGTTTGGAGTATCGTTTGCTCACTTTGTTGCCATTTAGAGTACTGGTAGGAGTAGACAAACAGACAAATGTACAGACAGACTGAAATTCTATGTAGAAGTTGTATGTGCAGTGATATGACACTTGATTCTCGTTCCTACATTTATTTTTACTGATTTTATTAGAACAAATTGAATGAGGACTTAGTACGAATATTTTTGTTTGCTTACTGTTATCAATAAAGACAAAACGAAAGAAAAGGTGTCTTAGAGCTATTATAAGTAATTCCAGAATGCTCTTTTGGCTTTGTCACATTTCTGACTGCTTTACGCCGCTCTCTGCTTCAGGGACGGTCGCGTTATTCGCATTATTTTATTGCTGCTACGATGTCTGTTGTTCTTGTTGTGGTCGTCTTACAGCTAAGCCTTTTATTATGGCGCTGCATCAATATTTGCCCGTATTTCTTTCACTGTCTAATCACGTGCCCTTGTTCACACGCAGTAGCCCTGGCCTGCCATAGCCAGGTTTCTGCGCAGCAATCAGGTGCTACAGTGCAACGCACAGATTACTGCGAGTAAAGCTTAAATAAAGAAAACACACACACATGCAGTGCACTGCATATGGCTGCCATACGGAGTGACTTGAGACTACTGGAATATGAAAGCAATCTTTTTTTTTCCTTCTCAGTCTATTTATTCTTATTTGCCCGCCCCCCTTCGAAAGCTTTCTGCACCTGATGTAGTTTAACGTTGCCTCAAGGATCGGTGGCACCTCAGCTGTTTCAGGGGCGAAGCTTCTAAAGCCACGAGTCTCTCCATGCATGTCTCTTGTGAACGGTTCGTAACCACCTAGTTGTATGACTCACTCAGACGGTGGCGCTAGTGTCGCTGACAGACGGATGAACGGATGAACCTCTATGTCAATGACGGCATCGTGCAGCACATGCTTTCCAAATACGCCCTCACGTGTATTAATATGCAACCTACCAAGATCCGAGAGACGTGCATAGACTTAGTGCTTGCAAAACTCCCACCACAGCCAGTACAAGAAACTCTCTCGCCTCACTTTGCGTGCCATAAAGCCGTATTATTGAAGGGACCTCGCAATTCGGCCACCATGACAACGAAGAAATGAAAAGAACAAACGAAAAAAAAACGAAACAGCAAACGAACAAGAACAAAATAAATGTTGATTTGTATTATATGCGCACGCAGTCTTACGTCTTTCCAATGATGTATTGAGCGGCTAACTTTTCGCGGGAGAATCACGGTTTACAGATGACTCCCCCCCCCCTCTCGAGCTTCATCCACTTATTATAATTAATTCCGTAGATATGGCGTGGTTTTTTTTCCACTGCCTTATTGATCGGCCCACCTTTGACCTAGCTGCGATGTGACGCGACGATAACGCCACAAGTTTCGGAGATCTGTGACGTCATGGTAGTGTGATTCGTAGGCGTGGCGACGCGATAGTTTCTGGCATCACTCAGCCCACTGAAGGGAGATGCCGACACAAGACACAGCCGTTTCATGAGGCAATTAAGGTGTTTACCTTAATATCAGAAAAGATACCGAGAAGGAAGAAAAAAAAAAGAGTATGACCTTATATTTTAGGTTTGGTAGTCCCATGCCGCCAATTTCCCACGGGGTGGGTGCCCTCCCAAGCGATTACAACTTCGTTTTGCCGAGCACCAGGACGGAAGCGCGCTTGTGCCTATTTAGCCAGTAGGTACCTGGCGGCGGCAATTCTCTGCCTCCCGCAGCAGCGGCGAAAACTCAACCATTTCACCAAGGGTATGGTGGGTTGCGGCACAACCAAGGGCCTTCGCAGAATCTTATGGGGCTACTTTTCGAGATGAGTACCCAGAAACAGTTGAGCGCCGGGTGGGTGTACTCTTTTACCCATTGGGAAAAAACTGGTGGGCATTGGCAGCGGACTTTCTAACCATGTAGCCACCGCTGCGGTGTGTCCGCGTAAAAGGAAGGAAAGGCAGCGATGTTAAGCCAGTCTAGAAGGACCGGTATGCTAACCTGCAGTGATGAGGATTGGGGAGGAATTTAAAGATGGAGATGGAAGGGCCGAGAAAGAAATTGCAGGACTACCACTCACTCACTCACTCACTTGCTCACTCTCTCACTCACTCACTCACTCACTCAATCAATCAATCAATCAATCAATCAATCAATCAATCAATCAATCAATCAATCAATCAATCAATCAATCAATCAATCAAATAATCAACCAGAAAAAAAGAAAAGAAAAATAACCTAAGGAAAAAAACAAGCGGAAACGCGAATGAGAAATAACGGCACAGGAAAGGAATTCGGAGACAAACGCACTAACGAGCTTAGCAATAACTAACTGCGCACATATACACCGGCGAAAGCAGGAAACAAAACTAGAGAAGGAATGGCAGAAAAAAAAGACGTGATAAGCAAAAGTAGAAACGCATGATTAGTTGAAGATTTCTTGAAAGCAGCTTGGTAAAAGATATGAAGAGAGAAAGAGAGAGAGAACAGGTATCTAGAAATGTCTGAGGCACCGTGCAGTGAGGTGACACAGACGTAGATTAAAGGTCTTCGCCAATGTGTTTAGAGCAAGCGTGGGAGTTTTACATTTTTATTTTGACGCAAACAGCAGCTTCGCAGTATACGAAAGACACGTGTGTCGGTGCATGGGTGACTGCTTTTAAACTCAAAGGCGGGGCTGAAGCAAAAAAGTGATTCGAAGTAGGCAGGAAGAAATAAAAAAATATTTGCATGGTAATTAGAACCTCTCGGTAAGCGTGACACCTCATTAGCGAGGGTGGGCGAAGTCTAATTTGCATGTTTCCGAAGCTTCAAGTTGGCCTCGTTGACTCTGCATTATTGATTGTTATTTCTTCGACAGGAGTAGAAATTCTGGCAGTCTCACATTAGACAGCATGATTTCTAGGACGCCCCGCCGCGGTGGTCTAGTGGCTAAGGTACTCGGCTGCTGACCCGCAAGGCGCGGGTTCGAATCCCGGCTGCAGTGGCTGCATTTCCGATGGAGGCGGAAATGTTGTAGGCCCGTGTGCTCAGATTTGGGTGCACGTTAAAGAACCCCAGGTGGTCTAAATTTCCGGAGCCCTCCACTACGGCGTCTCTTATAATCATATAGTGGTTTTGGGACGTTAAACCCCACATATCAATCAATGATTTCTAGGACGAAATACGGGCCCTAAAATGAGCATAAGTACAACTAAAATTACCGAAACACTAAACAGAAATGGCGAAAATTCCTTAATTCATAGTTTGTTAGCGGTTTTCCAAATCGGTGCTTTTTACCGCTCGTCAAACACAGACAGACAGACAGACAGACAGACGGACGGGCAGGCGGGCAGATAGATAGACAGATAGATAGATAGATAGATAGATAGATAGATAGATAGATAGATAAATAGATAGATAATGCCAACTCTTATAAGCCACGCTGTCGTTCGAGGAGGTAAGAATGACAAATTTTGCCACTTTTTCACGCAGAGTATGTTTGGTGAGTAAATTCTGAAACACGGAGCAGCTGCACGCGCCATCGCACGAACGTATGTGAACATAACAGAAGCACGATTCAAACGAAAGCAAAATACAGAAAACGAGATGAATTATAAGGTCGCCTCGGCGTTGTGAGTCCTGGAAAGGCTGATTCAGTATGAGAGAGAAAAAAAAATATAAGGCGAGAAGATTGAAATAAAAAACAAACAAACGCGAAAACACGGAGGAAACATACAATCTCATTCGATTCAGAAATTCAATCCGGAAAGTGGCACGTGCGCGTCAGTGAACTCCCTGAAGTTGAGCGTTTATTTTTTGCGTTTCTCCCGACGCGCTCTCGAAAATGCATACGGGATGCGATTTACGTCGAATGGAGTGCCTTTGCCGTCCGCAGTATTTTTTTTCTCTTAGTGCCGAAGCTGTCACGACGAAAAATGTGTCCGCGTAAATGTGGGATGCTTTTTTTCTTCGAGTTTTCTTTCCATTTCCATACGATTGTGGAGACTGGAAACCCTTCGGTTTGCATTCGAAATCGGGGAATGCTTTGTTGTGACTGAATGAAGACAACGTGTGGACTCACCCGCTGTTTCCAGAAGATATTGGTATCCACGTTGATTGATTGATATGTGGGGTTTAACGTCCCAAAACCACTATATGATTATGAGAGACGCCGTAGTGGAGGGCTCCGGAAATTTAGACCACCTGGGGTTCTTTAACGTGCACCCAAATCTGAGCACACGGGCCTACAACATTTCCGCCTCCATCGGAAATGCAGCCGCCGCAGCCGGGATTCGAACCCGCGCCCTGCGGGTCAGCAGCCGAGTACCTTAGCCACTAGACCACCGCGGCGGGGCATTGGTATCCACGTTTAGTGAATTGAGTGTGCGCGTGCACGAACATACATACATACATACATACATACATACATACATACATACATACATACATACATACATACATACATACATACATACGTACTTACATACATGATTGATTGATTTGTGGGGTTTAACGTCCCAAAACCACCATATGATTATGAGAGACGCCGTAGTGGAGGGCTCCGGAAATTTCGACCACCTGGGGTTCTTTAACGTGCACCGAAATCTGAGTACACGGGCCTACATTTCCGCCTCCATCAGAAATGCAGCCGCCACAGCCGGGATTTGATCCCGCGACCTGCGGGTCAGCAGCCGAGTACCTTAGCCACTAGACCACAGTGGCGGGGCTACTTACATACATACATACATACATACATACATACATACATACATACATACATACATACATACATACATACATACATACATACATACATACATACATACATACATACATACATAGACGTCATGCGGCCCCGCCGCGGTGGTCTAGTGGCTAAGGTACTTGGCTGCTGACCCGCAGGTCGCGGGATCAAATCCCGGATGTGGCAGCTGCATTTCCGATGGAGGCGGAAATGTTGTAGGCCCGTGTACTTGAGCAGTTGTAACTTGAGCAGTTTTGCGAATACCGTGAGCTTACCAGGCACGTCCACTACAACGGTGCGTGATGGGTAGCTTATAGTATCATGTAACGTTGCCACTATGTTACATCAGAGACGTCACTTACTTCGCAACGAAGCGCACAGGGAGGTATGATGATCTGCATATCGTGAGGAGGGGCTCTCAATTTATTCGAACAACGTTTGACAACACCTTGCTGAGTCACAGGAGTACACGGTTTTTAACGCGATAGCGGTAAAGAGCTCGTTTCGCAGAAATTGTGGTGGCGTCGTCGTTGGTTGTGAGCGAAAAATAATCATCTTGTGCGTGACTGAAAAATCCAGAAAGGTGCAAATAAGATGACCCATAAAAGATTGTGCGTCTGATCGGGGACTGAACTCGGGTAGTTAGCGAGGTAAGCGGGTGTTCCACCCCACAGCCACACATCTGCGCGTGAATACAGTGAAAATACCTTCCTCTGCTTGAAAATGCAGTGAAAGTAACTTTCATGCTTCACAAACACACGCATCTTGTATACATGCTTCACACTTTACGTATACATGCTTCGACAGCGTAGCTTTGTATCTCTGGATTAGCCCTGTGCCATCTCTTGTCGCCGAGATGAGCTCTCGCCAGTGGTACCCCGTCCTTCGACTCCTGCAAACATGTCCATTTTTGCTATCTTCTCCTTACTTCCGTCGCTCCCTGTCCCTGCTCCTCGCTCTCTCCTTCATCTCTATCTCTCTACCTTTTAATCCTATCATTTCATTCCCTTCTGTCTGGATGGGGGTGGCCCCATCCCTTGTGAGCTACTGTTGAGGTGTCCTCCTCCTGAGAGACAGTTACGGGGCTCACTTTTCTCTTCATTGTATAATCCCTTCTCCACGCATAAACGTTTCAACCAGATAATAACTAGCATGCACGCTCAGAACACTATTCAAGTCTAATAAATGTTTCAAGGTAGAAGGGTTGGTTCTTCATGCGTCTGACTACGGCGATCAATAGTACGAACTACGTATCACCTTCTACCCGCCGCGGGGGTCTAGTGGCTAAGGAAAACTCGGCTGCTGACCAGCAGGTCGTGGGATCGAATCCCGGCGGCGGCGGCTGAATTTACGTTGGAGGCGCCAATGTTGTAGGCCCGTGTGCTCAGATTTGAGTGCATGTTAAAGAACCCCAGGTAGTCAAAATTTCCAGAGACCTCCACTATACGGCATCTCTCATAATCATATCGTGGTTTTGGGACGTTAAAACCCACATATCAATATGTATCGCTTTCTTAGTAGTTTACTCTATTTCGCGGGTGAACTTCAAGTGAATTGCGTTCATCAAAGCCCATGAATGTGGTCATTGAGCATTTAAACAAAGTTAGGTGCTCTTGGTTCATTTTTCGACTGAAAATAAATCTTCAGAATGTCGACTGTTTTCTATTGACCTTGCTCTTTCTATAATATTACAGACTTTAATGATATAGACTAGGTTTGAGAAAGCTTCCTATTTTCTATTTTTCTTATTTTCTTTCTTTCTTTCTTTTCTTTCTTTCTTTCTTTCTTTCTTTCTTTCCTTCTTTCTTTCTCGTAGATCTTCAGCAGGGTCACCACTTACATTCAAGTGAAATTCACCAAACGATGAGTGAAAACTCACAAAATCCGTCATTTTTTTTCAAATGTTGCCAAAAATTTAACCGCTCTACACTAGTGGGGCATGCGTAGTAATAAAAAGTGACAATTATTTATAGCATCGTGGAGTGCAGTACCATCCGTAACCCTTAAATTATATTGACGTTTTTCAATGCAAGTCGCCTCACCCTATATATGTAGGTCGTGGTGGGCTTGGAACTCACATCACACACTTCTCCATCGGAGCACTAACAAAGGCATGCATGCACCAGCAGCGTCCCTGAATGCTAGCGCCTGATAACAGTAGTCTGTGGTGGTTTCATTTGTAGTAAACACAGGGCGAAGCAGTCGCTACAACAAGAGAAGGAAGGCGTGCGTAGCCTTTTTTTGCGAATTTTCATAATTCTATTGCAGTGGAATCGTATGTCTTATAATAACAAATTAATTAAAGAACAACAAATATATTCCAACGTACTACGTAGCCGTCCCAATGCCTGCACGACGCTTTCTGTGACATCATGCTTATGCTACACATTCACCTCAGAGCAGCTCCCGAAGGTTGAACTAAAAAGCCGACTTTCTTGCTAGCCCGAATAGTAGGTTAAGGGTAAACTTAAACTCTATATACCGAATTAAGGGGTACTACAGGCGTGAAGAAGCTACTTGGGACCGTTGTAGTTGTAGTCGGAACACGTGGCCTAGCTGTCACCATGCCCCTTCAGAAGCGACAATTGCCCCTTCAGAAGCGAGAAGCTTAAAACTTTTAAAGCACCCAAAAATCACAGCATACCCACGAAGTGCATGCTGATGAGTGCGGCGAAGCATCCGTCAGTTCGTCCACGCTACAGTCCATCCGCGCGTCCATCTGTGCGTCCGTCCGTCCGTTCGTACATCCGTCCACGCATCCGTCCGTGCATCTGTCTTTCTGTCCGTCCGTGCATCTGTCCATCCATCCATCCGTCCATCTAGTGAACACTCCAAGTACTGCCATCTCGCACCTTGTCGTCATACATTCATTATAGAGATGTACCATCATCCAGCGGACCTTTCACCGCCGCTAGTTCATGGCACTGCGGCCCAATCTCGCTAGGAAGGAAGGAAGGAAAGAAGGAAGGAAGGAAAGAAGAAAGGAAGGAAGGAAAGAAGGAAGGAAGGAAGAAAGGAAGGAAGGAACAAAAGGAAAAAGGCAAGGAGGTTAACCAGAAAGACATCCGATAGTCTACCCTACATTGGGGGATTAGGGAAGGGGACAAGAAAGATGAGAAAGAGGGAAAAGAAGGAAAAGAAAAAGAAAGAGACCGACAGTAATTTCGCTGCAGCGTGTATAACTCCACCGCATGTCAGACGCGTTCACACAAGCCTGTCTTTCTCAGGAATCACAGCAGGGCTTTCACTGCCTTGTGGGCTGTCGAGGAATGTGGACGTTGCTGTAATAGCACCTGCACAGGAAGAGGCCGATCATCCAGTCACCCCATCGCGTTGGCAAGTACTTGTCTGTCTGAGGTAAATCGAGGGCAGTGGCACAGCAGCTGTTCGATATTTTCATTGGTGCCGCAAACATCGCATGCCGCACTCTAATTCAGTCCGATTAACGTGGTATAAGCTTTCGTGAAAGCTACTCCCAGCCAAAGGTGCTAAACCTTGCTGAAACCAAGAAGGTTACGCCCAGGGAGTTTAACGGGGCAACCTTTTCTGGTCAGACAGTGCTCAAAGAGCGTCCTTCTGTTACTAATGATTTTATTAAGCATCAAATTCAATGCAAATTTTATTGGAGATTAAGTCACCTATACTCGTCTCTGTAAGTCATTTCATCAGAAACAACTATCTTTTTATGTATGATAAACGTGCGAGGGACAGTGCGCACATGTCGCTCCCCTAGTCTGGCCGTGGAGGTGGCTACCTACTACTACTACTACGACGATGACGACTACTACCACTTCTACTACTACATACATCGCGGACGCACGACCCACGGCTTAAGGAGCTTCGCCTCTAAGAACTTAATGTAACACCACCACCTCACGCCTCGCGGAGCAGTCCCGTGACCTAAATTTCTGGGAAGTTGCTGGCAGATGCACCAGTGCACTAGTGCTTCGAGGATGTAAGGGCATTGAGGATATTTACAAAATTTTTTTAGTTGGGCTACTTGGTTCATGTATAGACCTTTTAAAAACGCCTCCCGGGGCGCCGCCATAGTTCTCTTTGGGCTGCGCAAATTGGCGTGACCCCTCAAAAATGCACTGACAAGGCTACGTCCTTGGCTTTTGTACTCCCGCCTCACAGCCCATCATGGCGGTGTTTTTTTCTCCCTCCAGTGAAAAGATGTAAAGATTTTGGCGAAACAGCACGAACGGTGGGACGAAGAATATACAAGACACACTTCTGACTATCTATTGATTTATTTATCTGCATGGTAAAGGCAGGAAACACTCTGCGAAATTCTGCGAACGAAGTATTTTTGTTTACCTTCCCATATATTATCTTCCTTTAGAATAATGAAATCAGTTGATAGTGAGTGTTGTGTCCTGTACATTCTTCGTATCGTCGTTCGCACTGTTATGCCACAATGCGAAGATACACCCGAGAAACAAAAAAGACGTACTATTCAGTACGTCTTAATTGCGTAGAAGTGTGCAAAGCATAGCTTCTACGGGGGGAGGGGGTCTAAACTATCAAAAATAAAAACAAAATGTTGTAACCCATTCTTTTTGCGGACGCTGAGTATACAATGAATAACTCTGTCAAGACCTAAGCTAAAAGTCGCCAAAAACTCACGACGTCGCTATTCATAACTCTGGGTCACCACGGGCCTTTCAAGTTCGCCAAATTGACAAAAAGCAGCCACCATTCAACCCTGGTTTAAGAGAGTTTTATTTCCAGATATGTCTTACATAGCTTATGTGCACACAGAAAGATGGACAATGATGATCATGTGTATGTACAGTGCAAGCTGTTATATACAGCGAAAATAACTTATTTGTGTATGCAGTGCTGTACACTGCAAAAATTGTACAAGGTCATAAGCTCTTCCTGCGCAAGGTGTGTTTGGCATGTCATGGTTTTAAGTACCCTATATTCTTACATAGGTTAATTGCTATTGCGATGTCTGGTCCGGCCTAACAAGGAAGCAAATCCACTTTGAGTGAGCGGAAATACCTTGCTTCTGCCTCCATCTTCATCTGACTGGGTCAGCGATCATTTTCAAAAAATACTGTTAGTTCATTTCAAGAGCGGGATTCCTGCAGGTTGCGGAAACATACGTACGTTAAAAAAGAACCCCTGTTATCACTAATATTAAGGACTTAAAACTTGCTTGAGCCGCCAACTTCAACTCTTTCGAGTCTAAACGAAACAAAGAAAAGTCACAGCTTTACCACAAAGGTGAAGCAATGAACGCGATAGCAACAAATTGGAAGGTCACGCGCAGATTGGCAAGCAGATCGAAACAGGCCCCGCGTTTCTCGCGCACAAATAACGCACGAAACGAATTCACAGGTACAGATGAACGTGATTAATCGTCTGTTGTTACTTACTTCTCTGTGTCTGAAAAGTGCGATCTTTTCACAAACAGAGACTGTGCAACGATTGCACAGACAGGATCGTTCCGGTGAAATCCAAAGGCCAGCCAAGACGTATGATCCTCCCCACCGCGAGATAAGGGCGCGTGATCGAGCGTCCACCCCCTCCTCTCCACGAGGCAAAGTATGCGTGAGAGATGAGAGCGCACGCCGCTGCTTCTTGACTATGTCGCGAAGCGCGCTCATGGCGCCTTCTTTCTGGTAATGCTGAAAACACAATTGTTACCCCTCCCCCCCTTCTCGAGTTTGCCCGTCACCAGCGGTAAGTGGTAGATTCGAAAGAGACCCTATTTCGGTGCCGTTTTCAAGAAGAACGCTTCTGAAGGCAATGACGGTTGCACTAGTCGCGAAAGAAATGTATTACTTTTTTTTGCTCTTTCAAAAACGAGGGTGCTAAACTAAATGTTCCAACGGGCCCTTACTGGAGCGATGCTCTAGGAACAAAAGGCGCAGCTAAGCGAATCGTCAAGCGACAGCGACGCGAGAGGGAGAGCTAATAAATACGTCGGAGCCACGTGGCGGTCCGGTTTCAGTCGCGCCTCCCCTTCCGCTTCCCGCGGCCGAGTGTCTTTGAGGCTCAGCGAGCCGTGTATTGCTTCGAAGAACATGAGAGCAGGAAAACGAACAGCCACGAAAGAAACGCATTCCGGTGAGAGGTGGTCGGAGAGTCGTCGTTATAAAGTTACGCCGTTGCTTCGTTCTGTCTTTTGGTTTCATTCGACAAGTTTTCTCCTTGATTTGGAGCCCGTAAAAACACCAAGATTAAAGAATTGGTGTACGGGGGTGAAGGAGTTATGGGGTTATGGAGAAGTGATCAAAGCGACAAGTCGCAAATAAACATCTGCGTCGCTGCGCGTTCCAGCCGCGTATACTCTGTGAGCGCGCGTGTGAAAGAAAGGGGTGCGCTGTGTCCAGTTAATTTTTCGCTTGACAGCGTTCGACCATCTCGCCGAGCCCCCTATTGCGTCCAATGATCGGGGAAATCAAGATATACAAATAAAAAACACTTTCGAGTTCTGTAGTCTTTTTGGAAGTGAAACAAGTCTGCGATGAAACGAGCGAAGGAAAAGAAGGAAATAATGGGAGAAGAAAGGGGAAAAAAGCAAAAAAGTAAATTCAGATATGAAATCCATCGTCGTTGACGCACCTTTCCTATAAGCCGAGCGTGCGCTAAAATGTTAGAAGGGTTGTAAAGGAAGGGTCAGCGGATGTTCAGGGTCACCCTCACTCATCCTTCCTTTATGTACCTCTTCGTCTTCTTCACCTGTATTTCTCTTTCCTTCGCACCTTTCGGGTTTTCCTCTATTAAAGCTCGAAACACAGCCTTCGTCTCTCGCTTCGGAATGCTTTGTTTCAAGAAGAGTATAGTGCTGTCACACTTCTCCGTTGTCTCCACCTTCCCTTCCATTCCTATACTTCCTCCTCTTCCCGCTTCTCGTGCGAGTGCGTGTGTCTCTTCTTGTCCCGCATCTCCGTAGCAACAGTGTCTTCTCATTCATATGGATCGTTTGCCACGGCACGCAAAAAAAAAAAAGCTAAAGAAGGCGATTTCTTGTCAGCCATCTACTTGCCGTCTTTTCTCCGTTTCCTGGGCAAGCTTTATTTTTTGTTCGTTGGTGTGTTCGTGCGTGCCTGTGCTTAAGCGTGTACGGGGGGGATGTGTGCGTGTGTCTGAAGTAGCTTCATTCCCCCCCCCCCCCTCCTCGGTCTCAGATGGAGGGCCTTTTCTTGTTTTTATGGTGCAAACAGGAGGCGTATTGTATTAATTTGGCTCTCCCGGAACGCGGCGAAAGGAAGGCGTCTCAGGAGCATTCCAGCCGAAGTAGCCAGTGTCGTCGCTAGTTTTTTTTTTTATTTTGCTCTATTTTGGCTCCAGCAAACTAAGCTTGGCCACGACGAGGGAGAACCAACAGGCAGTGGTCGTCGGAACTTCCGGAACGAGGCTTTATACGAGTAAGGCGTCGCTAATGGTGCCGTTTGTTCGCTCGCAAATAGACAGGCGTGGTAGTACAAAAGCTATTCGGCTGTATTGCACAGAGGTTTTCGCGCGTTTGACGTTTTTTTAAATAAAAAACACCAGTATACCGCTACTGGCGTTCAAGTGTGATAAAGTATCTTTAGAGCCTTGAAACGTTAGAAAAATTTTGTTTGGGGTTACTCGCACAAAAAAAAAAAAACTGTGCTGGAACTTTTGCAAATGCTGCCATTACCGCTCGGGTGGAAATATTGGAGTTAGTGCCAGTGCAGTAGGTTTTGCGAGTTTCTCAATGAACGGGGCACTGCGATTTGGTATGACATTCATACACAGAGGGCAGTTCTTTGTGCCTCAGTGTTCATGGTCAAAATCATAGTATCTTCCACATTACTTCAAGTAATTGATTTGCAATTCTAAAACATTATTTCATGTGATTTAACTCCCCCCCTCCCACACTCACACAAACACACCACACATTCACACAGCTGTTTTAGTTGTAGCATGCCAGAGAACCTCTAAGGCATGGCGCGAGCGCTGCTTATAAAAGCTCTCGAGTGGGCTCCTCTAGTAAAATTGCATCGCTTGCAGATTATGATTCTAAAAACTATTGTGCACTGTCTGAGCACGCTAAAATAAAATACATGTGCTTTGGATCAACATTTTTTTTTGTTTAGCAGGCGCGCTGCACCTGGCAAAAGTTCTGATGGGTAATTAAGTGATTACCACAAAACCTAATCTGAGCAACTGTAACGTTTGAGCAGCACAGATTTCTACTCAGTTTATGAATCTATCATAGAGAAAGAAGAAGACAAGAGAGGACACTCCGCGAAACCTGGCCTCAGGAAGTGCGTCACGATTACGTAATCAACTAGTTCTCTCATCAAACGTCAGAGGGCGCAAGCGCAAAAACAAAAATGTTATAATCAATGCAACAGAATTGTTTTCAAAAAATAATAACTATACGCCCAAACTAGGTATGTTCTTTATACATAAAAACAATTTATTCAACACACCTTACGCGATTATTTTTCTTCAGCCGTACTGTCATAAACACCATCCACCCAGCGACAAGCCCATGCATGACTGACAGCGAGAAGCTTTCGTCGCTTTCGTCAACGTCGGCTGCGTCGGCGTTTTCAAGCGTGAGATAACAGGTGAGGCACGTTTTCAAGCGAAGCTTGTTGAATGACATGTTGTTGGTCTTGTTCGGTCATTTTAGATGCGGAAGCATCTTACACTCGCGCCTTGTAGTGCGCCGTCCGCGCCGTCCGCACCGCTTCTCGAACATTCGACAGCTGACGCGCGCGCATGCGCCGTCGCGCCGTCGCCCACTCTTCCACCATCTGTGCATCTCTTCCTCCTCTACACACCGCGCGTGCTTCACTCCTCCACCATCTGTGCACCCTTCCTCCTCTACACACCGCGTTCGACATCTACAATTCTCCTGATTCTCCAGTGGACGCGCATGTGGCGTCGCGCTTCGAGAACATTCAACAGCTGACAGTGCATGCGCCGTCGAGCTGTATATATACTCAAGGTCGGCGCTCGCTCGCTCAGTTGCCGCTCGTCGGTTGGTTTGTACGGCGCGTCGACGTCCAAGGTCGCGGTGAAATGAATTCCAACGAATCCACAAACACAATGATCGACGTCCCTTCGACCAGCGCCGCCCTTTCGCATACGTGTGTACGTGTTCACGCATTTAACACCCCCTCCTACAACCACGTTAACCAATTTAGCCATCGACCCAAGTAAGTCGCAATTTAACACCCCATTTCACGACCACGTTAACCAATTTAGCCATCGACCCAAGTAAGTCGCACTTTAACACCCCGTTAACCAATTATATGCTCCGCATCCTCCTCAGTGTTCCCCCGAGGGAAGCTGCGGGCAATTTTTTTTTTTTTCAGAAAGCGGTTACACCTGTGCGAATAAGACACCATGCAACAAACATAGAAAGATGCACACACACACGTTGCGCTTCGTGTGTGCAAGTTTGTTTCTTACGTGGCGTCTCATTCACGCAGTTGTAACCTTTTTCTGTAGCTTGTAAGGACGGGGAGGTTCGCTAAAAAAAAAGTTTGCGGCTCTGTGCGGCGGCTAGACGGAAACATTGTGCAACGTATGCAGTATAGCGGCACGGCGTCAAGACGAGGCGACGCGTGCTGCGTCTGCCACGGACGCGAGCATCTGTACCTTTCATCAGTGAAAGCTGGCACTGTTGATAATTCCAAAAATCACAAATTACTTGTTTCCTTGTTGGTGCCTTCTCTTTTCTTCCACGTTCTACTAATTTATGCGTTTGAAAGAGTTGTTTAAGTTTCCCCATGCTACAAGCTTTGTAACTTGTACCAACTGCACATATATGCAGATTTTCTGAGCGTCGCTTCAAATAGTGACTGTGACATGACTGCAGAAGCTGCACTGCAAGGTGCGGATGAGCTTCATTTTGTGTTATTTTAAGCCTCATACTGACACATTGTCGTAATTTCATTTCTTCAGGACCTGCGGTAAAGGCTTTAAAAAGCGGCTCCCACACATTGAGGTGCCCCGATAAACAGGGTGCGTTCAGTGTCGCGATTTCTTTTTTTTTTACCCAAATTGACTGTTGACCAAACCTCTGCAGGTGGCAGCTCCCTTGTAGCTGGTGAAAGAATTTCTGCTGACTTTGTCTTGCCAGAGAAAACCTTAACCAGTCGTTCAGCTGTCACAAAAAGAACTTGTGTGACCGGTAAGTTGTATGTTCACTTCAACACCAGAGTGTATTGATATTGAGACTTCCGCAGGCCGCTCGCAAGACTGTTCCGGCAGCACTGTCCGAGGCACTGAACAAGCTTCACAAGACCCTCCAGAATACGTCTCCGCCAACAGCTCCACGCCTGAGTGCCCTAGAGAAAATGGTGACTGTGCTTTTATTGCAGCTGTTTTTAAAGTGCTATTTTATGTTTAGGACATTCTGAGGAAACTATCCTCAAAAGGACACTACGTGTGCACTTACAAAATGTAAGGGTGGGCTCTCAGTGATTTTCATTTTTTTGTGCATTGTCAACATTGTGAATGGTTTGTTTTTAGGTAGTGGAATCGAAAACTTTGCAGCACAGAAAGTTGTGCACCTTGGGTCTGAAAGAGCGAGGAAAGTGCTCGTATGGGATTAGTTGTTCTTCGCTTTTACATCCATTTTTTTGTTTATTGCAGTGCGTTCCTGTGTGCCAGCGACAATGTCTCCATCAATGAAGTACAAGCAAACCATTAAACATCTGCAAGCCAAAGTAGCAGCACAGCGGAAAACTATCAAAAGACTGCGGAGACAGCCTCACCAAACTAACCACTCATTCGTTGCATACATTGTTTTGGTTACCAGCTATGAGGAGTAGGGACACTGTGTATTCGCTCGAAAGGATTTGCATAACCTCAAAAAGAATGTTGGGTATCCTGTCTGTATTTTTGTAGCAAATGCGGGCGAACTGTACACTTTACTGTGGGTCGCTTGGTCACTGTGTATGCTTTATCTTTCCAGCTCAAATAATATATCGATAACAAAACCTTTTGTGGAAATGTCTTCGAGCGGGTAAGGAACACAGTATGAAGTGGGCATGGTTCACGTTATCACGCTTTTCGTATTTTAGCTTCTCATCAACCTCCTCATCTCACCCATCAAAATTTTCAAAAGAATACCCAAACTTGTAGCGTTTGATGGGGCTGCGGACGCTGCCATTTTATTTTTATATAGCTTGTGAGTGATATCGTACGATGTAGAGCCTTTGTGAAAAATAATGAGCTAAAGTGGTTTCCTTCTGCTATTTATTAGCCCTGTAATACCGCTCTCGTAACACCAATTAAGGTCCACAATTCTGGATAAGTGATGACTACAATCTATTTTAGCTCGCAAGCATCACAACAACACCCAGACGCAAATCACTTGGGATCTTAAGTTTTTGATGATAAGAAGAGCCACAAGACCTGCCAGTGTTGTAGCATAAAGTTTGTCTTTGACGTAGTGAGCAAGCTGCAAAGCCCTACCTTTCTGAGGACAAGCAGGCATCAAGTCTGCTTTTTTTTCATTTTGGGCTAGCTGTTCTTAAGCACAGCCAGCACACTGCAGCTTTGCCTTTCTGCTATATTGTGTCGTGTGGTTTCCGTGCACTCTTTTTTTCTATGCATTATTTTGGTTAACCCCAGGCGTGATTCGCGACTTCATTGCTGAGTATATGTCACTTCTTCCTTCTTCTTCAGCATTGTGCGCTGTGTTTTTGCCATAGATCCCTACTTACCCACGGGCCCGGTGTGGCATACTTCACCAGCTTCTCGGCTTCTGCCAACTCTAGCGATGTGTGCGTTGTCTGTGTTCTCTCTGTATTTGTTACAATATTTGTTACAATTTATTTGTAAGGCGAGATGCATTTGTTGTCTACCTTTGTCATATTGTGCTTTTTATATTCTCAGACACTACCTTGCCTTTGAATAAAACATTGCGGATACTCTGTCTCTTTGACTGATATATACATTGATCACTTGTTCCAAAAGAACAAGTGATAAGTGAACAAGTGAACAAGTGACCAAAAGAACAAGTGAACAAGTGAACAAAAGAACAAGAACAAGCGCGATGAATAAAATCGTAGTGAATTATCACTACCTGCATCTCTCTTTATTATAACTTAATCGAAATAAAAATAAAAATAAAAATAAAAATTCAAAATTTGCGCCAGTGAAACCGAAACAGGAAGCGCACGCCACTTGCTCTCACCAACCACCAGGTGTGCTAGGGTCGATTGGGCCGCTGGGGTCTACGGGAGTGTCCACTCTTCACCTTTCTTTATTTCTCTATGAATCTATTGCCAGTCTGAAGCACGGCTCGTAATCAGAATTGCGACGCGCGCTGAAAACCGGCCTCAAATTGCAACACGACATAAGACAAAACTACACGGTGAACCCAATGCCTATTCCACGTTGCTGTGTAAATGCTCGTTAGAGTATGCGTTGGTATACCAAACAAGGACGCGAACCATACAAGTCCCAGAGTAAAAAGAAAAGTAGCGCAACTGTCGGCGGCTTGAACGCGAATGGTACCAACATTGACGTGAGCTGACGTACACACGAAACTATTTCAAGAGCGGAATGTCACATGAAGTCACTGTAATATACAAGGTGTCGCTACTGATTTTGTCACCAAAGTATGTTGCATCGCGCCTAATAACTATGATAGCATAAATTCTCTGTTTATTCCTTCTTTTTACTCTCCAGAGCTACCTAATAGAGATACCTAAATTAACTATAGAGCACTCTGCTGCGATCGTTCAACCACCATGAGAACGATGGGTAGCATACAAACTTGTCTAGTCTTCATGCTTCGAAGCCTCGCCACGGTGGTCTAGTGGCTAAGGGACTTGGCTGCTGACCCGCAGGTAGCGGGGTCGAATCCCGGCTGCGGCGGCTGCATTTCCGATGGAGGCGGAAGTGTTGTAGGCCCGTGTGCTCAGATTTGGGTGCAGGTTAAAGAGCCCCAGGTGGTCGAAATTTCCGGAGCCCTCCACTACGGCGTCTCTCATAATCATATGTTTTTGGGACGTTAAACACCACGTATCAATCAATCAATCAATCAATCAATCAATCAATCAATCAATCAATCAATCAATCAATCAATCAATCAATCAATCAATCAATCAATCAATCAATCAATCAATCAATCAATCAATATTCATGGTTTGAATGCACTTGTGGATTTGTTTATTGTTGTGTTTTCGTTTCACTTCTAAAAAAAGAACGAACCATTCTGAATTTCGTAAGCCGATTTGAATATGTGAGCCATTAGAGCTCACCCATCATGTTAGCTATCCATATCTTAGGAGCTCTCCGCAATAAAGGCTAATGCCCAACATTCGCTGATTGTCGTCTCGCGACGAAGTGGTTCCAGGCTTCGCGAAGCCAAACTGAGCTGAAAGAATGAAGATTAGACAAATTTGTGTACTACCGATCATTCCCATGCTGACTGAAGCGCCGTGTGTTGCTGCTGCCATAAACACTGGCGCCAATGCTCCCTCCAGTGCACTTACAGGAAACTCTATGGAGGGCCGGTCATGGGGCTAATGCAACACCTAGCGAAGTGTATAAAACTTCGAATTGGGGTAGGAAGAGAGCACAGTGCAGTCGATTGAGAACGCGCTAGTAATTTATTGAATGTCTCATCTTAAGCCTGTGCTCTGCTTGTCTATTTAGCGTTACATAGAGGGACTGTCACAGTCAATGTAGCTGAGAGAATGACCAGGCCTTCTTTATACACAGTGACCTGCCGGCAGCTCGTATTAACTATTGGCTTATAGCACAGGATTTAGTGCCGCTTAAACATATGGGCTTATACAAAACGAGGAGAGAACTTGCGCGATGAGTAATTTGATTCCGATATGAGCTAATCTGATATGAAAGGTGACCTCGTGATATAAAAGGTGATCTGATACTAATAGTACTAATATATCTAATTCAATATATCTTATAATATGATGTAACTACGCGAAATTATATGGGTGTACGACGTGTAATCACCCTTAAGTTGATTTCTTGGGTAGTGTGTTCGAGGCGTAAACTTTGAATAAATTTACTGTTTCTTCTGTTACTGCACCGTTATTACTCTTAATTACTGTAATCTATTTTTAGCGTACGCTACTAATATTGTTTTTTATGTGTATAGGGTCCTACGCACCAAAAGCACGAAACGATTGAAGCACGCTGTATTGGCGAGAGCCGGAAATTCCAAACACAAAATTTGACCAATAAATGTCAACGAAACGTTACTTGACACTGAAGGGCATGCTCGTCCGTCTCCGGCACACATAAATGCACAAGATTATCTCGTGACACTCGGATGACGTTTATTACTGGGTCGCTGATGTATACAATTTGTGTTGATTGCGCCACCTAACAAGGTCTCGCGATGTATCATTAGGTGCCGGCAAACCTCGAAAATGTCAAGTTTGAGTCCATGGGACATAAGTGATTCCTGCCTAAAAAAATGGCCGCACATGCATGGGGTGAATCATGGAGAGTGGGGCGAAGCATCAGTCCATCCATTCGTTGTTGCTTCTGTCCGTCCATGCGTCCGTCTGTGTGAGTGTCTGTGCGTCCTCCACCCGTCCGTGCGTACATCTGTTCGTGCGTTTGTTCGCTCGTCCGCACGTCCATCCCTGTGTTCGTCCCTGCGTTCAATTGCGTCCGTCCCTGCGTTCGTTCATGCATCCGCCCCTGCGTCCATCCATGAGTCCATCCGCCCATGCACCCATCCGTCCATGCAGCCATCCATACATCCGTCCATGCATCTGTCTGTGTGTCCGTTCGTCCATCTAGTCAACACTCCAAGTACCACCATGTCGCATCTGTTCATCATATATTCCGCATATGCACCGCCATCCAGCTGACATTGCAAGGACTAAGCGAGAGGTGGCACACGCACACTTTCTTACGGCTTGCGCTTCGTGTCTACTTCCCATCTTTAACCACCTCAAGTTCATGGTATTTACTAGTTCACTGTATCCATGGCACTGCGGCCCAACGCTCGCTAAACCTTTTTAAAATCAAGGAGGTTATGCCCAACGAGTATAACGTAGCAAACCTTTCCTGTCAGATGGTGCTCAATGTACATGATAATGGCTGCTAATGGGGAATGAGAGAAAGGAGAATTCGGCTTTTAGTTAACGCGCACGCTGCGAATTTTTTTATTGTTCAACAACGCTAAACAATCAAAACGACTTTATTATGAAAAAGAATTCTGTAAAGCAAAAAATGACCCAAAGAAAAAATGGAAACTTTACAATGACTTTTTAAACAGACCTCAGATTAGTAATGTAATTGATAAATTAGGTATAAACAGCAAATCTGTACTGAGTCCTCTGACATAGCCGAGTCTTTTAGTGATTACTTTTATGAAATATACAATAATAGGCCCAAAGTATCCTCGTACACCCTTACCCGCTGTATCCATTCATTCTTTCTATTTCCTGTTACCATTGGTGAAGTCTATTCTACAATCCTGAGTCTAAAAAACTGTAGCGCTGGACTAGACAATGTATCGGCGTTTCATTTAAAACTTGCTGCTCCAGACATCTCAGAAGTCTTAAGCAATATAATTAATGTCATTTTTAAACATGGTATATGTCCGAGCTCACTGAAAAAAGCCAAGTTAATCCCAGTACACAAAAAACGTGATACGACAGATGTCTGTAACTACCGCCCTATTTCTATTTTGTCTTCCATCAGCAAATTTATTGAAAAATAATTTTTGAAATGTATTAACAAGTACCCCAATAAATTTAAGCTGCTAAAGCCTTGTCAATTCGGTTTCCAAGCTGGTAGTTCTACGAATTTAGCAATGCTATCATTAACCGATTTCTTGAAAACGTCCATGGACAACGGTAATTTCACAGGGTCTCTATTTCTTGATTTCACAAAAGCCTTTGATACCATTAGTCATAATATTTTATTTAGCAAATTAGAGTCTTTGGGTATCACTGGCCCATCCTTGACCTTCATAAAAAACTACCTTCTTGATCGTGAACAATCAGTCTGAATTGGGGGCGTTAATTCTAATGTTAAAATAATTAATCAAGGGGTCACACAGGATTATATTCTTGGACCCTTACTGTTTTGTATCTATAGTAATGATTTGCCTGACTGCCTTGAAGATTACAAAGTTATTCTTCACGCTGATGATACGACCATTTCCATCTCGCATAAATCATTACCTACTCTGATCAATATGTTGAACAAAAAACTGACTAATGTCGTTGAATGGTGTCGCTTAAACAACATAATTTTAAACCCGCTCAAAGCTCAGTTCATGGTTTTTAAAACATCACAAAAAATGCTACCTTTCATTCCACAAGTGTTCATTGAAAATCATTTCATTCCTGCGTCTAACTGTGTGTGTTTTCTGGGCGTAAAATTAGACCCTAATTTAAAGTTCACCAATCATATTCTTTACGTCAAACAAAAAACAGCATTTGGTATAAGATCACTCATCAAATCTCGTCCTATTTTTTCACTTGAAGCTTTATTGTCTTTATACTTTGCCTTCATACATAGTCACATCACCTATGACATTACATCACGGGGAAATACATATAACACTCATATTTAGTCTGTACAGCACATTCAGAATTAGGCCATTCGCATTATTACCAACAGTTCATTTTATTCTAATGCTAATCCACTCCTTCAGGCTAACTGTATTCTTACTGTGTCTGGCTTATTTAATTTTCACTTAATCATATTGTTATATAAACAACTTAACAAACAGCTTGTGTTTAATTTAATCGATGCCAGTTTACTCACTAACACCAATAGCACGAGATTTGCCCACAGTCACAACTTCCTTTTACCTAAATGTAACACCAATTATGGAAAATTGACGTCCGCCTTCGCGGTCATTAAATTGTGGAATAATCTGCCCTATACACTAAAATCATCAGCATCTTTTTATGCGTTCAAACGTGAACTTCAAAACTTCATCTTGCATAACTAGGTTGACAACGATGATTACTTAAGGATTCTTACGTATCCGGGCATGAAATTGGAAAGTCTTTGCACTTTTAGGTTATTGGTTTATGGCGTGATTATGTTTTACTTGTATAACTTATTACTATTGTTCTTGTGTCGCATTCTTACTGCCTTTTTGTTTACTTGATGTTATTTTATGTAAGCTCACTGTTTACTTTTCACTTGCGTTGCGTATTTTACGTGCTGTTATAACTATTAAATTTATTGTTATTGTTAACCGAGGGTCCCACTGCAGTCGCTTGACTTTGGGACCCTAGTCTGCATACTACATTCTAAGAATTTTGTATTTTGAATGAATGAATAAACTGAAACTGAAACAGAAACTGAAACGCACATATGTGCGTATAAGTGTGTCTTTGCATATCTATGCCCGAGTTTTCTATTTTCCATGCACTGCTTTGTATGTTTTGCTTCAAGATACGTGTTCAAGTTTCACTCAACGGCTAAGGAGTAGCCGGTGCCATAATGGTGCGCCAACATCTCCTTATATATCATATCAATAAAAAAAAAAACCGCACAGGAGACATCTCCCACCGGCACAACCTAGCAGGTCAAAAAGCAAGACTGGTTACGCACTACGACTACGACGAGGGACGAACGGTTTCCGCTTTAAGGAGCTTCACCCCTAATATGTTACAGCATACTTCAAGGCTAGAGAGTTTTGCAGCGTCGAACGAACTGCCCCAAATTCGCTCAGCCATCGCAAAGAAGATCGAAAGCAGCCAAATATTCGCAGGTAACATGACGTGTACCGTAAGGTTCCAAATAATGCTCTAGAGAGAAATCTGGCACTAGTGTATGTAGGAGATGCAACGTACGGGGCTTCAGCCAGCACGGGGACGATTTATAGTGCACTTATTTTTCTAAAGCTCCAGCCGGTTCGGTGTATAGCGGGAAGCCGCGTTGCCACGAGACGAAGTTCACCAACTGTTCAGCAGTTCCATTTCAACACCTTAAGCTTTATAGGTTCATTTATTCAAATCGGCTCACGAAGTTCGCAATGCTCCATTCTTTTATCATAATAAGAAAACGCCAAACACAACAACAAACAAGGCCACAAGTGCGTTTTGTAGAAGTGTGTAACGATTTAAAGTACGTACTACTCTGCTATGGACACAAGTGTGTTAGAAGCCACAGACATGAATAAAAAAATCGGCAGATCCCACGTACCTTGGAAATCCACGTCATGCGAAGTTGCAGAAGGAAAGTGACCGTGTTGTAATTTCTTTTTTGAGTGACACGTTAAGTTAAAAAATGATGTTTTCTGAGCATAGACAACGACAGAATTGCAGATGTTATACAACCAGTCTTTTCCCTTGCGCAACGATGACAACAGGAACACGAGCATTAGGGGCACCACGAACGACAAACTGATGGGAAATGCCATTGCACGCAATGATGGTAGCCCTGGACGCTACTACATCAATCAACTTCAGCAGTCAGTTGACACCTAAGTACAGTTGACGTTAGCCTGACGCGAAGGCTATATCATAGGAGTACTTATGTACTGTTTATAAAACTGTATAGCTAGCACTGCAACCACAATTGACGTTTCACGAACATTAGGCCTATTCGAAAAGGAGTTCCGACACCTGGCGTGGCTCTGTGGTAGAATACTGCATTGCCACGCAGAAAGCTTGGGTTTAACTCCTGCTTGTATCCTGACATTCATTCTTGGCATACTTCGGGTAAATGCTGCCGATGTCAGCTTTTTCTTAGCACTCACGCGTTAAAATTACCCATGCGTGTCCTCATCACTCATGCAGGTGAATACTAAGTGTCAATCACCCGTGGCACGTACCCACATACCAGTGGCACACACCCGACAGGTATGTACCACTGTCTGGTGAAAATTGTTTGACGACGTATGCGACGAGTTTGTGACATTATTCATGTCATGACGAGCGCGTCGTGTTCGTCAAGTCATCTTACCCTCCCATACTAATTTTTGTTCACGCAAATTAAAGGAGTGTGTGCCAGAGCACCTAGACGTAAGTGGCTATATAGTTAAATAGATGGATACGTAGATATACGCTAAAAGTGCTTGCAGTATGCCAAGAAATGCTTCTATTTAGAAAGTTAATAGGAATATCCGTGTACTACCAATCATTGCCATTGTGGCTGAACGGTCGCAGGGCTAGAGTTTCCTCAAACAGAGATATTTGAGGAACCTCTAATGCATATATGCCACTTCTTTTATATGGTTCGACGCTAATTTGCGGCTTTCTGTGCATTACGTAAGTACATACCTGCGTTCTCCAACTCGTAATTAAACCACGTTACCTAGGGAACATGTCGACCTCTGAATTCTATACGCTCACGTGGCAGTACATACTAAAAAAAAAAAACGACTACACAAGCATTGCCAGTGAATCCTGTGCATTCTGCTTTATACGAAAGAAATATTAACAACAAGAATAGGCATACGGGGGACAAAGCAAGATTGAAGCAACGAAGAGATAAAGCGAAAACGGCACCAAAATATCGCAATTAGAGTCCGCATGATTGACTTATGAAAGAACGGATGAGCCCTGGAAAGACGTCCCTCTTTTTAGGGGCGAAGCTCCTTATAGCGGCACCTGTTCGTCCCTCGTAGTCACGGTAGTAGTCGTAGTGTGTAACCAGTATTACAATTTGACCTCCAAGGTGGTGCCGGTGAGAGATTTTTGTGTGCATTGTTGGACAATAAAAAATTGGCAGCGTGCGCGTTAAACTAAAAGCCAAATTCTCCTGTCTCTCATTACCCCTTAGCAGCCATTAGCATGTACATTCAGCACTATCGGACAAGAAAGGACTGCTACGTTATACTCGCTGGAAGTAATCTCCTTGGTTTTAGAAAGGTTTAGCGAGCGTTGAGCCGCAGTGCCACGAATAGAGTGAACTAGTATGTACCATAAACCATAGCCTCCTATATTTTTTTGTGCCCGCGCATTAGCGCTAAATACATACGCGCCATCCGTCCCTTATAGTTTTGGCGCTCGCCGCCAGATGCCGCACCGATCCCATAATAACAGCAGACGACGCGGCCTATGCACGCTTGCGTTTATGACGGTCTAGAAACCGTCTACATTGCATTGGATTATGCGTATACGTTAAGAAGTGCGCACACACCAAATTTTTAACACAAGCACTGTATGCAGAATGCAATGTGAGCTTTGTTATTTGATTTCGCGCTCAAAGCTTGAGCACTTTTCGAGACAATGGTTTGACATGAAAATCTTTTGCCAAGTCGTGTTTGTCAGTCACACTCGTCGCGAAGTTCAGAAAAAGTGGGCGGAGAAACTTCACGAGCACAACCTCCAAAAGTTTTTTATGATGTCCCGGGGTCGAGCACTTGAGTTTGTCACGTTTCTGTAGTATTTGCGCGGCGTTGTCAACGGCAGCCTTCAGTGGCTGATTCATCTTTCTCGCTCTTGCGAGGAAAACTTCCGCGTAATTCTTTAGAGAATTTAGAACCATTACGAGCTCAGTTGACGGATACAGGAGTACACCTGGGTGGATATCTCCACATTCAATCAGAACATGCTCCGCCGTTTCCTTATCTTTCCCGCAGCATGTGCATTGTTCTTCTTCTTTACTGAATCTTGCTTTATAACTACGCGTTCTAAGGCAACCCGATCTCGCTTCAAACAGTAAAGCGCTTCCCCTTGAATTATCGTAAAATGCCTCCCTCCTTATTTCATTTTTGCCCTTTCGGTAGTTACTCAAAGCCGGTTTTTTCTCCATAGCTGCCATCCATTCTCTCGTTTTGCGCCTCGGCGCTCCGCCAGGAGCGCTCGCATCCCATAATAGCTCGGGGGACGGCGCTGAGGGACCGACCGCTCGGGCACAAAGTTATAGAGGAGGCTATGCATAAACTCGTGCAGGAAGTAGACACGAAGCGCAAGCCGTAAGAAAGAGTGCGTGTGCCATTTCTCGTTTAGTCCTTGGAATGTCCGCTGGATGGCGGTGCTCCTATATAGGGAATATATGATGAAAAGATGCGAGATGGTGGTACTTGGAGTGTTGAATAGATGCACGAACGGACACAACGACAGATGCATGAACGGACTCACGGATGGCTGCACCGGCGGATGGACGCATAGACGGATGCAGGGGCGGATGCATGGACTAATACAGGGATGGACGCACAGATAGACGTGCGGATGCACGAACAGACGCACGCACGGACGGGCGGATGGACGCACGGACGGTCATACAGACAGACGCATGGATGGACGGAAGCAAGAACGAATGGACGGACGGTTGCTTCGCCCCACTCTCCATCATTCACTCCGTAGATGTGCTGCCATTTTTTTTTATCCTTCCTTCAATCGCTTGCTTCAAAGTCTTTTGCTTTCGCTATTTTCATTCTACATCACCTCCTACAACGATGTCTTACAATTTCTTGTTTTTTGGGTTGGTGCAGGAGTGTTTGCACGTGGGAAATATTCAGATATACGCAAAGTTTTTCCTTTTTTTTCTGTGGTGCTCCAGAAAACATTCTGAGCTACGCTTCGTGGCGTTCATGGTCGTGGGCTTTGCCACGTGGCTTGAATTAAATGAATCACTTTCACACTCCGCCTAGAGGGGAAGTGGGTGAGATCCCGGGCGCAAATAGCAGTCGCGGTATGGAGCTCGGGGGCTGCGAAGAAATAAAGTAGAAACAGTGATGACAGGGGATCTTCGCATAGATAACAATGAGAAAAACGAAAGAGAGGGAACAAAATGCAAAAGTTTCTTGCTTCGACTCGCATGTTTCGTGCAGTATTGAAAAAAAAAAAAAAACTTGCGCCGTCATTTCTCGCCTGCCATAGACGCGCCCACTCAAGATTTACGTGATTTCGCGTCAGTTGGAGGTAGACGTGGGTTTGCAGGTCATGCCACAGTGGTGGAGAGAAGTAGATATAAGCGATTGCGACAAAGTTCAGAGATAAGTTAATCTAGGGCGTACCAGATTGACACTCTACTTTTGACGAAGGTAACGGGGTGGAACATATTCAAAATAAGTCAATACGCCTAATCACTTCTGCTTCCATACCATCCCATGCCTCCGCCTTTACAATATCTTGTTTGTTATGTATTGATTCCAGTCCAACATAGCCGTCTTAATCCATGAGCTGTTTCATAACGACCTCACGTTTACATCCATGTCATGTGATTTTTTGCAGAATAAAAAGTATGACGGGATTTGTAGCTAATAACAATTTTCGTTACGCGATTCATAAAAATTATGGCAGAAAAAAATCTGCATTCAATGCGATTTCTCTTCGAAATTATTCACTTACAACTATCAAATTTTAATTGCGAAGCATTCCTTAGCGAACTTGGTTATCTATCTATCTATCTATCTATCTATCTATCTATCTATCTATCTATCTATCTATCTATCTATCTATCTATCTATCTATCTATCTATCTATCTATCTATCTATCTATCTATCTATCTATCTATCTATCTATCTATCTATCCATCTATCCATCTATCCATCCATCTATCTATCTATCCATCCATCCATCTATCTATCTATCTATCTATCTATCTATCTATCTATCTATCTATCTATCTATCTATCTATCTATCTATCTATCTATCTATCTATCTATCTATCTATCTATCTATCTATCTATCTATCTATCTATCTATCTATCTATCTATCTATCTATCTATCTATCTATCTATCTATCTATCTATCTATCTATCTATCTATCTATCTATCTATCTATCTATCTATCTATCTATCTATCTATCTATCTATCTATCTATCTATCTATCTATCTATCTATCTATCTATCTATCTATCTATCTATCTATCTATCTATCTATCTATCTATCTATCTATCTATCTATCTATCTATCTATCTATCTATCTATCTATCTATCTATCTATCTATCTATCTATCTATCTATCTATCTATCTATCTATCTATCTATCTATCTATCTATCTATCTATCTATCTATCTATCTATCTATCTATCTATCTATCTATCTATCTATCTATCTATCTATCTATCTATCTATCTATCTATCTATCTATCTGCCTGCCTGCCTGCCTGCCTGCCTGCCTGCCTGCCTGCCTGCCTGCCTGCCTGCCTGCCTGCCTGCCTGCCTGCCTGCCTGCCTGCCTGCCTGCCTGCCTGCCTGCCTGCCTGCCTGCCTGCCTGCCTGCCTGCCTGCCTGCCTGCCTGCCTGCCTGCGACTTTTAGCTTTCCTGCCCGCGTCTGTAATGGTATCGACACCAAATTTGGTATGGCATCACGTGACTGTATGACGAGCACAATTGTCTAGTCATAACATCACTATCATGTCATACATGCCATGAATGCCATGATTTACATTACATGGTCTTGCTGTTTTTGCGGTGGTTTCGTTCCCATGATGTTGGAAAACTGATATGGTATGACATGACTGCATGCAGAACACAAACAACAGACCCTGACATGAAAATCATGACATGCGTGTCATGTAACAACATGACTACTGCCACATTCATGATGTGCATGTGGCTGTCTCGCTAGCTTAGCACATACCAAATTTGCTATTACAGTATGTGAATGAATGACCAAAGTATGTGACTGGTGCAAACATGATAATCATAAGATGCGTGTCATGTAACAACATTAGTGCATGCCACGCTCATGACGCACTCGCGTCCCTTTCGTTAGCTTCACCTATACCAAATTTGGTTTCACGGGACGTGAGTGATTGACGAAGGTATGTGACTGGTGCAAACATGATAATGACCAGGTGCGTGTCATGTAACAACATCACTACACGCCACGATCATGATGCTCTCACAGCTGTTTCGCTAGCTTCACATATACCATGTCTGGTATTACAGGACGTGAATGAATGACGAGGATATATGACTGGTGCTAACATGGTAATCATGAGATGCGTGTCATTTAACAACATGACTGGTATCGATACCAAGTTTGGTATGGCATCGCGTGACTGTATGACGGGCATAATTGGCTAGTCATAACATGACTATCGTGACATGTATGTCATGAATGTCCTGATTTACATTACATGGTCTTGCTGTTCTTGCGGTGGTTTCGTTCACATGACATGTTGCAAACCTGGTATGGTATGACATGACTGCATGTAGAACACAAGTGACAGACCCTGACATGAAAATCATGACACGCATGTCACGTAACAACATGACTACATGCTACACTCATGGTGAGCTCGCGGCGGTTTCGCTAGTTCCACATATATCAAATTTTTTATTGCATGACGCGAACGGACGACAAAGGTAAAAGACACGTCGAAACATGATAATCATGACATAGGAGTCATTTACGGCATAGTTTACCTCCACGTCGTAACGTTGTACTGATTTTAAAGTGACATTAATTTTTCTAACTTGTACCTTTTTCACAATCCACTGATCTCAATGTAAACGTTGTATCTTATATGTCTTTGTTAAACATTCTTCTCACTTGATGAAGGCTGCTACAACGACGTCATGCTATCTTCGTAAACAAGGCCTCGAGGTGTCCTGCGGGAAATGTGCAGTGGTAGCGTTCACGCGGAAACTAATGTCTGCTTACAGTATATCGATCAATGAAGAATACATATCGTTCAGCAGAAGCCACAGGTTCTTGGGAGTCATAATAGATAGAAACCTGTCGTGGACTCCACACGTGAACTATGTGAAGAAGCGGCTGATCGCAACATGCCACATGTTCAAATTCCTTGCAGGAAAGAATTGGGGAGTGCCCATACCATCCATGCTACAACTGTACAGAGTGCTGTTTATCGGATTCTTACGGTACAGCTTACCTGCCATATCTAACACCGGCAAGACCAACCTGCGCGCAATTCAGAGCATTCAAGCCCAAGCACTTAAGATATGCCTTGGATTACCCCGCAGTGCTTCAACGGCTGAAACCATTGCCATCGCTCAAGATCACTCGATAAATACGCATATTATTACCGAGACAATGCGCATGCACCTCAGGCATTATGCTAGGACCCCTTCTCACCACCTGGCGAGCCTAGATGCTGAAAGGCCCCGCACGACATACTGCACTATTGTCTCCAAGCATCGTTCATCGTTTGCTGAGACATACGCACCTGCATCAAAGCCACTGATTCCTCCTTGGAGCTTGAGCCGGCCGCGAGTTCACTTAATGATTCCAGGAATGAGGAGAAAATCGGACTTACCGACACATGCCCTGAAACAACTGAGTCTATTCCTACTGGAAGAAAACTACAGTAACCACGTGCACATTTACACGGATGGCTCTACTACGCCGTCTAGTTCAGGTGGAGCAGTGGTTATACCATCACAAGGGGTAACTCGGTGTTTTAAGACTTCACATGTGACGACATCAACTACGGCAGAACTCGAGGCTCTGCGCAATGCACTGGAGCTCATCAATTCAGAAGAAAGACCAGGCAAATGGGCTGTGTTTCCTGACTCAAAACCAGCGTTACAGTGCCTGATATCAGTTCTCCGACGCGGATGCCACGACCAGTTGACCTACCAAACCGTGAAACTTCACCACCTGTTAATACAAAAAGGCCATGACATCGTCTTTCAGTGGTTACCTGGGCATAGTGGTATAGGCGGCAATGATTCTGCAGATCATGCTGCTCGCACGTCACATAAAGAAGCGAACAGCGTTCCGATACCGCTTTCAAGAGCGGATGCGGTGAGGAAGATTCGTCAACTGGCCCGCAGGCTCACACTGACTGAGTGGAACACACCAAGCATACGACGTACACGACTGCACGAGCTCGGCCCTTCACTACAACTCCGGCCTCCACCCGGCCTACATCGACGTGAAGCTTTGCTTCTCTATCGCCTTTGGCTGGGAGTTGCTTTCACGAAAGCTTATACTACGTTAATCGGAATTACTGACAGTGCGGCGTGCGATGTTTGCAGCACCGACGAAAATATCGAACACCTGCTGTGTCATTGTTCTCGATTTGCCTCAGATAGACAAGTACTTGCCAACGCAATGCGGCGACTGGATGATCGGCCTCTTTCTGTGCAGGTGCTATTACAGCAACGTACACATGCCTCGACAGCCCACAAGGCAGTGAAAGCCCTGCTGTGTTTCCTGAGAAAGACAGGCTTGTGTGAACGCCTCTGACATGCGGTAGAGTTCTACACGCTGCAGTGAAATTACTGTCAGTCTCTCCCCCACCCCCTTTTTTCCCTCTTTTCCCTCTTTCTCGTCTTCCTTGTCCCCTTCCTTAATCCCCCAGTGTAGGGTAGCCAACCAGATGTCTTTCTGGTTAACCTCCCTGCCTTCTCCCTTTTTGTTGCTTCCTTCCTTCCTTCTCACTTGATGTTTTAATTAGACTCTCAATATTTGTATAATTATATTTGTATATAATATAGTATTATTAGTTCATAATAAACTGGTGGTACCATTATACGTTTTTTTCACTTTGGGGCCATTGCCTGTACGTTTTATTGATCTTGTAATACTATTTTTTAAGCAATAAGCTGAAACTGATAATAGAAGAAGGATCATGAGACCTGCACGGAACATGCTGCACAGTCAGAGCGAAAGCTGGAAGAGTGGCCTTTCCTTGAGCTTTTTGTTAACTTCCATGGGACAAAGTAATACAAGTGTACTCGTATAGGTTATCCGCTACCCACAAATCTTTACAATTTTTGTGCAGTACGAAGGCTACCCCTGTGCCATCATTCATAATCCAGCGATAAACACTTTTACGATGCCGTGGCAGCAGAATTAGTCAGAACAGATAAATGAAAAGAAATACCAATATCTTACGGGTATCAGCTGCGTCCTGTCTCAAATACCTCCATGTAGAAAATAAAAACGGAACAAGCGCGCTGCATAAGCATAGGAGTCGAGAGTATGCACGAGGATTCCGCGTGCGTATAGCTCCGGCTGTGTGCATGGGACGTCTCCGCTGCTGCGCCGAATAAATTAATCACGTGACTATTCGGTCCGCGGAAGAGCGGAATTTTGCGTGTCAATCTAGCTTAATGAGCGCTGGAACGCGGATAGCGTCTGCACGATGCGCAAAGCGCGGGAATACGAAGAACTTCGAAACGAAGGCGGATTAGTCTCGCGTCTGTAATGCCGCTCCTTGGTCATGTTCCTAGGGATAGGGGCGACCGTATAGGGACGTATTTCGATCGCCCTCATCCCTAGGAACATGACAAAGGAGTGGCATTAAGAAAGGCGAGATGAGCGCGTAAAACGAATCAGAAAATTAGTCAGAGGCAATGAGAACGTGCTATACGTTGACGCTTTCATGGGTATAACTGGAAGCGCTGCGTCGTCACAATTGTAAGCAGCGACATAAGAAGCATGGCGTCCGGCGAATCACTGTACACTACATCGATCACCAAGGCGGAGTATTTCGCCCCCACATTGCCGATTAAAAGTCGATAACGCAACGAGGGCCAGGCGTATACCACCATACTCTCAAATTCGCAAGAGTCATGCCGGCTATTTACGAAAGGCTGCCTAGCATTAGACATTTGCAAACATTTAGGCAGCGAATTGAGCAACACTCATAGGTTCGTCTGGTGCCCGGAACATGCAGGCCTAGAAAGTAACGAGAGGACGGACGCTCTAGCTCGAGCGCTCACAAACCGAGCGGAGCAGCAGCCTCCCTCGCTGTTTACCACCACCCAGCACTACGCATGATAGCTTTCGCGAGGAGGATGAAAACGACCCAAGTCGGATGGCTCCGGGAGGGCTTCTTGCTCACCAGCAATGCACATGGCAAAATTATGCCCCCCCCCCCCCAAATTCCCTAAAGAGGAAGACGCCATAGACTTCCGTAAAATTCAAACGGGAGTTTATCCAATTTTTTTACGACTGCACAAAAGTTCATTGATTGATTTGTGGGGTTTAACGTCCCAAAACCACCATATGATTATGAGAGATGCCGTAGTGGAGGACTCCGGAAATTTTGACCACCTGGGGTTCTTTAACGTGCACCCAAATCTGAGCACACGGGCCTCGACATTTCCGCCTCCATCGGAAACGGACTGCACAAAAGTCACCCAACTTTGTATGGGTGTGACTGTCCGTGGTGTCGCAACTGCAGCCACTGACCATTTACCATATCTCGTGGAGTTGTGCTAAACGGCCAAATGAACTCGATCGCTTGCAGCGTATGTATAAAAAATAAAACTCTTTGGAGCAGTGGTAGGCACTCCTCGCTACCTCGGACCAGGAAGTGCAACTAGAACTCCTAGACCACGTCTGGATGGCAGCGAAAGCCAGTGGAGCCTTGTACACGAGGCCCCACCCATCTAGCTCCTAAACCCCTTCTTTTTTTCAACCCAATAAAGTTATTTCTCTATGATTAGCGGTAAAAATTTATACAGAAAAGACGCACACATTCCATTTTTGTGTCTATGTGATGGAAATGTAAAGAAAAAAAACATCACATGGACAGTGGCATGGCCACAGGTTTTTGCCAAAGGCAGTTTGGAATTAACAAAGTGTCCTTCAATTTTGATAGAGAGTGCACACCTCAGTGTTTGTCTCACCGAACGACGAAGATTTGAGTAGGTACATCTAAAGCTCCCCCACACCCTCCCTCTCCGAATTTATTTCGCCATGCATACATAGTGCAGAATGACCATTTGCCGTACCGGCCACAACTTTTGATCAACCCCTGCCCCTTTCCTCCACCTAAAGAAAAAAAGTTGCTGCATACAGTCCAGCCGAAAGATCCTTACATTGGCAGCGCACGACGTTCAGAGTACAAGTATATTGTCACGAGACTTCAGAAGTGGGGTGTTTTGCATTGTGCAAAAGCTGGCCGCTAGGCGTACACACGATGATTAATTGATGATTGATATGTGGGGTTTAACGTCCCAAAACCACTCTATGATTATGAGAGACGCCGTAGTGGAGGGCTCCGGAAATTTAGACCACCTGGGGTTCTTTAACGTGCACCCAAATCTGAGCACACGGGCCTACAACATTTCCGCCTCCATCGGAAATGCAGCCGCCGCAGCCCACGATGATTAATTACGATGAGTAGAATAATAACATGCGGTGTTGCGCATGCTGCACTGAATACGCAGATGAGTCTGATCCATCCCTTCACCTTGAGGTGCGCAAACGAAAGGACATTTTAGCGAGCGAGGGAAGAGAGAGGAGGAGGAAGAGGAGACAGAGAGAGAGGGAGAGGTGATGAATAAGCTAAAGAGAAAATTTTGGGTCACCACCGAACGTACATATACGAGTACGTCCAAACAAAAAGCGTTAGGTGGCGCAATCAGACAGCGGCATCGAAAAGAACAGAAACGCTTATATTAGATTAGGGTGTATTACCATATTTAATCAGGATAAACGTCCGCTTTCGGTAGGCACTCCTTTATTATTTCAGGAGGGAGCGAACGCAGCCGAATTTTCCGCTTTCCGTTTCACTTCACTCCCCGTCGCAACTTCGTATGCAATACTCTCAGCTACGCGGTCGCAATCTTTTCTTTCTCGACCGCGAGTATTAGGCCTAATTGTAAGGATCCATATTGTTTTTTTTTCTTTTTCTTCAATTACGCTCAGCAGCTGGCTTATGCTCTACACCTCGGCAATCTAGGGCACGCATAAAAAGCAAGAAAATACAAAAAATGAAAGTAGATTGGCCCTGCACGGTATTTTTTCTTGAAACGTCGCCTTGAGTGAAATGAAGTTTGCCAGAATTACAAAATGAACGCTTCGCTAGCTCACTTTGTAATGCAACGAGACCACGCGAGTGTCTAAACGCGATAACGCCAATTGCAGACTGCCTTTCTGCGAAAACCTTAGATTAGATTGCGAAGTCGACTTGATTAGGTTACGTTGTAGGTCGGTTGGTCTCTCTCTCTCTCTCTCTCTCTCTCTCTCTCTCTCTCTCTCTCTCTCTCTCTCTCTCTCTCTCTCTCTCTCTCTCTCTCTCTCTCTCTCTCTCTCTCTCTCTCTCTCTTTTTCTTTCTTTCTTTCTTTCTTTTTTATTTACTTCTTTATTTCTTTATTTCTTTCTCTCTTTCTTTCCTTCTTTCGTTTTCTTTCTCTCTTTCATTCATTCTTTCTTTTTTTTCTTTCATTTTCCTGTCCGGAAAGCTTTTTTTTCCATCTTTCTCAACGAACGAACAATGGCCGCAAAGCTTATGAGGCCCAGTGCGCCACCGTTTGCGGGCACGTTTAGCAGATGGCAAGAAACTGAGTGTAGTTAGGACCTTAAGACGACGACGCGTGTATTTGTGATCCCATTGTTGCTCTCTAATGATCACATTCCTGCACACGATGTGCTTTAGACTCTTTATTAATATTTTTAGGAGATTTATGCCTCAAAACCACGATAGAACTATGAGAGACACCGTACTGGAAGAGCTACAGACATTTCCACCGAGATCTGGCCTCTTTATTTTGCTTGGTTTGGCATGCGGGTTCACGACACAGCCAGTTAGTCGGTCGGTTGGTTGGTCAAGATTTTTAATGAAAAGTTTCGAGGAGTTTAAGCCACCGAGAACGGACGAGGAACAACCTAGCAGCCGCTACCATAGGCAATGCCATAGCCGAGCAGGTTGAGCGACAAACCATCAAAATCGCCGATACCACGTCAGAGCCACACCCCCTTTTTTTATAACAGCCAAGCTGTATATGGGTATGGTTGCACATGAACGACGACAGTGTCGAGATGCGGGCCATGTTTCTTGGGGGTCACAGCGGAGAAAAAAAGATGAAGTGACTTTACAACAGGACAGAGTGCCTCGACGCCCGCGCGCGCATCGGAGCGAACTATGCGGCACCTGGCGTTGAAAACTTCCAAGTCGTTCCGAAAAATACCAGGGCCCCGGAATTGTCTACGGTGCGCGGCGCACAACTTAGGAGGCTACGGGCCTATGGTCTAGATTTCGGCGATCTATACACAGAGGCGTTGCTCAGTCCTGTAAAGTAAAGTCGGGGACTTTACTGGAAAATAGCAACCATTCAAGTGCGCTCCGCTGGCGTGCATTATTATTATTTTTTGTCTCTCTTACGTGCGCAAAAACTCCTACTGCTTCTGCCCTATAGACGACAGAGTTTTCCCAGTTGGTGCTGTGAAAAAAAAAAAACGCCGGGCCGGCGCGGAAGGTGCAGCACAGTCACAACAAAAGCTAGAAAAGCGGCCTTTCACAGCCATTTCGAAACACTCATTGAAGAACTACTGCAAGCACACTTGCTTAATGCCCACTAGGTCGTCATTAATAAATTTATTTGGGTAGTGGGCCGGCATTCGTTATGCTATTTTTCGTCATTCTTCTGAGAAGCGTGGTATCCGCTAACACTTGCTAGGAATTTGCGCCTATAGTTCATGCAGTGACTGACGACGATGAGAAATTATGGCTGAAGTGGGTATGCGCAATAGTTAATATAGGAACAAGAACAAGCTTTTGTGATGGGTTTGAATTTGGGCATACACATGATGCAAAAGCAGTGAAGTAAGTATACGAGCGATGTATCTTACGATCAGACGCCACGCTCGCCGTCACAGTTGTATTCTCCATCCATCACTCGCTTCCTCAGCATTGGATTGTTTCACTACGCACCCTATGTTGTGCTGACGGTGTGGCTCTGTTGGTATATTTTGCAAATGAGGATACATACGTGTCCACTTTTTCGGTGTAGGCTGAGGCACCGAAAAGGCAAGGCCAAGGCCTCCGAGATAGCTCCGGCGATCGTGGAGACCAACGCCAAGAAAAACCTGATTGTGGTCGCGACCAACATTTTGTGATTGACCTGTATGACGTACGCGTTACCATTTGCTATAGTTAAAGCGGGAACTTAGATCCTTCAAAACCTACATTTTTGTTTCGGATTATGATTGGTGCTTGCTGAAAATTACAATGTAGCGCAAAAAAAGACGCAACGGACGCACAGAACCCCACACCACAAGCGCTACCAAAAGGTTGCTAGCGCTTGTGCTTATGGTGCGTCATCCTCTGTGGCCGCTGTGTTTTTTAATGACGATAGTCTTTCTTGGGGACCTTTGACGCAAAATTTTGGTCGGTCTGTTTGTACATTTGTCTGTTTGTCCACACTTAAAGGTACCTTAAGTGGTAGCAAAGTGGCCCAACGATACTCCAAACGGCCAACCCCATTCGTAGCACGCACCAATATTGCTCAAGTTTCAGCGTTCATACTTGTGTGATTTTCAATGGAAAAACAATTATTGCGCATATTTGAGGCACCATAACAACACGTCATTATGCTGTATGCGTGTCTCTTGCTAAAAAAGCATACATAAATAATTATAAGGACCATAGCGTTTATCACGTTGCGGTAACCATGCAGGCAACGCTTGCACGAAAAGGCAAGTGTTTTCAACGCTTCGCTAAAACGACACGGTGGTGGCACTTACCCGTCCCCTTGCGTTCTACGCCTTATCACCTCCGAGACGGGCACGCAAGGTACGCACGCTTGGTTTTCCAAGATAACTGCCAGATGGCGCTCATGTCTCGCGTGTGACGTGACTTGATGCGCTCGTTGACCTCCGCTGCACGCTCGAGGCGCTCTAACGCAGCGCCTCCAGCATACAATTCACCAATTTTCTTGCGCAGAACATCGAATAAACATTTTGTTTACTCTCTCCAGACGCGAGACTATCGTTTTTCGACTAGATTTGCAGTGTAACATGCAGATACTGGGCCAATTTTTTGATGGTACATTATGATTTTCTACGCGCGAGGCTGTGTGGTGGCGACCACTCCATATTATTGGTAATCACGGCGTGTGTGATGTTTATCGCGGGCGTCAACAGTCTACCGTTGCACGGCGCACACCGCGGTCAGCGGCTGTGTGCTTCAAAGCTATAGTTACCACGGTTCTCCGTCAAGGCCACTCGGAACAATAGAGTGACTTGTTGGGCAAGTTGGTTCAACCTTACGGTATCTTTTTGCGCGAAATAAATACGAGAGACAGACAAGCGTTTGTCCGTCTTTCGTGTTTATTTCGCGCTAAAGCTACCGTCAAAACAATAACCGGAGACCTACCTTATCACTCCTTCTCATGCGACCAGCTGTGGAGAACGCGAGCGATTCACATATACTCATTACGCCGCTATATTCCGTACCATCACTCTAACCGTTCTGCATCGTGACAGGTACGGAAGTCGGTAAAACTGATGTCCTTTACGTCCGCTGCAGTTCACAAAGAACATTTGCGTCGAGTGAGGTTTCTCTGCGTGCAGCGTGCAGCTGTTGCGTCTGCTCTTGTTTTCGCCGTCATTCTGGAAAGTGAACCAGCAAGCACGTCCTGGTGGTTTGATGACGCGTTTAAGTAGCGGAGAAAAATTCATAGCTTTCTGTCTGAGTGTGCAATGCGTAAACACCCCGATTATTTAGCTCAATCGTTTTTTCGCACGCGCTAGTAGCACCTAGTGTCTCCTGTTTGCGCAGCAAACTTTGCAAGGGAGTCGGGTATCGCACTACCCAAAACTGCGCCGACCGGTGGCGCCACTTCTCTGCAAAACTTCAGAGTCTAACCTCTATAGAATTTTGGCGATTTCACTTACTTTCAGCAGGTTCGCTGAAGATGAAGAAGGAAACACACGAGTGGTAAACACCAATTAATATTTCTGGGGAGACGTGACCAGACATTGAGAAAAACTGTAATGAACCATCGTGATTAATCTCACTGATAATAATCGGAGTCAGGCCTTTCGGCGTCCGAAACAGCTACAGGAGTGCATGGGCGGTAATTTTCCTAATTATTACTGCTTGTATGAAACGCAAACACACACACACAATAGTATGATATTTAAGCTTTGCTTTCAAAAGTTGAACCGGATAGCGATATTCTGTTCTTTGTGCGTACTTAAAGCACCTGGTGCATGAAATCTTTTCGAACTTGCTATGGACCCACTACGTGGCCTCAAGGGTGCAGTAGCGTGTGTCTCTTTTGTAATACGTGGCTGGCTTTAAACTAAGAGGTGCAATACTTGCCTGTTATGACGCCAGAGGGCTATGTACGCTTGTGCCTTGCAATATTGCTGTGATATTACATGCTGTATTGTAAAGCCTGTATACAGGACACGTGTGTTTATAAAGCATGAATGTCATTTTCACTGAATTTACTAGCAGAGAAAGTTTTTTTCACTGTATTTCTAAAAAAGACGCGTGGCTGTATGCTAGAGCACCTGTTCGTCATGCTACAGGGTTGGAGCCTCACTCAGACCCGGAAGTTATTTTATTTGCGTCTTTCTCGATTTTTCGGTGATGGACAAGGTTATGATTCTTCACCCACAACCAACGACACCGACACCGAAATTTTCGTGAAGAGAGTATCTTTAACGCTATCACGTTAATAAAAGGCATGACATCATTTTCCTCTGGCTTCTAGGCCACTGTAGCATCCACGGCAATGAAGATGCAGATATTTCTGCCAGTAATGCTCATGAAAGCGATGTGCAGGAATAGGTTTCATTATCAAGAACCTATGTAGCATTAAAGACTCACTCACTCGCACGTAATATAAAACATTCAATGCAGAAAACGACTGATTCCCTGCATACCCGATTCACCATTTGGATTCGTCACTCCATTTTCATATACTATCCGGACTATTCCGATCCGAAACAGTTCTCTGCCGCTTCTGACTTGGACTGTAATTCATGAACTGATTTGCTTACCGAATCCGAGTTGCAGACAGTGGTGCGTCTGATCACTGTGGCAACAAGGAAACCATTGCGCTCAACCTTTGTGATTGTCCTCATTACATATCCCGTAGACAAACGACTTTCGGCAAGGTTAGAACGGCTCGATGACCGGCCGCTTTCCAAGCAGCCAGTTTTGGAGTGCCGGAACGTTCTAGCTTCCGACCAGAGAGCGATGAAGGCGCTGCTAAGTTTCTGCAGTCAATCGGACTATCACGACGACTACGACACTCGCGTGCTTGAGTGCGCGCGCGTTTTCTTCCTTTCTTGTTGGATGCGAAGCATTCTATGGTCGAGCTCAATCAGGTGTGCGGCGTTACCACCCTTACTGTGCATGCGCGCCCTTCCACTCTCTGATCTCTGACGATCTTCCTCTCTCACCTTGCAACGCCGACAGCGTCGGCTAGCCTAAGCTCGCTTGCCCTCTATTTCCTGTAGGTATTTCTCTCCGCGGCGATTACACCTTCATTGCGCATGCGCGTCTGCTCCCCTTCTCTCTACTCTCCTGCACTTTCCCTCTCTCACCTTGCAACGCCGACGCAGATGGCCTCTGCTAGCGACATTCTTGATTGAAAAAACCGACTGTTCACGCTGCCCAACTGTTCAGTGGCCACCTCATTTATAGGTACTGGATCTTGACCTCCAAAGTAATGCGAGTGAGAGATGTTCCTGTTCGTTCTCGAACAATAAAAATTCGCTTCGTGAGCATTAACTAAAAAGGGACCGCGGGTCTTTGTGTCCAATCGGAGTCATCTGCCTCTCATTGGCCATTAGCAGCGATTGACATGTTCCACTAGAAAACGCCGGTTCATCAGTGCGTGCTAGGCGCCTCCCCAGGTTTAATCTCTCCTGCGCAGCACCCTGGTGAGTGCCAGCCTCAACGTCGCCTCCAGTGTAAGCGTTAGCGCTCACTGCTTCACATCTACACATAATTTGCTTTAGCGGAAGATGGTGTAAATTTTATTCGTTTCTCTTTTCTTTCTTCCTCCTTGCATCCCCCTTACCCCTTCGCCCGTGCAGGGTAGCTAACCAGAAATTTTTTCTGGTTAACCTTCTTGCCTTTCACATATTCTGCTGCGTTAGCTCGCCTTGACGACAGACCTTTGTCTGAACAATCAGTGCTTGAAAGGCGACATGATTTGTGTGCTCACAGATAATCAGTGATGGCCTTACTGAACTTTTTGCGTGGCAGTGGCCTATTGTATAGACTATAGCACCCCAGCCCCCCCCCCCTTTTTTTTGCACGCGTCTATTTCCCTCTTCGCTTTCTTTCCCATCTTTCTTCCCCATTCCCCCTTCCCTAGTGCAGGGTAGCAAACCGGATGCTCCATTTTCTGGTTAACCTCCCTGCCTTTCCCTCATTTTATTCTCTCTCTCTCTCTTTCTCTATGTGAGATGTTGCCAACGAGTAAGGTCATTTTTCTTGAAAGATATGAGAACATCATCATCATCATCATCATCATCATCATCATCATCATCATCATCAGCCTGACTACGTCCACTGCAGGACAAAGGCCTCTCCCATGTTCCGCCAGTTAACCCGGTCCTGTGCTTGCTGCTGCCAATTTATACCCGCAAACTTCTTAATCTCATCTGTCCACCTAACCTTCTGTCTCCCCCTAACCCGCTTCCCTTCTCTGGGAATCCAGTTAGTTACCCTTAATGACCAGCGGTTATCCTGTCTACGCGCTACATGCCCGGCCCATGTCCATTTCCTCTTATTTATTTCAACTATGATATCCTTAACCCCCGTTTGTCCCCTAATCCACTCTGCTCTCTTCTTGTCTCTTAAGGTTACACCTACCATTTTTCTTTCCATTGCTCGCTGCGTCGTCCTCAATTTAAGCTGAACCCTCTTTGTAAGTCTCCAGGTTTCTGCTCCGTAGCTAAGTACCGGCAAGATACAGCTGTTATATACCTTCCTCTTGAGGGATAGTGGCAATCTACCTGTCATAATTTGAGAGTGCTTGCCGAATGTGCTCCACCCCATTCTTATTCTTCTAGTTACTTCAATCTCGTGGTTAGGCTCTGCGGTTATTACCTGCCCTAAGTAGACATAGTCTTTTACAACTTCAAGTGCACTATTACCTATCTCGAAGCGCTGCTCCTTTCCGAGGTTGTTGTACATTACTTTCGTTTTCTGCAGATTAATTTTAGGACCCACCTTTCTGCTCTCCTTGTCTAACTCCGTAATCATGAGTTGCAATTCGTCCCCTGAGTTACTCAGCAATGCAATGTCATCGGCGAAGCGCAAGTTACTAAGGTATTCTCCATTAACTCTTATCCCTAACTGTTCCCATTCTAGGCTTCTGAAAACCTCCTGTAAGCACGCGGTAAATAGCATTGGGGAGAGAACATAGTATATGAGAACATAGTATACATTAATCAAGAGCTTCCCTAGAAAAGCTGGTGGAGGTTCAAGACAGATTCGTCAATTGCCCCTTGCGTTATACCCGCCTCTTAACAATACATAGACATTGAAATTGTATATGAACGATGCTGCTTTGGAATACGTGCGAGTAGACGTGAATATAGGCATGAATTCAAGTAAGACTGATTGTAATGCTAAAGATGAGCAGATGGGCATCACATGCGGGAATCGCCGTCACACGCGTCACACTTTGCATGCGCCTAAACGTCAGGTATTTTGCGCATGTGAAAGAATGGAATTGCGTGCTTTGAAGTCGTACAAGAGACTCGCGCCGGTGCATGAAAAAAGTGGCAAGAATGACACGCGCACTGGTCACCGTTGATATCTTTATTCACAAATATGTTAGCAACAAAACAACCATGTCATCGTTGAAAGCAGCGAACAAAGCTTCTTCGCGATCACCATGCTGCAATTATACACTTACGGAGAGAAATAATCCCGGTCACCACGCATGCCATTGAAGAAACAAAAAAAAACACAATTCCTTGGCGAGTATAGAGGTTAACTTTGCGTATAGAATTTCCACCCAGCGCCGACCATGCACGTACGGAATGTGCTCTGTTCAACAATATGTACAATATAGCAAAGCAACATGTTATACGACGTCTCACGCACACATGAATATGGTGATGGATCTCGGTCAGTCATTACCACACAGAAGTTCGTATAATGCCGAAGTGTACACTGTTAATAAAGTCTCGATTAAAGAACTGGATATAGCCAGGAAACCAGACCTTTATCATCTGTATCCGTGTTTATAGCCGGCATTTATCGAGGACCTTATTAAGGGTATCGCAGTCACCATCATTTATCGCCGGATTGCTTAAAAACAAAGCTCTTATGAAAATACCTTTTTTTTTCATTACTCAATCATGTCAAACGCAACATCCTCTCTCCCTCTCGCCCCCTGTATGTGGAAAACACCGGTATCTTGTTTTTTAAATGTTTTTATGACCCTTATACTAAGGTTAGTTTTTAATAAATGGTATTCTTTTTTTGTTTGACTTGGTGAGAGGCAGCGGAGGTAGCTTTGCTGAAATTTGGTGGTTATTTCCCTTTCAGCACATTTATTAACGTGAAAGCTTTTTAGGTTTCCTACTCATAAATTAATGAATGTGTGTTTCTTGAAAAAAGGGGAATAGGATTCTAAGTTTTCTCTTCCTAATCAGCGACTTGGCACAGTGCCTTGTAGACGATGGGAAAAGGAGATAAGAAAGAATAGCAGAAAGGTAAGGAACAGAGAGCACTCGCTGCTCTCTGTTCAACATCAGCAGTACAACATCAATGTTGCACTGCTCAAGCACGTGGCGCAACTACCCCTGACGCCTTACATTCCTCAAGCCACGTACGTTGAGTGTCACTACACACATGGGAAACGTTAGCGTGGTAGCCATTTTGCTATGCCATCCCCCCCCCCCCTCCACCCATAAAGTCAATGTATGAGGCAGACTATGCCCCCCTCCCCTCTCTCGTCCATGCGGACGCTTATGTGTACAGGAGACCACCGTTCGTTCAAACGACCTTACTGATTACTCGCTCGCTGGATTCCGTGCCGACCGGTTGTGCCCTCGCTATCTCCGACGACAGCGCAGCTCTGGCCGACTGGATTAGCCCTACGCCATCTCCTGTTGCCGACAAAAGCTCTCACCAGTGGTGCCCCGTCCTCGGACTCCTGTGACTGTGTTTCATCTTTCCTATCTTCTTTTTGCTTCAGTCGTCGCTAGCTGTCCCTGCGCATTTCTCTCTATATGTGTACCTTTAAACCTACCCCTGTTAATCCCTCCTTACTCCCATCCCTTGTGAGCTACTGTTGAGGTGTCGCACCAGATGCAGACAGTTACAGGGCTCATTTTTATCTTCTTTTCCCTTTTATAACCGCAATATCTTTCTGATTACGGTCTCAAGTTTTTGCGGCGCTTCTCTTTTTCTCCTGCTTGCCAACTTCATTCGCCGGCGAGGATAGACGCAGAAATTACAAACTGTTGTTGGGACCTTCACGCGATAAAACATTAGTTTATTACAAGTTTTACCTGACCATAAGATTTTTTAATGCTCGCAGCACTACACGTAATGTACGTAGCTCTAATGTGAAGGTCTCGACGGAAACGTTGCATGATTTCCTTATGGCAGCTCTAAAGTATGCCGGTGTGACGTAATTCTTTCCGGCAGTTGAATACATTTGCTGTTGTTACGTGCGTGCTCATTAACTGGCAAGCGACGGTATACGGCTGTACAAATCTTTAGTCTGATGAGAAACGTTCAGAGGAAGAATAACTATTTTACACGAACTTTAAGCCTTACCAGAAGTGGCCCATTTCAATGTCCTAAACTGCAGAATCAGCGAGTGTAAGCAGCCCCTGTAGATTTCATCATTTTAGGAGTGATACCCCAGACGCGGTTACAAGCTCTTAATGTTGTATCTGCATGTGCATTTGATACGATGACAGCGCGTACATGTGGAGATGCTGGCATGGCGATACCGGTGCCTTACCTTCATTTATGTTATATCGTTTTTGAAATGCCTGTTAACAAACTGTTCTACGCACTCAGCTTGATTTCGTAGTTGACGACGCTGCAGTTCCTCCAGGTGTCAGTAAATGTTTCTTTTACAAGTGAATCGTAGATATTGTGCTCGGCGCTGAAGAACAAAGGAACGTAATCTTTATTCGTTGACAAAAAACAAAACAAAAAAAGGGAGCTTGTTATGCATAACCGAGTCAGAGAATGCACAGTCGCAACAGATGACTAAGCAAATATTCCCAGCATACCACGATAACTGATGCGAATTCACCTCCTGCTACTGTGTTGAAGCGTCTGCGCATGCAGTGGACTCCCAGTGATGCGTGTCTGTATAATTATATAGGACACGTTGCCACCTCTATGAGCCGCCTATACGCACGGGCAAGCTCCATCTGACGGGCAGTGCCTCCCGCGGCTGCGGCGGTATTAAACCCGTTAATGCTGGCGCATACTCACCCGGCGTGGAGCAGTGAGTCCTTGGCAGCTTCAGCGCTATGAGAAGTGCACGCATAAACGCATCATCGTGCATGCTAATCATGGATACCGGTTTGTTACAACTCCAGTCATCGACCCACCGATTCTATATTACCAGTTCATTCACCGAGCGCTTACACAGAGAATTATAGATGATGTTCTCAGATGGTTGAGACGGCACACACACACACATATATATAGACGCACATGCACACGAACAGTTCGATGCAGATGTCGAACAGTCTAGGTCGTTTGAACGAGTGGCATGCTTGGACAAAAATACATGATTCTTTCCGTTCATACGCATGGTCATCCAGACATTGATCTAAAATAATGTTGCTGCAATAATTTCAACGTTTGCATTTAAAACAAGTTGTCCTGAAGCCCCCCATTACTGATAAGCCTGCTGCCACACGCCTTCTATTACATGACAGCCGATGGCGTTTCTATACTGTCACGACAAGCGAATCTCGAGTAAACATGCGCCAATGCGGCGCTTAGAATGAATTCCGTATGTCTGTGAAAACGTGACAGTCTTCTTGAGGACAGCGGTTGTGTTCCTATACAAACGACCATCGTCAAGACAGTCGAAAACTAAAAATTTTCATAATAACTAAGCACGCCAGGTGTGTTGTTTCGCTTCATGATGTCTGCGTCTCATCAGATGATGTGTACATTTCATCACAACATCACGATAATAAACTAATATTTTTTCAGTGATTCCTAGGCAGGTGAATGCGGACTGCAAGAAGCAAGCTTTTCTTTGGTTTTTTTATTACAATTTTTACCACTTGGTGACATCCACTAGAATATCCGTGACAGTAGCTTGATATGTTAACTCATCAAAAAAGAAGAAAAAAGGAAAAGATGGAGTTTTAATCTCTTGTTTTTCTTTTTTTCACAAATGCGCAATTCAACAGCATGATCGTGATATTGCTAGACTAAAATGGCGCTAGAGCGTAGATTACTGAATAAACAAATCAGTCAAGCTAGTAGGTAATTTTTGTCGTGCTGTAGCAATACAGGCTGTACTTCAAAGAGCCGGTCGATTACATAGTGAATAATGGTTCCTTGTCTCGTTCCCCATTCAGTAAAGTGATTATACAACCGAATAACTTTATAGTAATCGTTGTCTAAACAAGCATCGCGGTTGCTTCTCGTCACAAATGCACCAAAACGCACGCATTCAAAATAACTACGTTATAATAACACTTCGCGTACAAATAACACATCGCGTACAAAGACGATAAAGTAACCGACAGCACGTTTGCGGGACATACACATCGTATATATTCCAGCAACTCGCCAGGATTTCGTGAACCTTGAAGCAGATAAATTTCTCTAATGATAACAGCTATACATATACAAACTTTGGGCATACGGTGCGCATGCAGGTATGCTGGGTGCGTTGGCTTTCTACATTATCTTTACAATATAATAACGAGACAGCTATCCTTTTCCCCCACATCCTTTATCTCTTCATTTTATACATTTGAACTCGTATCTTGTTCCACTCAGCACAACTGCATACAGTTGCACTGCTTGCATAAGCTCGCTGTTTTCTTTTCAAAAAAAGGTTTGGTCTGCTTTCGTGCTATATTCTATTTTCACTAACAGACATGATGGCGTAACTTCAGACATTGTTCGTAAGAAGCGTTGCTTTTCATACACAGATTAAAAGGAAATAAGCCAGCACTTCGGAGCCTTATTAAAATAAGTAATGAATAAGAAATTGGCGGCGTATTTGCGTGCTGCGCTGCAAATGGCCATGAAAGACGATAGTCTTTTGCCAGTCATGTTAATCGACACCTGGTCTCGTCCGCGACCACCCCTGATGCTGTTCTCGTACTATTTCCGTCCTGCCAGGTGGCAGCACCATATCGCTGGTGGCGGACTTCTTCGTGCATAGCGTCGTCGCATTTTTAACGCAGCGTAAAAAACACTATTGTTTTTAGAAGTTCGTGTCTATGTATTTTCTAATAAAGGAAGACAACACCTAATACGCGCGTATTGATGTTGTGCCTCGGATATGTGTAGTATTTCCTTTTTGGTCGACAATGTTTACAAGTATGAATGCAGCCACCAGTTTAAGATGGTTGGACGTTCAACAGGAGCTTAAACTTTGGTCAGGTGGCTGAAGCGTGCGACAGACAAAAAGACAGAGAGGACAAAATTTCTGCGTTCAAGTATCCCAAGAAAGACTATCGTTATTAAATTGACACGACTACAGAACATAAAGAAAGCGACGTAATAGCGGCAGAACGGTGATGTGTGTATCTGAAGTAGTCCCATCGCTAGATACATAACAGAATTAAAACGACGATGAAGTAATGTATGCTTATTTAGTTGGTGAAGTTCCCAAGACAATTTAAGTATGACCAGCGATGAACTATCACCTGACTCTCGGCGCATCATTATGTGCCACTCACGCGAAAAATGTTGTGTCTAATCTAAATGTTAAAATGTTATGTTAAAAATGTTATGTCTAACGTGAGTCATGTCTAATCTCGCCACTGATAAGAAGGTACATGGCTTCCAATGAGTTAAGTGTAGAAGTGATCAACTGCTTACATTGCGAAATGACATTACGTCAAGAACTTGTTGCGTTGGCGGCAGGCAGATAAGAATACCATCACGCGTCTATAATAGAGGGCTTGATGATAAATAATGCAAACACAACCTTGTTACGTGAAGAACAGCAAACCGCCATCTCCAGCCACGTATTATAACAAACAGACAAACCATTTCAAAGAGAACAGAAACTTCACTCACCAATGAATCGGTGGGCAATATTGTTAGTCAAAATATCGCACACAACTCAGAAAGGAATTTACAGTACACCACAACGGTTGAAAATCGAAATGATATGGTTCAGAGTATGGAGGTCAACATTCCTGTTGAGACCACAGTAAGTTTTTTTTTTTCATAAGATTGTTCGCAACGTCTTTCGACTTGTAAAGGCGAGCCACTTCGTGAAAGCCGCCCGAGCAGGCACCCGAACACAGCGTTCCCATCTGATTGCAATCCAGGTGGCATGTGTCACAGCTGGTTCTTCTAACATACATTGTGTCAAAGTAAGCTGTTGCAAACTCTTCATGTCAATGAGCTCGTAAAGTGGCCTCGGTGATGTGTCGTCTTTGAAGCGGCCAGCAGAAATCTCTATGCATGACCTATAGACTCACTGCTTCTGTGAGCCAGTTGAATAGCAAATAACATTTCTTTTTGTTGTAGGAAATGCCCTTGTTCAGTAAGTATACAATCAAAAACACTTCTCAGTACGTAAGAATGTATACCGCAGCTGGGAAGGGATCTCTAGAGTTAATTTCTCATAAATACAATGAGTGACTTTGAAAATTGACCGTCGAAGTTTCCGTACACATACAGGCACGCAAAGTTACAAGATACAAAGGTAAATCTCTTCAAGACAATAATCAAATGAAAACCCAATGGCTTGGCTTTTCCAGCGTTTGTAACTCTTGCCCGCCAGTAAAATGGCGCCTAGATGTTCATTGCTGGAGCAAATGCGAGGAGCATGTACAGTCCGGGTCAACATGAAAGGGAACACCGAGGTAGAACATTGAAAAACTATAACATTCATATGTATGGTGCAAGTCCAAGATATATTTTCTGGGATCATGGAGGCACACACATCAAAAGAAATTTTACTGCTTGTGAGCTCGTTACATGGCGAATGGAAAGGCATGACCGAAGGCTAGTTGCAAACGCTTCAAGTGTTCTATGCCATAGCATTACATTAAATCAGCGTTTATTATTTCTCCCTGAAAGACTCAGCATCACGATTGCCCTACTGCGACTTCCTACGCCACCCAAGACTGCTACGAAACGACGGCGCCGACGTGAGATGGCGCCCCTACCCTAACCAACGGTCACCGCACACAAGCTGGAGCAACACGGTCAACGTATCCAGCGGGCAAGGCGAGTCCCAGGCACGAGCCCAGCCACTGGAACGCGTCGTCGACCGTGACGACGCCTGTACGTTTAGGTAGTGGCGTCGAACGGCGTAGTTGGCTAGGGCTTGTGGTGTGACGTTGACGTCGTTGTCGTCATACGGGCGCCGGGAAATGGAAGTCGCTAGGGTCCTCCCACTCTCAGAAGGTCTCGACTAGCACCTCTCGTCTCTGCTCGGCCAGGGGCAACACGTCGTCCGACGAGACGTCGTCGCACATCACGTTCTCCAGTAGCGAGCACTCCGGGTCGTCGCTCTGGCGCTCCGAGCTGTGCCACACGCCGTACGCCATGTAGACCACCACACCTGCGCACAAGAACAAGGACAATGTCAACACGACTAATGTCATCAACGTCATCATCCTTCCCATCATGCTTATCGTCACTATTATCCAACTCAAAACTTTGACAGAATAAACTCAGACAGTTCCTTTTGTAGTTGTCCAGGACCGTATCGGAGACGAAATTCATTCTCTTCTTTTTCTTCTCGGTCGATGAATTGTCCATCCTTCACCCCCTTACATATAAACTGGTTTGTGATGTCCCCGTGATGGTAGGTATAGAAGATTTTTGCAATAACCGGGTTTTGCATTGCCTCTGTGGTCAACCCACTTTTGACCAAGCAATAATGTCACGTGATTACGCCATCACTTCACGTCATCATAACTTCATGATGACATCACACATATTGGTCGACATGTTAAGTCGCGATGACGTAATGACGTTGTATCTAGTTTTTGCGTCACTCGTTTTGACGCCCCCACGTGGTACGCCGACGATGCCATTGACGCCGACGTTCAGTTATCGCGATTGATGAGGCATCTAAAGCTTTCGCTTCAATCAACAAACAGACGAGTCCCACGCAAATCGACTGAGTGAAAAACGGTTCTCTGTCCTGGAAAGTAAGATGTTCGGTACCCAGGATGAACACAATATTGTGGGCCTTTCTGCATTCGACAGTGCGTTGTAGAATACATGAATGGTTGTAGTACTGCAACTAAAGACATGCCTGTAAATGTCTGACTATAGGCTCCTGGCAGCACGACTACAGCAAGACAACAAATTAGGGAAACATAACTTCAGAAATAAAAAGTCATATGGGTACACATGGTCTGGTTCAACATATGTGCAACATATGTGTTTCACCATTTACAGTATATGCAGTATACATTACAATTTATTACTGTAGATGAACCACAATAGAAGTGTTAATTGCCAATGCGTGGTTTTATTAACACGAAATACTTATTTTTTGCATGCGCCACGCCTCGCATCGCTTGTCTATCGGACACAGAAACCTCAAAAGAACTAATCTCCGCGATCTGTGTGCAATATCTAACCTTTATATGTTTTGGTAGCTTTCATATATGTTTATGAAACGTTGGTTAACAAAGACTTCTTATCTCGATTATGAAGAGGACACCTTCTTCCGCTTTCTTACTTTCTTTCGACGGATGATCGAGAAAAAGAAAATGTACAGAAAACGTGGAAATGAAGCAACAGTGTCCGGATCCGGATCAGTGAGAGGTGAACACTTCTCACTTTTTTTCGAAGCATGACGGCACCGGCAGCGATGATGTCTTTTGGAAGCGTTCTCCGGAAACATATCCACCCTTGCCCAACTCTTTCGCACCATTCTCGCGTCGTTCGATCATGTTGACGGCGGTCACGCCGACTCGAGGCTCTCTTGCGGCTGGGGCCGAACTCGATTAAGAATTTCTCCTTCTACTTCTCTCCTTCCCTCGCTATCTTAGCTTCTTTGAGGAAGCGTAGATGCGTGGCCTTCGCCGTCTTTCCAACATCACCGAGATCATTGAGCGAGTATCAATAGAACGCTTTCTTTCCCAACGCTGCGCACCCCGCTCCCCCCCCCCCCTCTTTCTTGGGTTACCAGCCATACAGATCTCCTGTACCTTCCCCCACTTCCTATAGTATCCCTAATTCCTCCTCTCTACCAGTGTCGTTCCTTTTTCTAAGTGTTACACACCCTTGCTCGTGCCTACCATGTACGGCGCGCCAATGTCCCAGGCGTCAGCGTTTCACCGAGACAGAGTTAATGACTCCGAGGCAAGAGGCGGCAAGTAGATTAGGACAGGCTAGGGATCAATCTCCTTTCACTCCTTACTTGCGCGCCACGTTATCTCATTCGCTGTGTGTATGTTTCATTCGAGGTCTTTCATCGGCACTTGGCGTTTTCTCTGAATTTTTCGGGCCCGCGAGAAACTCTCACGCAGCTTTTCTTGTTTCTTATTTTTGCTTTCTCTTTCTCATTACTGTTGCGCGAGTATACCACTACCGCACCCGTGGATTAGATAGATCGTGTCCTCGCCCGCTGCTCTTGCTTCTCTGTTATTTATTTATTTATTTATTTATTTATTTATTTATTTATTTATTTATTTATTTATTTATCTCAGTTCCTGTTTGCGCTCGGTGTGGTTGCTAGGACGCGCGGTCGCTTTGCCCTGAGAAGACGAGATCCGGCAGGAATGCTTCAATCTTCAACAAGCAGCGTTTTGACTGAGAGCACCAGCGCGTAGAGGTACTCCCCTTTCTTTCTTTCTTTCCTTCTTTCTTTCCTTCTTTCTTTCTTTCTTTCTTTCTTTCTTTCTTTCTTTCGGTGCTTGTCTTTTAATGGCCTGAAGTCGAAGATCTCGTTCCGGCGATGCGATGGTTACTCTGTTCGAAGATAAAGAGAATGAAGAAAACAAATGGCTGGAAGAGCACCCTGATAAGATCTCCTTAATGATGTTGTGGAAGCTATAAGTGAAACGGCACCTTATCTGGGACAGCCATAGTGCTCAAGCGCTATCACTTGTTGGTAGCAGCTCTTTTTGCCTCCGTTCAAGGCATAAAAAAAAACGGAGATTGCGATACAGCACCAGCGCAGGCTCTGTAGGCTGAGGCTTATCGCTTCAATAGTAAAAGGAAGGTTCTTGATGAAAAAAAGAGAATGATTATTGAGGATAAATAATGATGCAACCATGGCGCCTGCTAGCCTGATATATTGCTCACATGAATGATAGCTGTGTTTCGACATCGTTACAAAGACTGCCTTGAATTCATTAGGCGTTTACTCGCAATGTACAATCAAAGCTGTTCAATGCCGTTTGCTCTAATGTGGGGTGCTGAAAGTATAACAAGGCCCTGCCATCACATTACATGTCTTGTAAAGGAAATGATGAGGAACTCCAGAGACGTGATACCTCATAAAAGGGGAAGTAATTAGAACTAGTCTAGATAGAAAATTTGAGCTTGCGGACAATCGCTGTTCAAACCGAAGAAAAGTGGGGTGGTTTGCCGTCTGGTAATATTATTTTTTCGATGACTGTGCACAAAAAAAAAAAAAAAACTCGTTAATACAGGACTGTCGCCCCGCCGCGGTGGTCTAGTGGCTAAGGTACTCGGCTGCTGACCCGCAGGTCGCGGGTTCAAATCCCGGCTGCGGCGGCTGCATTTCCGATGAAGGCGGAAATGTTGTAGGCCCGTGTGCTCAGATTTGGGTGCACGTTAAAGAACCCCAGGTGGTCGAAATTTCCCGAGGCCTCCACTACGGCGTCTCTCATAATCATATGGGGGTTTTGGGACGTTAAACCCCACATATCAATCAATCAATCAATCAATCAATCAATCAATCAATCAATCAATCAATCAATCAATCAATCAATCAATCAATCAATCAATCAACAGGACTGTCATTCACGCATCTTTCGATAAAAATATTGACAAAAATATTTGCATACTTCTGTACTTCGGATATCGTATAGCCGGATGCAACGTTGGAGGTCTGCAGCGTGTCCTCCTTGAAGGCGGATGAACATGAGCCTGCACCAGCGAGTGCGCTCTCCATACTGGTGTTATAAACCGCACGGTCAGTGATTATACGCCGTTTGGTTGTCATGAGCGAAACTATTTCCTTAGTCGCTGAGGCAATCGGTGGTCGCACTTCGATAGTCTAAGCGAGGCCACTCTAGACTTCAGTTGCATCTGACATTAAGTGTACCGCGTTAAAAAGCGAGCTAGACAGGAAAAAATACAACAGCCGAGGAACTTTTATGTCACCGGGGAAGAAGGTTGCTGTCAGTAAAAGTGGCGGATTCTTCAGCAACCCAACAGGAAGCATGGCTCCATCCCAAATAAGGACGATAGCTATAGCGTGAACTCAGAACTAGGACAAAGAGGTACACAAAGACGAGCGCTCAGTTTCACGTCTCTCTGTCCTATAGTATTAGTTCCTGGTCCCGAGTTCCTGGTCCTCGTCTCTAGTTCGTGCTCAAGAAATTGTCATGATATACGAACTAGCAAAAGCCGCCACCCTCAAAAGTCACACTCGGAGAGAGTAGTTGTCGAATAAAAAAAATAGAAGAAAGAAAGGTGATGAGACCATCATGATAAGCAGGCAAACGCTGAATCTAGTCATCGTCCGAAGAAGGGCAAACGCATGCGTGTATCTACCGGGGCCACCAAGTTCACGTCCTCTCTTGACGACTACTGAGGAGGAGTGGCCTCGTTGGGTCACCCGAAGACGAATCGATTTTCTTCGCAAACGTTTAGTCCAATTGGTTGGTTGTCTCGCCAGAGTAATCAATTGGGCCCACGGGATGGCTTATGCTCTCCCATAGTAGAGTACCAAGTGTTCTAAATCGTTAACCACTTTTTTCTAAACACGTTGCCCGCCAACTTTCATCGGGAAGCCTGAGCGTTCAAGCACAAAGCTGCGGTAACTCGATCAACATAAAGATCCAGTGTCGTAGTTTCGCGACGCCCTTCGACGCGACCTTTCTCCTCTATGCACACTTTTCCCTCGTTAGTTACGCTTTCCGAGTCAGTTTCGTTCAGTCTGAATTCATACGTGATAAATAAACAGTACGTCACTCCAAAGCCCACGTGCAGGAGCGGGATAGTTAATCTTACCAGCACGCTTCGTCCGTGCCGCGAAGAAGGCGAAGCCTATAAAGTCGTTAGCTTACTCAAACAGCAGCGAAAGCCATGGTCACACTCTCGGAAAGCGCACACAAGCCTAACGTAGAGCGACGCCCGAGCCGTTTGAAAGAGGAATAGCGCCTCTTGGGCCCGCCGCGATGAAAGATAGAGGCACAGTGACTAGCAAGGTCCTTTCTCTGAAGAATAGACGAGGTGATGTATGATTGAAGCCGAGAAGGCGGCCTGCCCTGCTCGTTTAATCTGAAAGCCGGCATTGTTGAGGTCCTGCCGTGCACGTATACGAAAGCCTTGATTGATGATGTCTGCCATGGCTTGGTCGCGCCACAGCGTGTGACTGAGGGCCCGGTGCAGTCACTTCTTCGGAGGTCGCTATCTTATTTTTTTCTCTGGAGGACTTGAACCACGGGTCGCCTTCCTTATTCGCGCATCGATCGCGAGAAGTAATACATACAAACAAAGACAGCTAAGCGTTCCCGTACACGAAGACGAAACGTGACTGTGGTCTCAACCCTTGGCCCTCATCTTGTAGACGGGTTTATGCTATGGTTAATATTATATGTACCTGTGCCGAAAGCCGTGGCTGAGGTCAGGTAGGTTGCTGTTAGACATTCTGGCGATGATACGCGGTTTTTCGTAACGTAAGGCCGCCATGGAATGCCAAGGGAAAAAAAGGAAATATCGGATAGCAAGAAAGCATTTCCTTCCGGTCTTTGTAGGGCAGCGAACCATGAGCACGGTTTACTACAGTCGATCGCTGAGCCTTGTCCATATTAAAGACCACAACGATGCCCGCACAATTACAAGCATCTTTTATCGACAGGCCGAAACACACATTACAATTATACAAATGGTTTTTATATATTTATGAGGCAAGTCGTGGTGAGTTACGGTGGATTAAGTGTGACTGTCCTGGCTTTCCCACCATACACGCGGTGTGTTTAAATAATTAATGAATTTGATCTTATCGAAATGCAGCAGCCGTGTAACAGGATTAGATGATAGGTATCATCACATAGAGCTTAGAAGCACTACACTTTAGGTGCAGTGCTGAACAGCTATTGAATTCTTCCTTTTTTGCATAGCAGTTATGCTTCATTAATGTTACACAGCAACCGCCCTTCAGCAACCAATTAGCTTTTAATGCATGCCTTGTCCGGGGTAGTTCGAACTTCCTAGGTAAGGGCAAAGTATTTATTCTTAAGGTCATGGTTTTTGCTTTGTAGGTCATTCAAGGTACACAGGCTTCATTGCTCCTAATGGCATACCTATCTAAAGCAACAGCCACCTCTAAAATAAGCAAACGTCTAGACGCCTTGTCCGATTTTCCACATCGAACCATCCACACATCAGAAAGAGTGGGAGGGGCAGAACTATATAGAGTATACAGTACAGATAGTGTGCGAAATGACGCTTGCCAAACACAATCATTCACTCCACCTTCAATTGTGTCACGCCGGCAAAGTGCTCCCGCCATCCACTCTCACTGTTTACACACCGATTTGTCACGAAAGAGTATGAACGCTGACCGACGTAGAGGAGGAGAGGGTAATGCACTAAGTGGTTTGAATTGAACGGACTTAGCGGTCAGGACAAAGAAACATGCATTGACTGCAGCCATTCCTGAGACCAGGTTGACGAACAAATGTGGACGGAAAGAAGGCATCCAACAAATCGTCGATGGCCCACCTGATATTGTCCCAGCCACGGAATATATAAGAGCAGAAGCGGTATTCACACTTCCAATGGAGGGTAAAGAACAGCAAACACAGTTAAACCTAGTAACAACTCTTAAAAAACAAAAAAACCGCCCGCCCGCCCGCACGCGCACACACACGCACACACATGAAAACGCGCACACACACACACACACACACACACACACACACACACACACACACACACACACACACACACACACACACACACACACACACACACACACACACACACACACACACACACACACACACACACACACACACACACACACACACATACACACACACGCGCACACACACACGCACACACGCACGCACGCACGCACACACACACACGCACACACACACACACACACACACACACGCCATGCAAGTGAACAGCGCATTCTTTCATAGCTCAGAACGAGAGGGATGGACACTTAGCAACCGGTGCCACAGCTTCAGGTGGGATGCGGCTCACTTACTGTGGTAACGGTGGTGAAACGTTGCGTTCGTACGTGTATACGTGTGCGTTTATACGTGACGGTATATAGATGGTGCCCACGCGTGTGCGCAGTTCTACCATATAGCTCATAAATCGATGTTGTCCTCGTGAAAACGATGCATCATGAAGCCTTGCTGCTGCTAAGCGACACGCATGGGGGCCATCATTCGCGATTTGCGGAGGCGGCGGCGTTCGCTTCGCTCAACGCGCTTTCGGGAACAAAAGGAAACAAATGCCACGAGGGAAAAAAGGGAGAACGACGAAAGTGGGAATAGCACTTAGTGTCTGGCCCGTCTCTCTACTGCGTAGTTTCCCTTTCGTCTCATAGGTCCTTTTTCCATCGTCGAATGCTCGATCGTTACAATCGAGCAGCTCATCTCGTTCCTGCTTTTTTTCTTTTCAGTTTTTTTTTGTTTGGAATCGCGCCGCATGGCAGGTCAGTCGGGACGAATTGCCGCCGCGGAAACGCGGGGGCTTCTGAACCTGCATAGCGATCCAGCGGCGCCTCCCACTTCGAGCGATAGTCGAGGAGCTCTGAAAGAGAATATCAGGGAATGATCGAGTGAGGAAAAAGGTAAAAGGAGGTACATGGTGCGTAAGCAGGAGAGCTGCTTGGGACAAAACCTGCAATCTGTGTCGCGAGGAGAACCGTGCACTGCGACGCGACCACTTTAACAAGTCGTGAAAGGTTGGTCACGGTTGCCAAGCAATGCCCAGAGAATGACGATTGCCGACTACTCCGACAGTCTGATGGCCGCCCGCAGAGTATCCACTGGTTCTCTTAAAGAAGTGCGGCAAGCTCCACTTTGCGAACACTGTCGAAACAGCGAAGCTGATGCCACCTTCATCCGGTTCACCCTCACACATATGTGAGCGCCCCTCATTGGCTCACCCTTTTCACCGAGCCTCGCCCTCACCTAATGGCGAGTTCAACTCTCGCCACGGTGCAAGATCACGTGACTAGTGCTACGCCAACGGACGGGGAAGCAGCAACAAAAGCAGCTTCACTGTTAAAAATGTTGGGTAAACGGCCTCGTGCGTCAGAGAAGTGCACAAGCCGCAGAAGCGTGGTCATCATCATCATCATCATCATCATCATCATCATCATCAACAACATATTCAGCCTGACTATGTCCACTGCAGGACAAAGGCATCTCCCATGTTCCGCCAGTTAACCCGGTCCTGTGCTTGCTGCTGCCAATTTATACCCGCAAACTTCTTAATCTCATCTGCCCACCTAACCTTCTGTCTCCCCCTAACTCACTTGCCCTCTCTGGGAATCCAGTTAGTTACCCTTAATGACCAGTGATTATCCTGTCTACGCGCTACATGCTCGACCAAGTCCATTTTCTCGTCTTGATTTTAACTATGATATCCTTAACCCCCGTTTGTCCCCTTATCCACTCTGCTTTCTTCTTGTCTCTTAAGGTTACACCTACCATTTTTCTTTTGATTGCTCGCTGGGTCGTCCTCAATTTAAGCTGAACCCTCTTTGTAAGTCTCCAGGTTTCTGCTCCGTAGCTAAGTACTGGCAAGATACAGCTGTTATATACTTTCCTCTTGAGGGATAGTGGCAATCTACCTGTCATAATTTGAGAGTGCTTGCCGGATGTGCTCCACCCCATTCTTATTTTTCTAGTTACTTTAATGTTGTGGTTAGGCTCTGCGGTTATTACCTGCCCTAAGTGGACATAGTCTTTTACAACTTCAAGTGCACTATTACCTATCTCGAAGCGCTGCTCCTTTCCGAGGTTGTTGTACATTACTTTCGTTTTTTGCAGATTAATTTTAAGGCCCAACTTTCTGCTCTCCTTGCCTAACTCCGTAATCATGAGTTACAATTCGTCCCCTGAGTTACTTAGCAACGCAATGTCATCGGTGAAGCGCAGGTTACTAAGGTACTCTCCATTAACTCTATTCCCTAACTGTTCCCATTCTAGGCTTCTGAAAACCTCCTGTAAAAACGCGGTAAATAGCATTAGGGAGATTGTGTCCCTTTGCCTTACACCCTTCTTGATTGGTATTCTGTTGCTTTCTTTATGAAGCACTATGGTAGCAGGTAATCCCCTGTATATTTCTTCCATGTAGAATGTTTATATATACTTCATTGACGCCCTGATTCCGCAGTGTCTACATGACGGCTGATATTTCTACTCAATCAAACGCCTTCTCGTAATCTATGAAGGCTATGTATAGTGGTTGGTTATATTCTGAGCATTTCTCTATTACCTGATTGATAGTATGAATGTGGTCGATTGTTGAGTAGCCTGTTCGAAATCCTGCTTGTTCCTTTGGTTGATTGAATTCTAATGTTTTCTTTACTCTGTTAGCAATTACATTTGTAAATAGCTTGTATACTGCAAAGAGCAAGCTGATCGGCCTGTAATTCTTCAAGGCGTTGTCATCTCCTTTCTTATGAATTAAGATGATGTTAGCATCCTTCGAAGACGTAGTACTGACTTGTTTACTCCTTTTTGGGCAAAGCTTGTTATGAATCACTCATATTGATGGCATCGTCGTAGGCGAATTACTCGCTGCCGTGAGAGCATAAAAATTCGGCCCTCGAAGAGGCACCGATCACTTGCGTATTTGTATGCGCCGCAATACATTGTTGCCAGGATACGAACACATGACTATCATTGTTGTTTTAGCAACTGTAGTATCTCACTGCTAATTACGTGAGCGAAGATCTAATGCACGGATTAGAGGAAGGAAAAAGTTAGATGGGAGTGTTGCGCATTGTGAAAGAAAGAAAATAAATAAATAAATAAATAAACAAAAAAGAAAGAAAAAAAGAAAAATAAACGAAGGAAATAGCAAGTTAGGCATGTATTTGCCTGGCTTATCTTGCATACAGTTTCCCGGAGAGGCTCCTAAATTTTTTCGCGATATATAATTTCAGCCAATCTCAGTCCTGGCTTTACATTTAGGGAAATCTGCGGGCGAACGGGTGTGCCCTTATGAATAATAAGCTTTTTAAACTTGGTCCCTAAAGAATTTTCTTCCCACATGCCAACGCGTCGAGGGTTTTCACGACGCTGATGGAGTGTTGTCGAGTCCCTGTTCAGTCAAATCAAGAAATGGAAGAAGAATGAGTACTTGAATAAATTCTCTATTTTTCGCGTGGGTTATACAAGAAAGACACGAGACACGACAGCAAATGTAATGTTTTCCTGAAATTGTTTTATTCATAATCCTGTGCGCTGCTTCACGCAATAACACTTCACTCGTTGTGATTTCTTATGCAATAATAGCAATAGCAGCAGCAAAAACAACAACAACAACAACAAATAATAATAATAATAATAATAATAATAATAATAATAATAATAATAATAATTCAGGAGTCTTCCTCTTATCGGGAAAATGGGAGTAAGCTTCACTAGCATGCCTGTCCTCATTTCTTTCAACCACATTGCGTAAAACTCACTGCTAACTTTTTACTTCGTCCGTGTCGGGAATCTGACCTTACCCGCGCGCTTAGAGAGCGCTACACTTCAGTTGCTACAGCCAGCGATGACGGTCGTGGGTTCGTATCCACGCAGCCATGAATTGTGGAGACGTGAATTGACTAGTTATCGCACTATCAGATTAGTTTCCACAGTATAGAAACAACTGGTCGTCGACGAGCCAACAATGTGCGAGAACATCGTTTATTACAAAACTGCGCCTACAAACGCGCATGCCACCAGTGTTACTTTTGAGGGTCGCATTTGCGTAGACTCACAAAAGCAGGGTTTCAGATGTACAACGTCCCTACGCCACTACCAAAACCAGTAACTCATATTTTTTTTTTGTTGACACAGCCTCATGAAGTGTGAGGCCCACGCAGGGCCATACAATGAATATTATTTCGGGGGGAGGGAGGGCCCCTATATTATTTCGGGGAGGGCACCCCCTAATATCGTCCTTTTCTGAACTCTCCGCCATGGGGAAAAAATGGGCGGGGAGGGGGCGGGGCACGGGCATGGTGTATTACCCCCTGGCTACACCCCTGGGCCCATGGGACGGCGTTTCGCCCTCTCATAGCAGAGTACCAAGTACTCTGAATGGTTAACAAGTTTTTCTAAACACATAAGCTTCGTTCGGACGATCCTGCTGTCTAAATACAGGCTGCTGAAATCAAATAGCACTGCAAACAGCCAAGCACGCGACGGAGAAGAAATTGGCAACAACGTAAACGAATAATGAAGCAAACCTAAAGACTCAATTGGTTGTTATTGCTTCTTATAGCTCGACGAACACGTAGTCATCCAGAAACTGAACGTCCTGATCTGCGCTCAATCTCGCTAACGCCGTGAGAGTGTTTGTACAGGCTTCAATGTCACTGCACAGTTTTGCCGTAGCAGAAAGTGTAGGCGTAGTGGTCGAGAAGGGAAAATGAGGGAGAGCTGAACGCCCCCCCCCCCCCCCACTCGCAGAATGGCCCACATCTTCTAGCACACTCGCCGAGTCGTCGACGATTCGGAGAGATGGACGATGGCGGAATGGAATAACGGAAGATTAAGGGAGGAGAGGGTGGAGAACGCCCCGTTGTGGGAACAGCCGAGGAACGGATAGGGGACGGGGTGGGAATGGAGCCGTATACGGAAGGGAACCGACGGAGGCGGTGCAAGCGGGCTTGCCTGCCTCTCATGAAGACGAATGTTCTCTCCGCTCGGCGAGACAATCTGCTCCGGAGTACACGTGGGGAAAAAAAAGGAGGCTTCGCTCGCAATAGCTAACGCGTGGGGAAGACGGGAAAAACGGCCTGTGCTTCCCGCCGACCGGCCTCATACTCCCTAGTGCCCCCTTGCTCTCTTTCCTAACTCCCGACGGTTTGCGTATACCTGACCGATATATACCTGAGCTGGTACACCACACATGATCTCCTTTTTATCGCGGATGTGTACATTATTTTCGTTCTATCATCCTACTTGCGTTTCACTTTGTCTTATTTGTTCCACCCACGTGAATATACCGCCCACCATAGAGGGATATTCTTTCCCAACGGTCACCTAAGTGCTCGGGCCAGTTTTTTCTCATCGCCTCAAGAAAGGGAGTGGGGGTTGATAGCGTTGAGAAGCACAAGCAGAAGGACAAGGGGAAGGAGGACGAGGAAGACGAGAGGAACAAGAAGACCCGCGAAGAAGACACTCGCGATAGTTTGCTGTTCAGGCACCTCGGAAAAGATCGCCTTGGTCTAATCGCGAAATAGGGTTTCCGTGTATTGTCTCGGTCGTCCCGTACGTTCTCATCTCCCGTACTCCTTTTACTTCCCGGCTTTCCGCAGCCCCGATCTGAACGATCCTCCCGGGAACGCCTCCGCATTCTAAACGAGAGCGCGTCTCTCCGCGAGACCAAGCCGAACTCTTCCTCGGGTAGCCGGTCGTGTCCTTTTTCTAGACTCCGGTTGGTTTATCGCAAGCGGATTACAGCGACGAAGCGAGCAATCAAGGAAGCGGAAAGATGCAAGCGGATTCCGTGCTGTACGGCTTTATCCAGCGTGCCGCCACGCCACGCAGGAAACGCGAGTTTATATTTCTTTTTTTCTTTACATTCAGCGCAGTTAGGACCTCGGCTCTGGCGCAGCAAGTCAGCGTTATTATGTAACATTCCCCGCTAGGGTTCGACTGAAATGCTTTCTTGTGTTACTAAGGCGGAAGGCTTAGGAGCCTCATAAAACGTGAAAATTCACCAGCGTCCTACATAGGTGGCGTACACACGAGAGACGGAGAAAAAGATCACATGATGACATCAAAGTATTACATCATCACTTGATGAAGGCACCATATGACGTCAGCATGACGTCATACATAGCCGAAATTCGTGACGTCGTTATTATGTCCCTGCCTAGCTTCCTTACGCGTCCGAGTAGCCATCTCTAGCTTCCTTACGCATCCGCGCGATGCTTGATTTGTTGTTCTCCACAATACCGACGCTGACCCACAGCGGGGAAATCCCGACGTCCGTGTGGGTCACCGTGGCAACCGCGCGTTACTCGGCAACCGCTTTGGGGCCCCAATCTATTCGTGACTGTACAGTAAGAAAGAGCCCACTGTCCAGCCACCAATGAGAACTATGTGCGATCCTTAGTTCTCCCGGCTACCGCATTGCTGTTGCTGCCGAGATGCGGCGTAATTGGAGTGCGATTCCACTGATCAGGAAGCAAAGTGCGTGTGGTGCATGGCCGAGCTTCTCTTTGATAGCGTATCCCCCTTCCTCCGCTTGACAAAGGTCACACTGCGATTGTCTGTACGGCTAGTTCGCGCTCATTAACGAGGCTAATTTACGACGGCGCGGTAACCGAGGTTCCATGGCTCCCTAGGTAGAAAGAAAGAGCGAGTTCAAGTGATGCAGATAGAGCGAGAGATGCCGCATCAATTGTAGAAGCTTGTTTAAGTGCGCGCGCGGGGTTAATCGCTGGCACTCTTGCAACATTGGTGGAATAATCTAAATCACACTGGTGCGCACATCATCTCTCAATACAGCCATGCGCTCTTCTTCTTTCTTTTTGTATTTTTATGCAATTGACCTGCTACACGTGTAATTACTCTGTACAGGTAGCGCCAGATTGTCACGTCGGACCATGAGGAACTTTCCTAATAACTTTAGACTGATAATAAGACCGCGAGTTGAACGCGAACAGTCGAGATGGCAAAATGCGCTCATCACTATATCACAAACCGACCTCATTCTATAATATCAATGATAGACTTAGAGCCCGAATTACAGGTCCCAACTAGACTTAATGGAAGAAACGCAGCTGCACAGTTTCGTGTAACATGTATTAATGCCGTAGGGCAAACTTACGCGGTAAAAATATAAATATGACATAAACCGAATTTACGAAGAACAAAACGTGAACTATGCTTGTCCACCTATAGTTCTCAGGCAGCGCAAAGGAAATGATCTTGCACGCTGTTGACCTTAATCTTGAGTGCCAGTTAGACCCTTGGTTCCCACAGCATGTCGGCACGCTCATACATCATTTAAGACTCGTAACTTGCTTAGACAAAGCACCTCTTACTTCGGTTTCTGCACGCACAGTGGTCAACATGTTGGTGCGGTCACGAAGACGAGGATGTGTGTCATGTGTTGCTCGGCTATCCCGAACACTACACATATTAGACAGTGACTCGCGGAACTGCAGGAACTGCACATGCTAGGCCCGAATAGAACGTTTTTGTTGGCGAAAACTCTACGTTCATAGCCATCTAGAATAAACCGCAAAGCCGTGAAAGTGCTTCAACGTTTATCTCTTTATTTTGTGAAGACACCAGTACTTATGATGTATAATGAGCGGACTATACTGAAGGTGTCGGTGGTTCTGGTGTTGCAACAGGTGGGGCTACAACCTGGCCTGGATGTTCACCGTGACTTTATGTTTGCTCTAATTCGATAATAAATTTGAACTTCCCAAATGTAAGAGTGTGTATGTGTATGTATTATAATTGCTTTTACCCCTTATTTTTTGTGCCCTAACAGTAAAGCAAAAAGATGTAGCCTTCGCCAAGCAACAGTGAAAACAACTCCTTCATTTATATGTTATTTCATCAAAAAAAAAGGCGACACCGCTGGAATTGTCGATGCTACATTATGAATACAGACAGGCCTTAGGCACTCATTTTTTTTGTGATTGTGATCGCCGCTATCATTGAACTCTGAGTGCGACATCTTTGGTGGAAACAAGTTAGCCCAATTAGCAGTTCAATCCCTGTCGGCTTCAGCTCTGTATACTTTACTGTCACGACCACGTGACAATAATTTACGTCTTGTTTCTTCCACAAGCCGCTGCCACACAAGCACCAGCCTCTTTCCTTAGTTCGGTGAGATTAAAAAAAGAAAAGCGCATAATTCATCGTTGAGTCAGCTCGCGAGCTAGCCAGTGACTGACCGTTATTAATGTACAAAATGTATCATTATTTTATTTGAATTCGGAAAACGACAAGGGGAATATAGAAGCTTATGATGAAAAAACGCTGCTGATTCTTCTTTTTAGGAATCGGTATGACGCGAAAGTGAAACGCGTCCTCGCTGGAGTAGTTGAGCATTCGTTGTGCATTGTTTCGCCACAAGGACTAATGATTGATTGATTGATTGATTGATTGATTGATTGATTGATTTGTGGGGTTTAACGTGCGAAAACCACCATATGATTATGAGAGACGCCGTAGTGGAGGGCTCCGGAAATTTCGACCACCTGGGCTTCTTTAAGGTGCACCCAAATCTGAGCAAACGGGCCTACAACATTTCCGCCTCCATCGGAAATGCAGCCGACGCAGCCGGGGTTCGATGCCGCGACCTGCGGGTCAGCAGCCGAGTACCTTAGCCATTAGACCACCATGGCGGAATCCACATGGATCAAGGAACGAAGGCCGCAGTAACGAATCGCAATGTCAGGCGAAGAACGGCAGGCGGCTCGCAACTTGAAGCACACACCTCAAGCAGATAGGAGCACGAAAGGATCACACGAAGAACGAGTGCGGAGCACTAACTGTCAATTTCGTACTTCGTGAGTGAGCAGCAGGCTCCTTTCGTAAAGGCGGCCGCGGCAGCGATCGAATTCACGTCCGCGCTCTCTTCAACTACTGTAACTTCAAAGCAAATTTGCGGTGGAAGTACAAGAGGTACAAACCACCGGAAACTCAAGCTAAGTGCGCGCGCGCACACAGCGACGAGTGGAATGGCGCGGCACGACGTCGTTTGTGGTGCAGTGGTTATCGTCGCGCGCTGAAGAGCGTGAGGTCACTGGCTCGACGTCCCGCTGCGGAATAATAAATATTTTACAATGTCATTGCCGTAGTGAGCCCCGGCATAAAATCATTTCGTGTTAAAGAGTTCCTTAACAGTGGTTGTGTGCTCGAGCCCAGGTTTCGACAAGTGGACTTTTCTTCTTCAAGGTTAGAACAATTCTGGCCGTGCAGAAAAGTCCACACGTCGAAACGTCTGCTCGAGCATACTACCCCTGTTCTTAAAAATATTTTATTGGCATGTCGCAAGCACGACAAGTGAACGACTCTTCACATATCTCCATCAATTGCACATCAACATCAGTGCCAATCATTGTCAATGTAATTTAGCTCAAGCCCGACTGAATTAAGAAGTCCTTCATAAATGGTCCAGGTACTGGGTCACTTGCACAATATATGCCTTTTATTTTAATTTATGTGGAATTTGCGTTTGCTATCTCTGACTCTGGCGCGTTAAGCTGATAACCATCTTTTTCACTTCACGAATAATCACTACGGAAAAACAGTCAGTGATGTAGCTTGCTTGCTCCTAACCATTAATGAAATAAATAAATAAATAAATAGTTTCCGCACCAGTATAATTGTTTATGTAACTGGGCTGTTCCCGTAAATTTCGTCAAGCTAGACACGGTCTCTCGGCCAGCTACTATAGGCGATAACCTAGCCGGGAAACCGGCAGGAACTGAATAAAGTTATTCAGTCACTCACTCAAGGACGACGAGTTCCAACAACGTTTTTTTAAAAGTGGGATTCAGTGATAGAACAATAGTACACACAGAGAAAAAATTTGATTTATACGTGATGTGGTGGCTTTGAAATTACACCCTAAGGATACATTTTCGAAGTGAACGCGATCTATCGTGTCGGAGGAGGTAGCATGATGAACGTATAAACCACCGGCAGATCACTTTTAAAGAGCGTCGTTCAGCATGCCAGGAGGCAGAAGCGATTGGGAGAGGGAGTAGTGAAAGAGGGAGAGTAAGTTGAGATGCATAAAGTAAGAGAAAGGAGGTGCACGGCAGAAGATTGATGAGACCTCGCTTAATCGGTGACGTCCCGTTTCGGCCGCCACACAGCCCACCGCAAAAGAAAAAAAAACAAGAAAGGCGTGCTTGGGCATCCACTTGGCGGTCTTCTCTAACCTCGGTGACAAACCCTATTACCGTTTTTTTTTCTTCGCCAGAACGCTTCAACGAAGTCGAATTTAAAAAAAAAAAGACCCTGGTTGGTTGCTGGTCGACACGAAGCTGTGAGATGCCCACAATGAAACAAAAATTAAGTATAAAGAATTAAATACCATTGCGCTTTAATCAACCATGCTTGTCACTGCAGGGCTCGCGGTTTTGATTCTTTTCTTTTCAAAAAAAGCTGCGCACTTTGTTGGTGTGCGCGTAAAAGTTCTTAATTGGACAGCTCGAAAGTTATAATAAAATGCGTTGCTGGGCGAGTGGTTGCACGTCTACAAATAAAAGTAGCGCACAAATAAAGGCGCAGTAGGGAAACGGTTGCACGCGAACAGTTAGAGGCGTATCATATAAAATTGGAAGGCGATGGTTGCGTCGGCCAAACGTCAGTGTGTTTGCGGGAGCGCGAATTTCAATTGCTATGCCGCAATATGTTTTAGTTTTTGATATGCTTTAGTTTTGATATGAGCTGCTTTGCGATGTGCGCAGCCGCGTTTGTGACGTATGTTCCGCATTCCTCCCCACTATTCTTTCGTAAATAAATCAGTTGGTAGCGAGCGTTGTATCCTGTGTACTTATTTCCTGTGTCCGGTCCTTATCTGCGCTCTATTTTTATTTATTCGAAAGTTTTACTTTGACACGAGCTGCGTATTGACTGGCAATGTTCGGCCAACTTAATGGATAAAGATGGTTGTATTTTATACACACGCATATTGGACAAAGTTTTCCTTTAATATGATGAAGTGTTGGCATGCAGATAAGAAGTGGGCTACTTCTAATTTATTGGCGTTCTCGAACATAAAACTGACCAGTTTATCATAGTAACGCGCGGAGCAAGCCAACAGGATGATTCGAAACTGTTAAACAGCGCTGTTTCAGTAAAACGAAAACATAGAAACATACACACAACGCTCGCGTACACGACGACTGACTAGAGAGATTAGTAGAAACATTACGAATGCTTGCATTTTGGACAACTTTTAAATTATTGTGATGGTACTTAGACTGTACATCGTATGCGCAACATGTGATTTATGTTTTATGTTACCTAGAGAATGTTGCTCAACTAAGGTGTGAAAATTAACACATTTATGAAGTATAGTGTAAAGCGAACACACAACAAAGCAAGATAGGTTCCCGTCTCCTCTACTAAAATGACTGGAACACGTACAGGCCGCACCCCAAGTTCCCGATGTAAAGGTGCTGGTCATAAAATGATATATTTAAGGCACGAAATGCAAAATCCGAGCTTGCAACAGTATTCGCGTACATAATTTTTGAAAATAAAATAATGCGATGTTTTTGGCCTATAATTCGCATAAAAACGATTTATTTCTAAACTGTTTCAACGTAGAAATCGAGGGATTCCTATTTGAATTTTGGCACTGGAGTAAAAGGTGGATCGGCAGCACAGCTTCGAGGGCGTTACGCCTATTTACAGCACACCACAGGGGAATTTAGCGGTACCCAGGCAGCCTTCACTGAAAATGATCCTACTCGTAACAACACTATTCACCATCTACTATTCTGACGGAACAGTTAAACTGAAGCCTGAAGATCGTCTTAGACTGTAAGGCGACGTCAATATATAATCGCCAACGTGAATAGGTAATGCTTGGATTTGTTCATGAAAGTCGCCCCTGAGCGTGACGTGGATAGCTACGGCCAACCACGAGGATTCGTTGCATCTGCATTGTTTGAGTAAAGTTAAGCAATCTCGACAGCTTCAGTTAATTCAATGACGAACTGAAGCGCGGTAAGCAGCTTAGCGCGCGTCTGTACTGAGACACATAGCGTATGCCTTAAAACGGCTTGTCATGCTTCTTGGGGTCCAAGTTCTGCGTTCATTAGATATGATGTGCACCGAGCATAATCGCCATGAAGGAACGGTCGCTAACCCTGTGGCTTAGAGGCATCCCCTTATTGTGCGTGAGGTCGCGGGTTAGACTTTAGGTAGCAGCGGCAGTGACCCGATGGGAGTTGGATAGAAGAACATTAACTTGCTCTACGTCAGAAAACGGAAGGTAGCAGAAGTCACCAGATGTGCATTTTATTAAAGATAATTTGTTGTGCAATCTTGTAGTTCGTCTGTGGAAGATCAATCAATCATTCAATGAATCAGCAAATAAATAGGTAAACCAAATACCACGCATACTTTTTAAAAGCTTTACAAGGGCATTCAAACGTGAAAAAACCGTTCAAAACGTGTTAAGATATATTCATTACACTCAACAGCTGTTACGTGCAAGCTGAGTATCCTTAGAATGACAAGTTAGTTTACGTGCAATAGCTTGCGATGCGCTGACGCCATTGGCGGAAGATATTAAGATAAAGATGCAAAGTACGGCTGTTAAAACTCGATGTGACAAAAAGCGCCCCCAATTTTTATCCTCGCTAAACAGCGCGAAACGATGACGACTGAAACGATTGTGTGAGCAAAAAAAAAGCGATAAAAAAGTGTGCGCATTTTCAATCCACCTGCTAAAACATGCAGTGCTAGAAAGAAAGAAAAAAGAACTGCGAAAAAGGCACGTAAAAATTATCGCAATCGGCAGCACGCTGTAATAAAGGAACAGATACGATAGACGTAAACAAACAAAGACATTGTATCATAGATACTGTATTTGAACATTGTCGCACGGCATTGGGATGTTTGCCTGAGCGAGTTTTTTTGAGAAGCACAGTGATTCTTCACGTTTTTAATGAGATAAAATTACTAATATTATTCTGTAATATATGTGTCTTCAGGGAAGTCTTTTAGCTACTATTAGAAAATCAATTAGCCACTAGCTACGTAATCTGTAAACGTAATTTGTTGATTTGTTTTGAGGTGGCTGTGCACATAAAAGTTTTTACAACAGAATTCTCCTAAGGATAACTTGTAACTATTCAGACAACTGTATGCAAGATATCTATGTGTAGTAGAAGCTCTTCTGTCTTTTAATAGGACTAGTTCCACGTAAAGATTGGGCTGTTTAACTGTGTTGCACAAGAAGCACCCCATGTAGGCCATATCACATTGTGATAAGCTGTGGGGTTAAAATGTTCACAGCTTTGCCAGAAGAGATGCCCCGCCGCGGTGGTCTAGTGGCTAAGGTACTCGGCTGCTGACCCGCAGGTCGCGGATTCGAATCCCGGCTGCGGCGGCTGCATTTCCGATGGAGGCGGAAATGTTGTAGGCCCGTGTGCTCAGATTTGGGTGCACGTTAAAGAACCCCAGGTGGTCGAAATTTCCGGAGCCCTCCACTACGGCGTCTCTCATAATCATATGGTGGTTTTGGGACGTTAAACCCCACATATCAATCAATCAGTACGCCAGAAGGGCAAACCTCTTAATGCAATATTAGGTAATAGCTGCTAGCCTTACTTTGTTTATAAACCCTAACTCGTAATTTCGCATTGGCGTAACTCTACGAATCGCTGGCGTAAGGCATCACGGCCACTCCAGTGCGCGAAGCTGTATTTGTGCCGTGTGTCGTTTCAACGCGAAGGGACAAAGGCAAAGAACGTACAGAGGTATCATCTGTCTGCGGATCTCTGTCTAGATAGTGCGTGAGACCGCGCTCGTTCGATAAAGAAACTTGCAGTCACTGTCCGAGCGATGCAGCCTTCCCCCTAGCACACCTCTTCACACTCCTTCGCTCGACGGAGACGGTCGGTGTGTTTCGTCTCTGCTTGAGCCACGCGCATCCATGGCTTTCCCAAACCTTTCACTTGCACATAGAACAATCGACACGCTGGGCAACGTTATTGATTGAGACTCTATGCGGAACATGACGGCTACGACAGAAATCCGCTTCGAGTGTGCGTGCAGTTTCTATCCCAACAAATACCGTGATAACAGAACTAACCTTGACATTAAAGGTATATTCCTATGCCTTTACAAACAAGTTTTTTTACCCTTTTTGCCTTAGCTAAGCACTTAATTTTTCCATCGTTTCTGAACGACCCTTCCCTACGTTGCCTTTTTCTCTGCTGCGTTTAACAGGGTTGCCGTTATGGGAATTCCATCGCGTGCGAGGGACTGGCAGTCGGCGCCCTCGTAATGTGAACTACGGATGAGCACGGTTAGGAATATTATAAAAAAGAAATTTGCAATTTCGGTCGAACTTTGGCGACCGCAGTAATGAGTCCGCTCGAAGCGAAATTGCCAGTGCGGCAGTTCGCGAGCTTCCATCGGCTCCGGCCCGCTGCGTTCGACCGAAATAGAGACCAAAACGCACGCGCTCGCACTGAATCTTCAGTAACTGGCAGGTGGGCATAGGCGTTGGTGAGTGGATGTGTATCTGCACGTGTGCCCGCTTGTATATGCGTCGCGCAAAAATTTGGGCGCGGCTCGGTGTGCTGCGCCCTATGCAGTATCGAAGCTAGGGGCCTCTTCTTTCGTAATGGGCGTCATCTGCGAGATACAAAAAAAAAAGCGCTCTACCAGCAATTTGTGTTGCCTTTTTTTTCCTTTGTATATAAGCAGTTTCAGATTGTACAGTGGGCATTAGATGTTCAAAGTTTACTAGGTATGACAAAACTGGATTTACCGATAGCATGAAAAGATATTCGGTCAAACTGAGCAGTACACTTTTGTAAGCGTGCTTTAAAACAAGCCAAAACCTAAATTCAGGGCTACCTCCCGAAGTGAACCCAATATTGAACGTTTTATTTCTGGTCCGCCGCAATCATGTGGCCGCTAAGGTGCTCGGCTGTTGACTCGACAGCCACGGGTTGGATCCCAGCCATGCATGGCGGTCGCATTTAGGTGGAGGTGAAATTCTAAAGACCTGTAGTACGTGCGCTATAACACACCGGACGAAAGGCATGCGTACATCCGCTACTCGCCCAGCCGTAGTGGTCCAGGGGCTAAGGTACTCGGCTGCCGACCAGCAGGTCGCTGGATCGAATCCCGGCTGTGGTGGCTGCATTTCCGATGGAGGCGGAAATGTTGTAGGCCCATGTGCTCAGATTTGGGTGCACGTTAATGAACCCCAGGTGGTCAAAAATTCCGGAGCCCTCCACTACAGCGTCTCTCATAATTGTATCATGGTTTTGGGACGTTAAACCCCACAAATCAATCGGATCGAATCTCGCGCTACTTTTTTTTACCGCGCGTCCTACATCTTGCCTATCGTATTGCCTCATAAGGCAGCACAGAAAAAAAAATGTGGCCTGAAGATGTAGCTTGTGGGTACGCGTATGTGCATCGACAAGCGAGTCTGTTGCGAAAATTCAGGCCTCGTTGCAACATCCCTGATTAATGGAATCTACACCAGGGACGTTACCATCGACAATGTAAGTGGTACACAGGCAGCCGAGAGTGATACGCTTATGGGTGCGTTTGTACATGTCCGTAGTGTCTGTGATGCCGCAATTCAGCAATGACCCAGCTGCCTCGCTCGAATGACATCAGCACCCTCCGAGAGATATGAGACCATATCTCTCCCGTGCCTTCCAGGGAGCGTTAGCGTACCGTTATGAATTTCGAAAAACTAGGATAACGTAAGATACAAACCCATTAAATCACTTCACATGACTTACCGTGAGAATGGGCCAATCATGCTAGAGGAGGATAAAAATAGGATTTAGTTAGTATCAAAATGTTATAGTTATGAAATGCGGGGTTAAAGTACTAAAGAAGAAAACGTAGTGCTTGCAACGCTGGCGTTAGCTTGCGACGATCTTCTCATTTTAACCAGAAAACAAACTTTCTTTCAATAAGATTTTGTTTTTGCTTTAGTTTGACTGCAGCGTTGCTACTAAGTATAATTTATTGCAACTATTGATTGACGATACGTATACCTATGAACGTTGGAGGTGTTGCTGCGTTGATATTACCATGCAAAGCCCTGTATTTCACCGAGTCTTATGTCACAACCACCTAGTGCATGCTTTCACGTAGTGCCATCTTTCATTGGCACCTATGGATTTTCTCTGCTGCCTTCCTTTTGTACCATGGGGGTTGCTACTTCCCCGACAGTTCATCTTGACCATTGCATATTCTCTCACTACTGTGCTTCTTTTAGGTCGTTCAGCATATTGATCAACCAGACAGGGTAGCATGTATTCTGACTCATCAAGCAATATACCAAGACTGTTACGTTTGTGAAGTTTCTTCAATACGAAATAATAGGAGCTGACCCTTGACTTGGGTGTCTGGTAGCGGCACTCGTACGTCGTGCTCTGGATTATTCCTTGGATTGATTTTAATGTGGGCTTGTGAGAATGAACAAATAGTACAGTATTCAAACTCGCTTCGATTTGAATTTAAATTATTGTAAATTTTCAAGTATTCGAAAAAAACAAATAGATGTATACTAGTCCGCGTGTAACCTCCTGTAAAAGTGGTTTCACTGAAGTAAAGGAATGCTTAATAGTGAACACAATTATTGAGAAGAAATCCACCATACCGCGAAGCCGCACTTCAAGGCTAAATAAACAATTTACCCTCACATCGATTCATCCTTTTTCAAGTGTAACAACTTGTTATACCAACTGATTTGGGGTGAATACAGTGAACTTTAAAGTGTAACATGTTTTACAGGTTATCACTTCCATTTTACTGAAAGTCGAATCCTGCCACTATTAAAAGTGGCTTCCACTTTCTTTGAACCAGACGGAATGACATTTGTCCTTGAGTTGTTTCAATTAAGGAAAAATATATTGTGCGTGTTAATGGGGTAATGACAAATGTGCTAATTTTCTTTGTAATATGTGACACATACTATATGAATTCGATTCGAGAGTATTCGTAGAAAATCACTAATCATTTCGAAGCTGAAATTTTATTTTGCACAAGCCTACTTTAATCTTAAGAGTGCAGATCTCTGGGCAAGTTGGCGGTCCATCATACTAACAATAACGTGGTGATGGACAAGGGATAGAAAGGAACGAGTGCTGACAGCACTTTCTGTGTTTCTTCCCATCGTTTGTTCCTTATTGCGCTGTTGTTAGTACTTCCCTAGTCGTTAAGGTTGTGCCAAACAAAACAAACGTGCCCTCGAAATTCCTTTCCTTCATTCATCGTGTAAACCTTGTGCTTCGTCACGCTCCCGAAGCGGATCCAAGAGGTCACGCAAAAAGAAGCGTGTGTTTGAGGTCTGCTCCACCAGGTGCCGCAATGATTCTAGCTGCTCACAAGAAAACTGTGTGTTCTTCCAATGAATTCGCGCAATTATTTATCATTAATTATTATCGCAGGTAATTGACCTTTAGTTGATGTAAACTTGTGCTACGATTTCGCACACAATAAACCTGTTAACATAAACCCGACCCATGGATTTCGCACCAGTTTTATTTTTTAGATGAACTTTTTTGTAATGCTCGAAAAGCCGGAAGTAAGCCGGAAGTAAGCGGAAGAATGCTTGACCGGAAGGGCTAGGAAGAGAAACACGAGTGTCACTCGGAGCTCGTGCCACCAGTATTCTATAGTAAATGGCGCTACAATTACAAACACTCCGTTCATTTCATTGTTTTGCGTTTCGCCGAGGTGACTACGTTATCACGGTCGGCCAAAGTGAGCAAACCACACAGTAGAAAATGCCACAAGCTGAGCAGTCTAGACGCAACCACACTCGACCGAATCTAGTTACTTTCGAGGCATGTCGTATACTAATGATGAAATATATATTCAAATTTGAATATTCAAAAAATATTCGAAAAATTCAATATTCTTGAGCTCCATTCAGGAGCTCAAGGCAGCACTCGCTTCATGCAAACGTACCTCCGCACCAGGACCTAACGGAATCTCCTACAGAGCCCTGTGTCATCTGGGTGAGCGTGCGAGAATATCTGTACTTCAGCTATATAATGATTGTTAACTAGAGGGCACTGTGACGCACCTACCAAACCATATTTATTTATCAACATACGCTGATGACATCTGCATCTGGACATCTGCGGTAACTCGCCTGCAGTTACGAGCGAGAATACAGAGAGCTGCTACTGCAACTGCTTTGTATCTACGCAATCGAGGCCTGGAAATTTCCTCCGGAAAGTGCGCTCTTCTGGCATTTACGCGCAAACCCATGTCGAATTACGGAGTGTCAATTAACGGTCAAAATATACCATATCCTCGTTCTAACAAATTTATGGGTGTCATAGTTGACATAGACATATTATCGAGCCCTCATGTGTCGTATTTGAAAAAGCGATTGACAGTCATATGCCATCTTTTCAAGTTTCTCGCTGGAAAGACTTGGGGAATGCATACAAATTTCAGTTTCGATCAAAAAAGACTACGAGACATCATAGCGTTAACTCCTGACCCGTGTGTTATCATTGGGGATTTTAACGCTCATCATACATTATGTGGAAGTCAGATTACAAACATGAAGGGCAGAAACTTGGTGTCTTTTGCCTACGACAACAAACTTTGGTTACTGAACGATGGCAGTCCTACATTTTTACGTGGCTCCACATACAGCAGCTGTCTCGACTTGGCTTTTGTTTCGCTAAGCCTAGTGAAACATACTGAATAGTTCAGAGATATAGAAACGCATGGGAGTGATCACATTCCAACATACGCCAAGATCAGAGGATTGTCACCTCCTAAAGTGCGCGACATGGTTAAAAGAGTGGACTGGAAAAAATTTCAGTCTCGTATGGAAGACCAAAGCCAAGAACACATATCCGATTTACAAGACGCCATCAAGAGCACTGTAAAAGAGACGGTGTGTACGATCCCATGCCCTGTAAGAATCATGGATATCGACATAGAGCTGGAGCAGCTTCGAGCCTTGCGACGACGAGCTGAAAGAAGGTACCGGTGCACGAAGGACATAGAAGATTTACGGACTGCTAGACGTATGCAGAAGATCAAACGTCGGTTGGACAAGCTAGAATTCCAACGCTGGATTACTTTCTGCGAATCACTCGACCCTCGTAAGCCGTTATCGCAGATATGGAGGACGGTTAGAGGTCACCAAAATCGACCAGATGTGGACGTTGCTGAAGAGTTCTGTGCCGGATTATCAGGGCAAACTACAGCACTTAGCAGCTCACCACTTTCGAGCAGTTGTCCGCCACCACGTGATTCCTGTATGGACTTCCCGTTCACCATTCAGGAGCTCAAGGCAGCACTAGCTTCATGCAAACGTACCTCCGCACCAGAACCTGACGGAATCTCCTACAGAGCTCTGTGTCATCTGGGTGAGCGTGCGAGTATAGCTCTACTTCAGCTATATAATGATTGTTGGCTAGATGGCACTGTCCCCTTAAGTTGGAAAACTAGTCGTCTAGTACCACTGCTCATCATCATCATCATCATCAGCCTGACTACGTCCACTGCAGGACAAAGGCCTCTCCCATGTTCCGCCAGTTAACCCGGTCCTGTGCTTGCTGCTGCCAATTTATACCCGCAAACTTCTTAATCTCATCTGCCCACCTAACCTTCTGTCTCCCCCTAACCCGCTTCCCTTCTCTGGGAATCCAGTCAGTTACCCTTAATGACCAGCGGTTATCCTGTCTACGCGCTACATGCCCTGCCCATGTCCATTTCTTCATCTTGATTTCAGCTATGATATCCTTAACCCCCGTTTGTTCCCTAATCCACTCTGCTCTCCTCTTGTCTCTTAAGGTTACACCTACCATTTTTCTTTCCATTGCTCGCTGCGTCGTCCTCAATTTAAGCTGAACCCTCTTTGTAAGTCTCCAGGTTTCTGCTCCAGGTTTCTGCTACCACTGCTAAAACCTGGCAAATCACCATTGGAACTCTTCTTGGAACCCACGTCTACACTGACGGCTCCGTCCAGCCAAACAGCTCAACTGCGGCGGTCGTTATTCTAACGCACGCCACAACCATCGAATTCAGGACAGCTCATGCAACCACAACAGCGGCAGCAGAGCTTGCAGCGCTTCGCGCTGCGCGGCGTTTCATTAACGACCAAAGCACGCAACGGTGGACGATTTTCTGCGACTGCAAGGCGGCACTGCAGTCACTTCTGTCAAATCTACGCCGTGGTCCACACGAGCAGTTGGTATTTGAAACAGGAGAAAGGTACACCGTATAACAGAGAAAGGGCACCACGTTATATTTCAGTGGTTGCCAAGCCACTGTGGAACTATCGGTAACCAACGAGCTGATCAAGCTGCCCGTTCAGCCCATACAGAAGACAACAAGTCAATACCTCTCTCAAGGACGGACGCTGCTAGGAGGCTCCGCATGCTTGCTCGCCAACGCTCCATGGCTCTTTGGAATGAGCCTCTCTTTACTCATGCAAGATTACGATCCCTTGATCCAACGTTAAGCATAGAGATTCCAACAAAAATTCGACGAGGCGAGGCTACTGCTCTGTGCAGACTATGGTTGGGAGTCGTGTTTACCCGTGCGTCGCGTTCCGCATAGGTATGGACGACACCGCCGACTGTGCACACTGCGGAGATGAAGAAACCATTCGACATATCCTGTGTGACTGCCCGAAATACAACCTGGAAAGACAACACCTTTCTAATAAACTAAACAGGTGAGATGACCAGCCGCTGTCAGAAGAAAGTATCGTCATGACTCATCGTCACAGAAGAAAGCCGTGCAAGCGCTACTGGGCTTCTTGCGAACTACTGGCCTGTCAGAACGCCTCTGAGTGGACTGATTTTGTGTGTGCGTGTGTGTTGGTGTTTTCCTCTTATTTATTTTTTAACTCTCCCTTTCTCTTTCAGACCCCTATTCCCCAACCCCAGTGTAGAGTAGCATACCGGATACTAGCATCTGGTTAACCTCCCTGCCTTCCTTTTTTCTCATTTCTCTCCACAACTATACTGATAGCGAAAAAGAAACAAAGACCCGTGTCGTTTTTTCGCAGAAAAGTATTCGAAATGAATAGGCGCATTCGAGGGACTATATTCACCAGTCGCTATGCAGCGGTCTTTGCAGTTATTGAACACTCGGGCTGCGTAAAGACAGTGCGAGTGAAATCTACCGATGAAAGAGGAACCCCGGTCTGCATTCCTCGACTCATTCTATTAGGGCACCACCGAAGCTTCCCCCTCTCAATGAAACCCACCAATAACCAAAAAAAGTGAAGCACATTCCTCGTCAGCAGAGAGTTTCTCACAAATACCTAGAGGGAAGTGTGGCGCCACCGTCTATGCGAATTTTATAAGGGGTGATGTTGGAACGCTGGAAAAAACGGTGTATGTGTCTGCGAGGCTTGTGCTGGCTGGTGTTCAGCGAGGCTTTGGCTCAAAAGCGAATACGACTGCGCAAATAAAGCTTTACTAAAACAAAACGTTGTAGGCGTATCTATCTCATTCACGCGTACTATATTCTAAAATAAAGGTTCATTTACCTTGACGGCACAACCAAACAGCGAAAGAAAGAAACAGACGACATAAAAGTGGTGGAGGGAACGCTTGCTTGTCGTCTACCTGCCAAGTTAAGCGACCGTTAATTACTTCTTACGCTTCGTAAAATTGTACATCAATGTAGAAGGTTCTTGTGTTAAATAGAACATGTTTGTGTGCATTGACAAAAATAAATAGCTTATTACGTGCTCTTTTAGTAAGTAATCAATCATTTTACCGTGAAGCCAGACACGTCTTCGAGGTATACAAATCCGAGACGAGTTCTAAGCTTATATATCACGCCATTCCTTTGCATCCAGCAGAGGTGTTATTCTGGACACTGTCTAATTCCGCCATACTGTCAAATTTTGCGATGGCGGCATTTTAAGCCAATCAGAGAGGTCGTAGCAGCTCACTTGGCCAATGCGCACCAATCAATGGCGCAATTTGACAACATTGTGGAATTCGACAATGTCCAGAATAGCCCCCCACCCTCACCCCGCTCACTAGCGCCAGATTTTTCTTTAGGTATGATTGTAAGAAACTTCACGCTCGTCAGTGCTATCTATTCCTAGACGTAAACGAATGACGATAGAGAGAGGAGTCAAAAGAAGGCAGCACGACACCAGCCATGCAGAATAAATGCTTGGGTTTCGATAGCATAAAAGCCAACACAGACGAGACGGTCGTTTGTTCCGCAGCCTCGAATCGTGATTGCACATTCCGTGATATAGAGACGGAACACTCTGCGCTACGATTGCTGGTGGGGCAAGCCACGTGAACACCACCATACGATCCTGCATGTGTGTACGAACGAATGTCCGACGGCTACGCGCCACTGCGCTTCAACGCCGCGAAGTGACAAGAAAGAGGGTGTCGGATAGGAGGAGAGAAGAGGAAAGGAAATGCACGTGCATACATGTTACGCACCGGGCCACTACGACAACCCCCCCCCCCCCCCCCTTTCTCTTTGGAGATGGTTTGCCCGCACAGCAGCGTCGTATAGTGGCAAAGAAGATGGTTTGCCCGCACAGCAATGTCGTATAGCGGCAAAACAAAACGTCCGTCAGAATAGGCCAGTCGTACCCGGCTCATTTACTCGCGGTCTCGCTCCCTCTTGCGATGTCTCGCACGTTTTCTCGAGTGCCGGTATCAAGTTGGGTCGCTTGCTTTCTTGTTGTTTTTCTCTTTCCGTTACGCATTTGGTGGTCATGGAGATGAACCCATCCAAGAGGCCCAGGTTCCTATGAACATCAAGAGCAAAGTGCACACACACTCAATGAGATGAAGCGTGCTTTCTATCGTATATGTCGGTGACTAACAGAAAAGCACCGGACCATAACGGCGAAACTCTTTCCTTACCAACGCCGACGTCTGCGGAGGTGGGCGGCGGCGGCATCTGCCGTTGTTGTTGGCTTCGAAGAATCTATGCCTTTCATCCCATTCGTTTTGGCAGAGGTAAGTTAAGGAAATTTTTATGAGGCTGCAGCAGTTATCAGTAAAGAAGTTTTTCACAAGAGCTCTCTTTATTGTATTCGTGGCGGTTTTGCTATTAGCTGCGATTGAGCTCTGGAATGCGTTGCCAGGCATTGTAGTAGATGCAAGCGATCTTTGCCAATTCGAAAAATTGTTGGACGTGTATTTCAGGAATGGAGCTGCCAGATGATATGCATGTTTGGTTGCTTTGAGCTTCTTTGTTTTCTTTCTCCCGGCTGTGTTTAAGCCTTGTAATACGTAGCCAAATATTGGTGTAAATGCAGACGGTGTTTGCATATTTGATGAATTGTTACACGTGTATTTATTGATTGCGCTACCACCTGACATAGATGTATATTGGTTGTTTTGTATTTGGTTGTACCCTCCCTGTAAGAGCCCTCAGGAGAGAGGGCTGACAGTATTATGAAATAAATAAATAAATAAATAAATAAATAAATAAATAAATAAATAAATAAATAAATAAATAAATAAATAAATAAATAAAAATAAAATATTTCTGTTCAAGTAGTATAAGATCTCAGAGAGAAGATAAATTCCTTTTCACAAATGCTTCGCGCATGGTGCATTCCAGCTTCAGACCCATTTTGTCATACTCGTCATAGCTATAAATGTCGAAGAATCTCGGTTGAAGTTTGAATTATTGCATGATAACAGCACCTGCCCTGTTTGGTTGCGAGTGTGTTTGCCCTTTTTTTTGCAATTCACGCTGAAAAGTTGCTTCACTTATCTTCCGGCATGGATGATCCAGCGCGGACGTTCGGCACTCGGCTACGACTCGAAAGTCGGGGGTTCGATACCGGCAGCGGTGGTCACATTTCAATGGAGGCGCAATACCGTAGGCCTATGTGCTGTAGTTGAAAAACCTCAGGTGGCTGAAATTTTGAGAGCTCTCCGCTATGACATGCCTCCTAAACATTTCGTATTTTTGTCAAAGGAAGGTCTCAGAAATAATAATAATAATAATAATAATAATAATAATAATAATAATAATAATAATAATAATAATAATAATAATAATAATAATAATAATAATAATAATAATAATAATAATCGTTCCTATCCTCGTTGCACTTGACGCTTTCCTGAGAGCGATTCAGAATTTTAGACTATGAAATTCATCTCTCTTGCACACTACTCCTATAGCACGATAACATGAAGCTCTCTTCTGCAGTCTTTCTGCAGAGCAAGTAGATCTGCCGCAATGTAAGACAACAAGGCACGTCACTAAAGAAGCGCGGAATTCGCGTGAGGTAGCACCATTTGCGGTCATACTTTCCTATCTTCCGTCATTTGTTTTTCAGTGCGTGCTGCCAATGTAAGCGTCTACGTTACAGAGCAGTTATTTTAATTTTGTTTTCTTTTTTGTAGTAGAAAGGAAGTTTCAATTCCATTTTCGATTAGCTGTTTATGCCTGCGGCCCTCGAGCAAACAAGAGAAGCTGGCTTATCTGGTAAAGCGCATTGGCTCGAAGAAGTCCCACGGTACCATATGCATTCGCTCACTCCGCCACTATGCTACCCCCCCCCCCCATTCTTCAATTTGATCCAACACCCTCTCCCTTTTATTTAGGAAAAGTTTCTTCACCTCACGTAGTTTTGCAGTGTTTCCGGGCACGTGCCATTTCTGACTGAGCAGTAATAATGAAAACTAACAGACAATCACATCTTTATTTGATGACATCATGATGTTCCCACAAAATTTATCGATTCGTGACGTCATATGGTGATGCTATGTGAAGTTGTCTTCACGTTTTTTTTTTGTATCGCTGGAATACCACCAACGTGGACGTGTCTTGTTCGAAGAAGCATCCAACTATTTCGCCTTAATTAATAAACTACTCAGTATACACAAATCCGTCTTTAATGCTAGAGACAGACTCAGCCGAAAACACCACGAACGGTGTGCGCTATACCTGAACACAGTATATAGTAGCCAGAATCCAGGGAGATGGGTAGCACTGTCGCCGACAGTGCTACCCATCTTCAGCATACTTCATTAACAACACTCAAATTTCATGCGTAACTACATACAAGTATCTAGGTGTCCATTTTTCTTCTGATTTAACATGGTCCCTTCACATAACGCACATTACTAACGAAGCAAACCGTGCTCTTGGCTGTCTACGCCGAAACCTTCATCTAGCTCCTACCCCTGCCAAATTACTCGCTTATCAGACACTAATCAGACCAAAACTTGAATACGCATGCGCTGTTTGGGACCCTCATCAGAGTAACAATACTAAAACACTTGAAACAGTGCAAAGCCGGACAGCAAGATTCATCTTTTCAGATTATTCATATTAGTCAAGCGTAACCAAACTTAAATCTCGTGCTAACCTCGCTACCCTTTCGTCACGCCGCTGTATAGCTCGTCTGTGCCTGTTTTTCAAGTTTTATCATGGATCGCCTCGTACTCCCACCATCAAGCCAGCCCATCGTCATTCAGACCGCATCAATCACAGGAAAGCTGTTTACCCGCCAAGAGCTCACACCACTGCGCACCTTTCATCCTTCTTTGTCAAGACCGCACAAGATTGGAATGGCCTTCCTCCTCACGTTGCGCACCACTCCAGTATCAACTTCAAAGCAGCGATCGCGCATCTACTCCTTTAACCGATTGTAATAGCCCACCCCTCATGTAAAACCCCTTCATTGGGGCCTTTGAGGTACTGTAAATAAATAAATAAATAAATAAATAAATAAATAAATAAATAAATAAATAAATAAATAAATAAATAAATAAATAAATAAATAAATAAACTAAAATTAGAAACAAATATAAAGACCTGAAGACCAGGAGAGAGAAATATGAGGTGGAAGACCGACGCCTGCTTCGTGCAACGAGCAGCTGCGGCTAAAAGCCCTCACGATTCTCGCTGCGTCGCGCACCCAGATAATTAAGCCAGCATCTACTGTCTAGGCCAAGCGCCGTCCTCCTAACAGGGACGCCTCTTCCTTTCGTTCCCTTGTTTTTCTTCTTCGCGCAAAAAGAGGCTCAAACCGCTCTTCTTTCAGAGCACGGTTAGTGGGGCGGCGCGTCTGTCCGTTCCGTATTGGGGCAGAGCGAGTCCCTTCGTACCCTTGCTTTCGTGTATGACTGTATCGCGACGTGCTCGGTGGGTCCCAGAGCGGCAGAAGTTTCCAGTGGCCCGCTGCCGCCACTCAGTGCCGAATTGATGCCAGAAAAAAAAACTAAAGGCTCAATAGAGGGAACGAACAAAGGCGTGGTTCAAACATGTGAACATACAGAAAGACAGAAGCAGAGAGAGAGAGCGGGGCTCAAAGAGACACATCCCGAAGCCTTTGTGTATATATATGGACAGATCTATAGAGAGCGGGGCCGGAAGGACGCTAGCAGCAAATAGGTCACGACGAAAACGAGGAAAAGGGCGAAGAAACAACCGGCCACGCGGAAGCGACTGACTGGACAATTTGTCAAGAAGGGCGAGGCAGAAGGCAGGCGATGGAGAGCCATAGAAAGATAACCGGAAGACGACGACAACCCGTTGCTTCCCGCCTTCCACTCCCCCCCCCCCCCCTCTCCAGCGGCCATTTGGGCCTACACCTCAAACCATCGCACCTGTCAGCACTTTCCTTTTTCTACTATTTTTCTTGTTGTTTCCTTCGATTTGTAACTGTCGGGTAGCACGTACTCCTGCAGCTTTTTAGAGTGTTTTACCTTCTCGAAGGCAACGTATTGCTTCGTTTCGTATTTGGGATGTTCCTGCTTCGAGGGTAAGGAGAATAATAATGAGAAAATCGCGCGAAGAACGTTCCTTCTTGGGTCGCGAGGGAACGTGAAATGCGCCTAGCCATAGTGCTCAGCATGACCACAGCATCCGCGAAGTACATACAAGTGGCCTTGTTAGCCGGCTAACTACGTTATCAGAAAGAGACATCATTGAAGGCTTACACAGAATCGATGCAGTTTTGCAATGGCCGCACAAAATGAACAAAAGGTCAGCACATGAAGACAGAGCAAGGAAGTGTTTTTATTTCTGTGCAACCACGTGACGAGTACAACTAGAGGCATAGAAACAGTCCTTAGGACAGGTAAATAAATCTTGCGTATTTAGACAAGCGTTCAGTGGGAGCCATTGTTTTCTCAGTTAGGCACTACCTCTCTTCGCCCTTGTCCCTAATCGTTCGATTCGTGGTTGAGCATCCTCGCTTCACCCTTTACTTTCCAGCTTTCTTGCTTATATATTTCTTGTCCATGCGCAGAACTAGGACAACAGATCCGAGTCAGCGGTCTCTATTTGCGCCTTCCTTATACAATCCGCGCGTGTGCTCCCTTTCCCACTTGAGTACGCTGTCCCGATTGGCGCTTCGGCTGACGTCAGCGGCTGAGATGCAACGAAAGCAATCGTTATGAGGCTCAAGAAACGCTCACGTCAGCGACTGCGTTACAAAGTGGGCCGAGCGAATCAAATCCACGGCAGCGTGGACTTCGTTCGTGACGGAGGCGGATGCGCAAGTATAGTAGTTCCAGAGTAAAACTTGTATTGTCACGAAAAGAAAACAAAGAATTATTACGCAACAAACGCAAGGATGAGCCAGCGCTTAGTGAAAGATTTCTCTTGCCAAATCACGTTGTGCAAGCATGCAAATAGCAAAGCGCACGTTGTTCGAAGTAGGTCTAAGTACCGTAATATAAAGCGAAAGAAGACAAATTATGGAAAGTCGTGATTTACTATGAGTAAGCAGCGTTCAAAGTTCGGAAAGTTGGCAAGGGTTTATTTTGATCGAACTGCGCGTCGGGACGAGACAGGAAGAAAGAAGCAAGACAAACGAGAGCAGTTGCCTTGCTGGTTTATCTTGGTTTTTTTACCACCGCGCAGTTGGACTAAAATAAACGTGTTATAAAAACAAGGTGTTAGTGGGTGGTAAAAACTGATTATGAACAAGTTCTAAGCGACAGACGTTCCAAACATATCTAACCATTCACTACATATAGCAGGTTAAATAATTAAATCAGATATTTCATGTAAAAACGAGAGACGGGTATTTTTGCGCATAATATATTCGTTTAGAGTAACAGCATATGCGTCTTATCGCGCCAGGGTGGTATTAACGCAGCAATAAACAAATAAACAAATACTAAACATGACAATGACGTTCTTCACGTCACTCGTGCAAGAAGCAGTCTCCTCTGCGGTGAAGAGGGTGCGTCAGGCCGCATCGCAAGCCGCGGGAGATCTCCTTCACCCCTCGAACGATGTCGTTCACTCTCATCCAGGTCCAGGTCTCCGCGACCGCGCTTTGCCGCCAGCGCTGATAGTCGGGACTGGCATTCTCGCAGAAAGACGCGGCGAGATAAGCGGCGAACAAATGACCGCTCCTGTAATCCTCGAGACCCTTGATCCGCACTCGCTTGGCAATTCTAGACAGCTCACTCCTGAATAGATTGTAGGTGGAACCCGCGGCCAGGAAGTCAAACACGGGGTTCATGCCAGCCTTGCTGCTCTCTTCTTCCGTTATGACGCTCTCGTCCGACTGGTGCTTGAGGCATAGTCGAAGAGACTCCAGCGTGGCCCTGGCGGATGTGATGTTGTGGTCGCGCACGTAATACAGCACGTACTCGGACAGTGTCCGGTAGGCTCGAAAGGCGACGCGTGGCAGGTGGTACAACTCGACCACGGGATCTGTGGGCAGCGTGAGGTCGAACGCCGTGACGGGAATCTGAAGCGTCGTAAACGGTGGGTCCAGTCTGGGCATGGCTTCCGAGAAGTGCAGACTCCAACCGGGCCAGGAATCGTTCTGCGACGGCGCCAGCGGTCGCTGTCGCTTCAAGGCCGAATTCTTTACGTAGTAATAGACGAAATAGAGAAGCGGCGTCGCCGGATTCTTCGTGTAGATACTGTCGGTGTATTTGGACCTTGTCGACTGCTTCCGCAGCGATGAGGGTGACAGCACTTCCACCTGGATGAGTGCGATGTTTTTGAAGAGTGCGTCCAGAAACGTATCCTGACCTTGAAAGACCTCGCGTAGGTGGTCGATGAAAGCGAACGCGAAGGATGGGCCTGTCAGCACGTCTTTCACCACCCGACCATTGGACAGTTTTACGAGGCGCGAGGAACGGACGAGCTCCATGGGCATGTACGGTTCGACTTCGAGCATAGTGTGAAGACACTGGTCCTCCCGCGTCGCTTCAAAAGGAAGAAGGTGCTCCTTGCTCACTTTCCATGACGCTATCCGGTCGAAAAGCACATCGTCACTCACGAAAGGCAGTATGAGAATCATCACGCGAAGGACGATGTGGTTTAATATGTCGGCCTTGTCGAACTTGAAATTCTTGTACAGGTTCAGCAGGTACTGAGGCGACGTGACGCGCACTCGGTTTACGCGAACATCCACGCCGAGAAGACCCTGAAACAGGGACGTCCAGTTGACCAGAGAAATGGCGGGAAGGGTTTCGACGTCCGCGATCTCGCAGCTAGACGAGCACTCGTGCTGCTCCGCGACCATGTAACTCTGCAGTCTGAGCTCCAGCCTCGAGATACCATTGTAGGCTGTGACGTTCCTGCCCACGCTCTGGGTGAGTAAACGGAACGCCTTGTCGAGCCAGAGGTGACTCCAGGAGGTCGTGAAGGCCCGCTCTACGAGCAGCTTTGGTTGCCCCACGGACACGATGATTCGGGACGCGTTGTCTGGGTCTCCTTCGACTCCCAACCCAAAGATGCTATCGAGCCCGAGCTCCCTCTTCAGGACGCCTATCTTGTACGAAAGATCCTCGACGGGAATATTTCGAGAGCTTGCCATCGAGTAGGGCCAGCTTCCAATGTTGAGCGTGTAGAGAAAGGTGGACAGAAGTCTCGAGTACAACGTGTCCGTCGTCACCTTCTTGCAGACCTGGTAGAAAAAGCCGAGCTTGGGGATGGCACCGGGCTTGAACAGCGCCTTCTTGAGCATATTGACGTACTGCTTGAGGTACACAGTGTCAGTGGACACGTAGTGCGCTTGGCGCCTCAGCGCGTGGTCGTGCTGCCACGAGTCGCAGGCGTACTTGTAGAAGTCTCCGCACGGGTTTATGGCCTCCCTCAGAAGTTGGGTGGTGCGGGCGGAGAAGTCCAGGCAAGCCGACGTGTTACACTGCAGGACCTCCGGTGGCGCTGGACGCTTGGCCTTCAGAAGACTGCTTCGGGCGGGGGTTGTGGAAGAGGGCGTAGTTTGTCCACGGTTATCCAGGCGGGGCCCTCGTCCGATGCTCTCCGACCACGAGGAGAACGTCTTGTTCATTTCCGGGACAACGACGTGCTGCAGCACTCCATGGAAGCACGTAACTACCATAGTGAAGGTGAGGGACAGTGCGCAGCACTTCAACAGCGCCCGCTTCGTGTTGCGCTCGCGGTCATCAGAAAATGTCGCCTCCTCGTCCATAACGCCCGTTCTTCTTCTATGTCTTCTTCCTGGTCACAGCCTACCACGTGCTGTTTCAGCCTGTTCTTTCTGCATTGAGAAGCTAGGTTTGAAAATAAACGTGGCAGTAATTTTATTCTTTGCAGTGATTACACTAGGTTATAGCCACAAGGAGGTTTGCTCTGCTGTGTGTGCGTACATAATGGTAACAAAAAGATTACCTTGTTAGTTTATTGTTACTATTATTTTCAGCTCCAAGGCTATCTGATTGCCTGACCACTAGCTGGTGTAGGATTTTCATACATTTTTACGATTTGTTTTTTACCAAAGCTCTATTTAATGCTTTTAAATGCATAACAAACTAACATAAAATTCTGCCACCCGGTTCTTGGCCGATCCCTCTTTGTGGGTGAGTGCCAGCATTACAAAAGGTTCATCATCTTCATCATCATTACGGAAGGCAGTGTATATGGTGCAATACATGCTAAATGAGGGATACTACTTTGTCAAACACGTGTGACATCTTAAACTGATGCCCACTCAAATGTGCTTGTGAAAAAAAATCTTTAATAAAGCAGAAAATTTCTAGGCATGAGCATTGTATGCTTTTGGTTGCTCAATTTTTGTTCTTTTCTTCCAATACACGCCTCGTCCAGTTTTGCAAACGACTTTGCATTTGTCGCCAGGGTTCGCACGAGAAAGGATATAAGTAGAATTTTTAGGAGACATTTAACGTAACTTGAGACTTTAGAGTGATGAGAGTTTTGCCATACTTTGTAATGCCCTCTCACATCCATGCAAGAACTCCGACTATTGGTACGGCGCCAAGCGAGTACTAATAAACAGAAATTTCGCCTCTGTGGGATTTTAGAGCGCGGAAAACTTTACTGGTCCAGGCTCTCGTATGATGTCGTGGTCGCTTGGCGTAACGCTGGCAAAATTACATATAGTGTAGCCAGCTGTAGCGTATTGAGCACGCACTCGAGCTAAAAAAGAAAAAAAGTATTCTTCCTCTTCTTCTTCGATCACCCTGATTATTAAATAAAGTGCGTGAACTACTACTATCACCGCAGAAGCGCCGCAATACAAGCCACATATAAAAATTCAAAGGGTAAAAAAGCAAGAAATAGAAGAAGAGAGAGCAAAAGAGACTGGAAGAGAAGTAGAAATAAATATATATAAAGAAAAAAAACAGAACAGCTGTAAAGGAGAACGAGAAATAAAAAGAGAAGTAAAGAAAAAAATCGAAGAGAAACAAAGAAGGTTTCTAAGCCCCGGACTTCCTTCAGCTTGCCAGTACTAGGACGATGCACCCCTAATTTCATTCTTAGCGTCTCGCCAGAACACACTGCGGGAGTTTTCTTGCAGTGGCACGAAAATGCTGTATCATATTTTCTACCAATCACGCCATTTGTACATAGTATTTGTGAGAATCCGAAAGTTGTGCGCTTGATGCACCCTGTCATTTAAGCGATATTTTATGTTTTACATTTATTCATCTTGGTACGCACAGAGCCAAATGACATTACAGTGTGTGTGAGGGGGAGGATACAGTATTTTAAAGTACAATACAGATTTCAACATATCTTATTTACAATAAACGCAATTCACTGTAAACTTAGGAAGTGGTAGATGGGCCCCGCCGTGGTGCTCTAGTGGCTGAGGTACCGGGCTGCTAACCCCCAGGTCGCGGGGAATTCCGGCTACAGCGGCTGAATTTTTGATGGAGGCGAAAATGCTGTATAGGCCCGTGTGCCCAGATTTGGGTTCACGTTAAAGAACCCCAGGTGGTCGAAATTTGCAGAGACCTTCACTACAGCGTTTCTCATAGTCGTATGGTCGTTTTGTGACGTTAAGTTCCACATATCAATCAATCAGATCAAGTGGTACATGGGATATACACAATGTAAAGCAGGTTTATGGTACAGTTTGGTCCTTACACACAAGTGCGCTAGTACACGACCGGGCACTCAGCAGAGAACTCGAAAATACTTCACGTGAAGTAATTTCTCTAACTTCTCTAACTTCCAGCTTATCGTCCGGGGAAAAAATGGCATTTTAAATGTGTCTCTCCGGCAGTTTATTTTCTTTATCTTATTGGCACGATCCAGTCGCTGTGAAACGTAACCCGGTCTACGAAAGTATCGCGAGGGCACCAGACGTGCTCGGTTAGGAAATACGCTACAAAAAAGTTTCAACCTCAAATTTCAACCTCGGACATTACTACTACCACCAGGCAAACACAGCAACACAAACTGCGCCCATGATCGAGAGGACGACAGCGAAGCACGGCTTTACGAGGAACTGCACAAAACATCAAACTGGCAGCGTCATGCAAGACGTTCATTTATATACACAAACAAAATCTACGCGGCGTCCGTAGGTCATGACAGGGCTGGTACAAAAAACAGAGAGAAAAAGAACAAGAGAAACAGCATGATTTCGCCAATCCTTATTCTGTCACACGAACTGACAAGAAAAAGGAAATAACCAAAGTGATCATCATCGTGTCTTCTCGATATTATCGAATTTTAGTGGGAGAACATCGCAGAAGCGAAGTGTAAAACAACGAAAGAAGCGAAACTTTAAAGAAAAAAAAATAAAATCGAAAGAAAGTTGGTAATGAAACAACTGATCCAGTGGGTCTCCCTCAGCCCTGACATGTTGATCTCCAGACGTCCAACAGGCTTACAACAGTCAAAAGTGATCAGTCGTGCTCAACTTAAGAAAAAAAAAAAGAGGTGCTGCTAAAAAGAAGAAAAAACAACAACACTTAAGTACAAAATTCGCTGACGTTTACGGAACTCGCCTGTTCTCTATCGATCGCAATTCTTTCAGGAAGCCCAAAGGCGCTGAGAAAAAGCGCGAGAAGCATCTCAAATGTCGACTCCAATTTCTTTTGTGGATTGTGGGCTTTCAAGATGTGGCAATTTTTCAGAAGTTTCGCCCTAACCGGGAGGTACTTTTTTGTGCTTGTTGGTGCCCTGTCGAATTTCGGACGCACGAATGGCGCATTGTTATAGAATATAGAAGGAAGTAGTGACTCTACAGAAACCACCGAACGTGCCCCCCCCCCCCCCCCCCCACCACCCGGAAAATATATATGCGCAATGTTCTGGAAATTTGGTTGTGGCCATGTCTATCGCAGTGCAAACTCGAGTTTCAACCACTTCAAAACAATCTTGCGGGAAAACTTTCTTTTTACAGTACGATTTAGTAAACTGGTTCGTGGATCCGGATGTCCGCAAGCTGATGTACCTGCTTTACATTACAAGTGACTTATTGCTACTGGAACCACTAGCACCACCATCCTGTCCCACACCCATACTACCACTACTAATACTACTACTTCTACACAGCAAACCACACAGTATAAAATGCCACAAGCTGAGCAGTCTCGACGCAACCACACTCGACCGAATCACGTTACTTTCGAGGCATGTCCACAGCTATAATGATAGCGAAAAAGAAACAAAGGCCCGTGTCGTTTCTTCGCAGAAAAGTATTCGGAATGAATAGGCGCATTCGAGGGACTATATTCACCAGTCGCTATGTAGCAGTCTTTATTAAACTACTACCACTACTACTACTACTACTATTACTACTACTACTACTACTACTACTACTAACTACTACTAACTACTACTACTACTACTACTACTACTACTACTAACTACTACTACTACTACTACTACTACTACTACTACTACTACTACTACTACTACTACTACTACTACTACAAACAACCACCACCACCGCGCTTACCACCGTCACCTCTACCTTTGCTATCTGTGCTGCTGTTGCCAGAACTACTACATTTACCACCACCACCACCGCCCCTATACTGCAACTGCTACTGCATAGAGAAGAGAGAGATACAACTTTATTTCGTTGGGTGGTCAAGATGCATTAATAACCTTGGGACACGGTCGAACACGCAGTAGCCCGGGCTCCACCCACCTTTTCACGAAGAAGTGATCAATGGTGGTTCGATTAATAACGGCCTATTCATGAATCTACAGAGACTAAAGCATACAATCGTTACTCAGTCGCGGAAATCGCCCAGAATATTTCGCTGTGCGCTGCAACTGTCAAAGTGCTGCACGACAAACAACACCAGTCCGCGCGAAATTCGACTACTGTATTGTCGCGTCCCGCGAGTTGAGAGAGACATCAGCAGGAGACAAGAAAAAGCGTGGCGAAACAACAGCTCGCTCACTGAAGCGGTCGTCCTTGGCAACGAAAATGCGGTGTACTGTTTATGGAAAGCAACCATCAACTGACGAATTGTCCTTGAATATTCAAATAATAATAATAATAATAATAATAATAATAATAATAATAATAATAATAATAATAATAATAATAATAATAATAATAATAATAAAGAACACGTCGACAAAAACCAAAAACAATGATATATTATGCGCGTGCACCTACAATGGGTAGTGAGAAACAAGCAAGCAAGATCCGCAGCGATCTCATGCCGGTTCACGCAAGCGAGGATTTGCGCCGACTACGTCAAAGTACAGAATAATGGCGGAGAAGATCAAATGTACACAAAGTAAGAAGTCAGAAAAGGCACAAAATAAAAAAAATAAACATCGAGAAAATTGAATACGTACAACATACCCGTTCAAAAGAGACACACTCCGCAAATGACGTGGTTTATCCGCAAGAATCTCGTACACACTTCCGGGCGCGACCCGTTTTTTCTCTTCGATTCGTTCTTCTTGGTATAAATTCTTTTCGTTGTCTTTCCTTTTCACCGACCCACTTTCCTCATTTATCGCAACGATACTGCGTCCTGGAGCACCAAGTGACAAGAATTGCACGCATCGTTTATTCATGTGTTTCTTGTTGGGCACGTACACATAATGACATCCTTTGCGCGCGAGGAGGGTGCGTCAGCTTTCTCCCTCTCTCTCTCTCTCTCACACACACACACACACACACACATATATATATATATATATATATATATATATATATATATATATATATATATATATATATATGTAATTTTTGTGCAGCCTCGGTCCTTAGAGTGCTGTAACCCCTCCGTGACTCTAGTCATCAATAGCCATTACATGGCGATCACGTCCCAGAAAAAAAGACAGAGAAAACAAAGATAGATTATGAGCGTTGCATGGGGAATATAATGTTTGGGTAGAACGGGAATAAAGGCTATGCTGTTTCCGCATATCGAGCGTTTGTTTATATATATATAGTTGCCGCACCGTGTATATAGCCGTTACAACACTCACGCTTGCGGTATACGAGAGAGGGTCGGTTGCCTCCGCTATTTTAATGATACTACGGCACAGCACAATCATCAACCCTTCGCGTGCCTTTTTTTTTTTACCGTTCTCTTGTTTTCCTTCGTCATTACCGCGTTCTCCTCCCACATCGGTGTGCACCATTTCCCCAACTTTCCATCCCTCTCAGCTTTCAATCTCGTCAGTCTGTAAGTGCGGGTGGCCCCATCTCCCGACTTGCGCGATATCATTCAAGTGAGAACAGCCCTCTGCCCCTCTGTTTCACACATGTTCATTTCATCTCTTTCTAAGTTCTTTATCAATCCATTGCAACCCGCTTGCCTCCAGCTTTCCTTTATCTAAATTTCTGAATTTCTTCCCTTCCCTCCTGTTTTCTTTTTATCCTTCCCTCACTCTTTCCCTTTCTATGGTTATTTTTTCCTCTCTCGTCCGCCAGGAATACGCGTGACACTCTGCGGGATCACGTAACAGCGCCACGTGCCTCCAGCGTCTGTGACGTAACGGCGACGAAGAGAAGTGGTGGGTTAGCTACGGCAGGCGGAGCGTGGAGCTGCGAACACCGCCATGCTTCGTCAATAATGCAAAGCAGAGTCGCGGCGGAAAACGCGCAGCGAGCACTGGCACACGTGCGTCCTGCCTGAATAAGAGTGCAATGCGCGTATAGAGGCAAGCGGATGTACGTATGCGCAAAGAAATGCAAACAAAAAAAAGGGGGATAGACTACAGCCACGACTCGCGATAATATCCGAGCGCGCGTCTACACCATCCTAATATGAGCGACGCTTGTAGCAAGACCGAATGGTTATGTTGTTACGACGTCTTTCTCGTTGATTGGCGCGTGTAGTAAAGTTTCCTTCAACCTATAACCCTATTCACTGAAGAAGAAAGAAACAAAGAAATATATAAAGAAAAGAGGAAGGGAGGAAGGAAGGAGATGGAAGGTTGTGTTGCCTATTCATCATTTGCTGCACGCGTTTTCATGGAAAGGCTTGCAGTGATCTAGCTGGCGTTGCTAGAAGCCGGGATCGTAGTTCCCACTTTGCGTTTGAAACACTGGTTTCCCAGCTTCACACCTGGCTTTTCAGCCGCCCGTTAGTTCATGTCTCGGTGGAGAGAAACCCCACAAACAAATGCAAGTAACGCGGCAATTATCCCTTAAATTTTTGCTTCTCGACATCACATGGTGTCCAAATCGTACAGAAGCGGCCAATAATACGGACGCTCAACAGATGAACAAATGATCAAACAAACAAACAAACAAACAAACAAACAAACAAACAAACAAACAAACAAACAAACAAACAAACAAACAAACAAACAAACGAATTAACTAACTGACTAACAGACTTACTGACGCAAATAATTATTCAAGCAATAAAGAAGTATATCCTGAAATACGAACAAAATATACAAAATAGGTAAGCTAATATGCACCGTTGGTCTGAACATAGAGATTATGTAACGTTATAAACAAGTTACGTACATGCTTTGATTTTCATATTGAACGAGATGTAACCTGTTTCATTTAAAAACACCTAACTTTGTTATTCGTCAGCTTTTACTGCAAGTTGTGGCCTTGTCACAAGGGCCTTGACACAGGGCATAATTACGTGGCGTAGCAGAAGCTGGCGAGCTGATGTTGTGGAAGCATATACGTATGTCATCAGAAAACAATCTTGAAACTTCTTCTGATGCCGAGTCGGCTTCACTTAGTGATTAGGGGTTTTTTTTAATGGCCCCTAAACCATAGAGTTTAGGGGCCATTTAGGATCACAGCGGCAGAAACTCTGGCGCGCGCGATATGTTCAACCACCAGGATTTTCCTAACCTTAATGCTTGTCGTTTCGAACACCTCGTTTTGTTGGTTTTTGTGTTTAGGCGTCTGGTTTGGACAAACGAATGGATTGTTGTGTGCTTTGTTGGCCACTTCCAATTGGTGAGTCTAAAAAGCCGGAAGGGGGGGGGGGGTGGAAGTGTACCTGCTGAGCGTTCTCTGAGACACAACGGCTCCACGCTGCGCGTAGCCTAGTGCAGCCGATATACGAAGCTTAGACCAATACGTGTACAACTTATTATTCTCATACTGTCTGCAGCGTCGTGCATTGCAGCTTCCGTAGACACTATAGCGCAACACTTTTCTCTGTTGTATTAGGAAACTTGCCCTTATTCACCTATTGTCCGTGGCGCATACCCACTATGGGGGATTGGCCAAGAATCAAGTGGTTTTAAACATCGTTGTTCAGATTTATAATAATGGATATATAATAGAAAGATTACCGATGACCTAGAAAAGTGTGGTGCTTGATCTAATACATACAATTATTTAAATAAAGAAACGAAATTATCTTTACAGTAGAGCAATAACCTGATTTTATACGTATATAATTTTGTGGACATGTTAGGATAATAAAATAGGTTAGTTAGTCAACCTATTAGTTTCATCAATATAGTCCAGGACGGCCGCGCATGCTGTCGCATTAGAGAACCCAGAAATGAAAGCAAAAGACAAAATGACAGGCACAGATAAGTTCATAGCAATACCACGTAAAGGTATTTCTAAAAGGGTTTTTCGTAATGTGTTAAACCGCCTGCAAGTCAAAAAGAAATGATCTAGTGTTTCAAGTTCATCACAGAACGCGCACAGTGGCGAAGGTGCCTGAGCGGGCCTGTGTTTATAGAAATTCTACTCCCTAAACAACTCCGATGTTGAGGATGATGATTCCCGCAAGAATGGCACAACCCACCGCGGAGAGATCAGCCAGAGAGCGTGCTTTCTTTCTTGTCTTCCTTACCCTTGCCTCAGGTGCTACCTCCACCCAGCCCCTTATTTCTTCATAAAAACAAACGTGGACGTTGTCTGCACTAACAGTTTAGCCTGCGAAGATTTCACCATTTCACGCTACTTGTCATCTACATATGATCGTGCTACAGCTAAAAAGGCAAGAAAAAAAGAAGCGGTGGGTCATGCACCACTTTCATGCGAGAAGACGCAGAACGGCCACGCGATTGCATGAAAAAGCGGAGTAGCTAGAAGACGTCCGCTACTGATGTGCCTCATATGTGAACCAATCGAGATCTTGTTGAGGTCAAAGGCCTAGATGCCTTATCAAACGCGAAAATTGACCAATGGCATCGGCACACACCGGCGGTGGCATCAGCATAACTGATGCAAAAAATGCTCATCACGTGACGGCATGCATGCATCATGCAACAATTTTGTAACATATCATAAAGATTTGTGACGTTATCGACAATAATTATGGTGTCACACAGAGAGAAGGTATAAAATGACGTCATTAGACGAAATATTGGCTTGGTCAGAGGTTGACCGATTCCAGAGGCCATGTATAACCAGCGGTGGAGCAGAGCACTTGCAGTAGATCCGGTCTTTGAGGCAGCAAGAAAACTATGACAGGTCTAAAACCATCTACAGTGGGGTGAGTGTGTGCGATACATTGATTGAGAAGAAAAAGAAGAGGATGGCTTTCACTTTCCAGTCATCACAAATTCACGCTAATTTACCGGGGAAGGAGATTCTTAAAGCGGCTTTTAATCGAATTACATTGGATTTTACAATTTCTAATATTTTCTCAATGGGAGCCTCCTCATTAGTTTGTTTTCATCGGAATACCTGTTCCGCTGTAGAATAATCTTTAATCGAATCAGGGTGGTTTTGGTCGCACTTTTTAAATTAGTAACGGAATTTCTTATAACGATTATATTATGCTTTATATATGCGATTATTATGTGATCCTTTCTTTCTAATTGTTCGTTTTTCACCAATCTCCCAGAGTGGGTGCGAATCATTTATATAGGCCATCATCATCATCAAATCATCTAAGTCGTCTGAGGTGACTGCACAAGAGAGCCTGCATTTTTTTTTTCTTGTGATGGCGCCCCGTAAACAGACTGCTGGCGTCACGAATTTAGCTGAATCGAAGAGAAACGCCAGTTCTTTGTATTTGTCAAGGGTCTTTATGGGCCCCCTGAAGATCGTTTGAAACCTGTCGCTCTTAGGAGCTCTGTTTTAGAAACCTTCTTTTTTTTTTACGTGTGACAAGTTGCATCACTATACAACGTTCACGTGTAACCTTCGGTCGCATACTGCGCGTTTACAGCGGGAGGCTTCTCTTCTAGCGTTTGGACGTTGCAACACCGGAATCCCTGCGAAGCTTCTGAATAAATTACGCGGGTCTGTCACGATTGCTCTTCATTAACTTCCCTCCTCCCTTCACAACTTACATCCGCCATTGCTCAATGAAGGCTAGACACATTACCTGACATATTAAACCACTCGAAATTGATTTCTCTTTCTTTCTTTCTTTCTTTCTTTCTTTCTTTCTTTCTTTCTTTCTTTCTTTCTTTCTTTCTTTCTTTCTTTCTTTCTCTTTTTCTTCCTTTCTTCCTCGTTTTCTTCTTTTCTCTCTTCCTTTCCTCCTTTCTTTCTTTCTTTCTTTCTTTCTTTTTTTCTTTCTTTCTCCTTTTATTAAGCTGTGCTGTTCTTCCAGTTATGCGGACGCCTCCATATAAAAGACGAAAAAAACACACGAAAGAATAAAAAGAAAGTTAAAACACGGATGAAGATAGTCTGCGAGCACGCGTCTACGTAAACACACTATGCTTCGCCTGGTTGACAGGATCGCGAAGTTTCCTGAGCATTTGGCAAAGAGTGAAGGGTAACGTAATTTGCTCTCGCAGTAATTATGAGTTACAGGTGTTGACGCAGCTGCGAAGCTGTTCTTTTTCTTTTTTTATTGTCCCCGGAACGCCACTGTTATATTTGCTTCGCAAATACCCGAGACTACTTCTAAGAACGGCAGTTGTTGATAGAGTAATCTGTACAGATTTTGAGACGGCGTGTCGGGGTATATTATTTAAAGATGTCGTCATTACGTGGAGTAATGTAATGTATGTTTGTAATGTATGTTTGGAACTGAAACTTTCTGATGACATACACCGTGGTTCTGTCACGTCCGCTATACACTGAGTGGAAGGTGGGTAAACTAAACAAACAGCCGCGGGACGTTTGGTAACTGCTGTTTATTTTAGGCTGTACATCCGAATTGTGAAATAAAAGAAAGTACTGATGAATAATACGACACCCACTCAGCAGCTAGAATAATTTTCTTGGCATCACGTAAACAAACCGCTAAATGTTGTTCACGCGCTGCTAAAAAGTTATCAAAATAACAAAACCATGTTGGTATACCCTTACACATTCGACATATATGAATTTGTATAAAAGTTACATACATGGCAACATCAGGAATCAGGCAAATGGGGACATACATTGAGATGCGTCACATATGACCTGGCATTCCCCATTTCCCACATGACCATGTATGGATGAGATTAATATAGTATTAATACAAGCCATGGATGTATACTATACAGAAAAAAGAAAGCCATTAAGTGATAGCTGCACTTCAACTGGACTCTGTCTTTTATGATTATGGCTTATATCTGAACACCCTCAGATCCATTAACATCGAAAGTTAGCACTGCATTAGAGAGTAATTATTGAAACCTTGAATACTCAGTCGCAGAGAGTCGAGGCCGGTCGCTCACAAACATGGTCGCTGAGGCGCGGAAATGCGAACAAAGGCGACGTACGGGAGCGCCAGTAACAAACCATGAATCACCTGAGCCGTCGCGCCTCTCATGACGTCAAAGAGATAGAGTGAGAGGGAAGAGTAATGCAGCATGCCTCTTAAGAGGCTCTCAAATTTTCTCCGAGGCACAACGCTCTGAACAAAAAAGAGCTGAAACTGAGAACAAGGTAGCGAGGAAGGTGCAAGCAAGAGAAGTACGCCTTCCAGAACTTTCCGGGGTGCAAAAAAGTGTCGGGATATAAGTGGCGCTCATATGGCCTGCAATGGGAGGTCACAGTGTAATAAGAAGCATGACCATGGTGCTTCTTCGTTCCCGCCGGGATTCCCTTCCTGTGGTCGTTATTACAGTTATTACTTCTTTTGCAAGATACTTTCATTAGTGGAAGAGTCAGCCCGCTCGAAAAAGAGGCCCGAGAACGTAAGACTGAATGAGGGAGGGAAAGAGGAAGAAATGAGAATTGTAAAGACCGAGTTTAAAAAGCCGAAAAACGTGGAAGCAACGTGTCCTCTTCTTGTTCTTTATTTTTTAAAGGCTGCGAGGAAGTAGCAGCGGCGTCCTTTAAGTCCGGTTCCTCGCAGCTCGAAAGGAAACGCAGCGATGTGATTAATTAGCGGAACACCTCGGCTCAGGCACACCAGAAAGAAAGAGAGAGTGGGAGAAAAAAAAAGAGAGCAAGAGCGATGTGTGGGTGAGCCCAGCGGGAAGTTCACAGCTTCTGTGAGCTTTTTGCTCCCATGCGAACTGCGCGTGAAAGATTAGAAATATTTTCCAGCACTGAGTGTTTTTTTAGGGGTAAAACTTCTTACGGTCTGGGTCGTTTCTTCCTCAGTAGTAATATGTATAAAGCCAGCTCTAGTTTATGAATTTCGCTGTAGGTGTCGTCTTGTGTACACATCCTATCAGTAGGGATCTCCCTTGTCACCTTTGTTGTTTATGCTATATCTCCAGGGACTAGAAGCCAAATTAGAGGGGAGTCAACTCGGCTTCAGCCTCTCTTTTTTCAAGCAAGGAAAACACATTGAACAGTCGTTACCAGCATTGATGTATGCAGATGATATATTATTGATAGCCGACAACAAGGAGGATCTGCAGGGATTGATAGACATCAGTGGTAAAGAGGGAGATAGATTAAATTTGAAGTTCAGCAGGGAAAAATCAGGCGATCATGATTTTTAATGATAACAAAGGCAGTGAGCATAGAATACAGGAAGTCACGCTAAATACAGTGGATAAATACATATATTTGGGCGTATGGATAAATCACAGGGCTGAGTATCTAAGGGAGCACGAAATATGCGTAATGACAAAGGGCACCAGGAATGCAGCTGTAATAAAACATAGGGCACTGTGGAACTACAATAGGTATGACGTTATGAGAGGGATTTGGAAAGGTGTCATTGTTCCGGGTTTGACGTTCGGCAATACGGTCTTGTGCATGAAATCAGAAGTTCAAGCAAGATTGGAAATTAAACAATGTGGCATAGATGGATTTGCTTTGAAAACACACGGAAATACCCCAAATTAGGGGGTTCAGGGTGACATGGGATGGAGATCGTTTGAGTGCAGGGAAGCTGACAGCAAGATAGATTTTGAGGAGCGATTGAGAAGGATAGGAGAGAAGCGTTGGGCTAGGAAAGTTTTCAGCTACTTGTACATAAAGAATATTGATACTAAATGGAGGAAGCAAACTAGAAAACTGTCAAGCAAGTATTTAGACAACAGCAGAATACCAAGCCAAAAGGAAGGAAACATTGGTTAAGAAGAAGGTGAAGGAAACAGAGAGGGACATGTTGAAGATGGGAGTGCTTACGCAATCATCACTGGAGACCTACCGAACATTTAAGCAGGAAAGTGCAAGGGAAAAGATCTACGATAGTTCTCGGGGTGGTTCTCTGCTCTTCGAGGCTAGAACGAGAGTATTGCGGAGCAAGAAGTACCGAGCAAAATACGAAGGCACAGACACGGTATGTAGTGCGTGTGGAAAGGATGAGGAAACTGCTGAACATTTGATAATGTTCTGTAAAGGGCTCCACCCTTTAGTCGAAGATAATGGTGCCGAACTTTTGAAAGCATTAGTGTTTAGGGACAGTGAATGCAAAATAGACTTTAAACGAGTAGAAATAACCAGGAGGAGGCTAACTCATTGGTCAATTGAGACGCGAGTGAAATTCAATCCTTAAACACACTGTGATAGTACCTAACTCTATGGCTAGGTGGCGTGAGCCACCACTCTATCTAAAGGGTACACCCGGGTACATAAATTCATCCATCCTTGGAAATAATATCACAACATGACGTTAGTGGTTTTCGTGAACTAGTTGACGGGCGGACGGACGGACGGACGGACGGACGGACGGACAGACAGACAAACAGACAGACAGACAGACAGACAGACAGACAGACAGACAGACAGACAGACAGACAGACAGACAGACAGACAGACAGACGCTTCGCCCCGCTCATCATTATTCCCTCCGTGGATATGCTGGGATTTTTTTCACAGAAAAAGGACGGAGTGGAAGCAATAAGCGCTGACGGGAGGAAGTCGGAAAATGAAAATGAATTAATAGACTTATTATAAGAAAAAGGGTGAGGGCATGGTGATCGCCAGGCTACGCGCATAAAGAAAAAAGAAATGGTAGTATGAAAGAGGGTGCTGCTCTACGCAGAAAAAAATATATATACGAAATTTTATCCGCCATTCATATAAGCCGGTGCAGAGAAATACAAAAATGGAAGCGTGAATCATCAGTGATTTAAAATATTGTGATTGCCTGTGCGCAAAAAATTCCTGCGGAACTTAGTTCGTAAATGGAACCAATGGAACGCCTTAGGATGATATAAAGATAGGTCGATTTGTTTTATTGTGATAGCAATAAAGTGTACACTTTAAATGGGCCTTGGCCTCCGGTGTTGCCGTGCCATTTCTTATATGTATAGGTACGTTTACATGTATGTGAAGCCCAGAAAAAAGTGTTAATGAAGAATTTCTCCGGAGCACGTGACCTCTCGCCCTCCTGCGCGACGCGCTAAACCACTCCACTATGCAACATACGTTCACCATGCAGCAAGCTATGATCTAACTATTTATGTAATTCACTTACAGCTGGTGCTACTCAGAGCTCTGAGGTTCTTCAGCGAGGCAAAGACTCGTTTACTATCACCCGCGAGAATGGTGCAAATGCCTGAGTTCATATGCACGCCTCCGCCCCGTACTTTGACCTATAGGGCATGGTCTTCTGTGTTCGCGCACTTATCTCTTGAGGGGAGAGAGGGACGTTAGTTCGTCTTGTGCGTTCGCCTCAAAGTTTTAGTTTTTGTTAAAGCCATAGACTGCACGGAAGTCACTTTGTTTACTGCCATGCCCATGTTTGATAATGGAGTAATCAGGTAGCTAGACCAGCCAATGTATGTAGGGGCAAATCGGTTGTTCATAGTCGACACCTGCAGTGCGTTGCAAGTGTTCACTTTGCCTAAAGTGACAAAAACTGCAGCCCTTGTTAGAAGCACAGATCAGCGTCAAAAAAGACCACTTGATGGTGCGCAGCACACACCATGCTGGGGGCGGGTTGCACTGCAGGAGGCGGAAGGCTACATCAAGTAAGCATGCGGGAACGCCCAAGAAAGCGACGGGGATGTGACAATTCGCTGTGCCTCACTGCCCGGCTGTCAGATGCGTATCGCGTAAATTCAAGGTTTTCCAGAAACTGCATCTCCGTCCATTTTTAATTTTACTACTTCTGCACATCAATTGAAACAATACTTATAACTCAGCGCGAAGTTTTCTTGGTAACATTCTTTGCTTGATTCAGTTGGTTGTAAACTAGTGTCACACGTTCATGTTTGATCGCGATCGCAGCAGATCTGGATCGAATTTCATTATTCTGATTGGCTCCTTCACGCAAGCTGTAGAAGAGAGTCAATCTTTGTCGAGAAATATGATCACGATTGGGTTTATTCATTATGAGCAGCACACCGTATGACACCGGTTAGGATACACACTTATGCATGATCCCCGTCGGAATCAAGCTTAAAAAATTGCAGCTTTTGAAATTGCTTCAGGGAAGGTGCACGAACACAGTAGTTTCGTGACACGAGAAGGTCGTAAGAACTCACCGAGCAGCTGCCATACGAGGAAGGCAAGCCAGGCGGTGTAGGGCAGGCACACGCACAAGTGTACGTCCATCCACAGCGCGCACAAGGGCAGCAGAGGCACGCAGGGCACGGCGTTGCGGCCCGCCGATGGGGCACCATGCCGCGGCTGCCGCAGGGCGATGACCGCGAGCGCGAGCACAGCGGCCAGCGCTGCCGTCGCAAGCGCTTCGAGCCACCATCGCGCCGCGCCAGCGCTCACCACGCGCGGCGCATGCACCGTAAGCACTCCCACAAGAAACATGAGTGCCACCATCGCACACACCAACACCGCTGTCCGCTGCGCCGAGCAGCGCGAAGGCACGCCGGACACACCGCACGGCGAAAGCGTCGAGGACAGCTTGGAGGAGGAGCCGCCACCGCCGCCTGACAGCGAGGTAACGTAGCCCTGATTGACAAGTTCCACGGACCATGTCCTCCTCTGGAAGGACCCGTACCCACCACCGTTGCCGACGGCCACCGTCGAGGACCTTAAATGAGGGTCGTCCACGAAGCCGTCCACGATGCATCCTCCTCCACGGTGCAGTGTCGCGCTCGAGTCCCGGCTCAGGTCTCCTAGCTCGAGGGGCAGATGATCGATCAGACCATAGCGGAGCGCCAGGACCGACGCCGCCGTGGCTATAAGCGAGAGAAGCGTGCCCAAACCTAGGATTCCCATGAGGGTGTCCGGATGCACGAACATGGCGGATATCGAGACCAGAAAGCCGCCAGTAACGGCGGCCCGCTTGTTGCCCTCGGTTAGTCCGCATAGGAGGCCGTCGGCCGAGAGTGAAGCGAGGAGCGCGGCCAGACCTCGGAGCGACGCGGCAGTGGCCGCAGCGAGACCGCAGAGTGAGCCAAAGCCGAGCACCCATAGCAGACCAGGAAGGCCTCGAATGAACGGGGCTTGGAGGAGTGGTGCCGAACCACCCAGTTGAGAATGCGGCGATAGGAGTGTGACTGCTACAGAGCTGCTGAAGCAGCCCAGCAGGCTAAGCAGGAAGACCAGGCTGACGGCCGATGGAACCACGCGGAACCTGTGCGCCGTCTCGGTGGCCGTCTGCGCCACCAGGTCGTAGCCCACGAATGCGAATGTGCACGTGGCGGCACCATTGAAGACCTGCGGCAAGAGGAAGTACATCAACCCCCCAGTTTACTCCAGCTGTTGTAAACTCTGCCAAAGAGAGGACGCAAATCCTCACCATATCCTCTATGGCTGTACTAAATTACGGCAAATGCATAATTCTCAGTTTGCGCATATCACTACCCCTCAGCTGTGGGCAGGCGCGTAGCCAGAATGTTTTTCGGTAGAAGGGGGGGGGGCATCTCCTTCATTTCGGCAGGGGCACCCCTTTAATATAATCATTTTTCGCTCTCTATGCCATGGCGAAAAAAATTTCGAACGGGCACGGCACATGCCGGCTGTGCCACCCCCTGGCTACGTCCCTGGCAGTGGGAGATCGCGCAGCTCAGCTCCAACTAGGAAACACTAGTGTGGGTCACAGAGCGGGCAGAGGCAGCCGCCAGGGACCAATGTCACCTGGCTGCCTGACCAACACTGGACTCTTGCACGCTGAACAACCACTCCATGTATATGGCGCCAAATAAATGTTTATCCTGCTCCTCCTACTCCCGGAAAAAAATTTGACATTTCAAAGTGACTTGTAGCCAGTGACTCAATAGTAGATATTGTTTCGTGGATCGATCATGTGTGCAAGGTATAGTTAAAGGTTTTTGTGAGACCTGAAAGAGTGGTCTCCAGATATTCACCCAGCTCACTTCCTGCCTAAGAGGAAAAAAAAATGGAACAAAGAAAGCTAGGTTTTGGCATCAGTATGCGTTGTTCTTTGACACTGTGACACTATTATAAGTAAGAAGAAAGTTTCTGCATTGTATTGCATATTTATCAGCTGTCATGCAGAAGTAAAAGACCGCAGCTTTGACACATATTGACTTGTGTATAATTGAGATTTAGCTAACTGGACTACCATTATACTGGAATAAAAAAAAAAGACAAGTCCGCTTGTCGAAATGAAGGCTCGACACAACCCTTGTTTGCTAAGTTTTTGTCACACCTGCTAAACATATATATTTGGAGCATGAATATATATCTTGTGTCAACGAATGCAATCAAACAGCATGGCAACTTTTGCGTGAAAAGATCGATGTTTCGGTGTTTGTTTTCACTCCGAGTTTCATTTATCGACATATACCATGCTATACGCCGCATTTAATATACCAACCCCTATTTGCAATGTTCATTATATTCCTGCTTTTCAAGTAGACTGTTAGTGCACGTTAAAGAACCCCAGGTGGTCAAAATTTCCGGAGTCCTCCACTACGGCGTCTCTCATAATCATATGGTGGTTTTGGGACGCTAAGCCCCACAAATCAATCAATCAATCAAGTAGACTGTTATATTCGTGAAACTTCAACTGTGGATGCAGTGCTGCGTATCCAATCTTATAAAGAGTACACACGTATTCCTATCATACAGCCGTCACGTCGGGTTAACGACGACTGTTGTGAAGAGCCATCGACTGAAGCTAATTTATCTAGCAGTGTCCCGAGCCGCCATCCTCACTGGAACAAGCGCTGCAACATTTAAGCTCACCCCTTTTGGTGTGGCTAATATCCATGTTGCTGTTGGCATCATTACGCGACAGTAAACATGCTACTGTTCAGTATATGTTGTGCGTACATATATACATAGTTTTAGCGTCATTTCGTAATGTTTCACTCAATATTAAATTGATGACACAGTCACCTTCCCTCCGCATGTTTCACATAACATCGATTCCCAATGTACGTGGGATCTGCCGAGTTTTTTTTAATTAATACATATATAATGTCTAGCTCTTTAGAGCTTATTCAAGAACGTCTGTTAAAGTTCATTGTGAAGTGCTTTATTACGTGGCTATTTACAGGCATTAAAAAAAAATCAAATGCGAAAGTCACAGCACCGATCCAGCTGCTCATGCACGCACTCTCAGCAAAAGCAGAATAAAATTGTCATGTTTTATAGATTTTTAACAACAGTGAGCCTCGCTATTGACCTCGTAAGTGGAGTAATCATTTTGTTGAGCAATAATCATTGCTGTAAAACGAAAGATCAAAAAAAAAAAGAGAAGCGTATTACAGCTATCTTTGCTTTTGCGAACTCTAGTGCCACCTAGTGATGCTTATTGTGGAAGCCGTACCAGAGGCCAGAAAGCTAAGCACACCTATCAGCCTGTACAAACGAGCAGAGTCGCGGCTTTCTGTTCTCCAAGCCTTTGTAGAATTGGGTTGAAACACGTGCGTCCCCGACTCACGTATGTATATCTCAGTATATAGACAGAGTAGCATAGGCTCCTCATATACGGCTGGTAACGTCTCTGTAGCATTCATCAATGCATGCACACGTGCCGACTGGCGTAAACGCGATAAAGAAAATAAGACAGACAGAGAGAGAGCACACGCTGTGGCTCATGTCTCCGAGGTTCTTGGTCGTGGTCCTTCACCTTTCGCTTCCGTCTGGACACAGGGCTTTTGAATCCGCCCTCAAAAAGGGACGCGTTTCCAAAGCCTAGCGCGCGCTGCTTGCGTGAGATAGCGGATAGGTTTCGTCGGCACTCGCAGCGAAGCTATTGAAAGCTCCTCCACCACTGGCGCGGGGTATATTGTCCGATATATCGCGCGGCTCCAAGCAGGACATGCCCGAAGGCTGAACCGAAGCGAAGGGCGGCAGACCGACGTCGAGACCGCCTTCGCCGGCTGCCTTTCACGGAGGACTCAGCTTCCACAAGAAAAAAAAAAAGAACCAACAAAGACTAGAGAGTGAGGCGCCCTTGTGGCGAAACTTAGAAAGCCAAATATTTGGAAAAGGGAATCGCCATGGTGCAGACAGACCGCTATTGTTGGCGCTCCTTTTTCATCTCCGTGGAAATATCTGCGTACAGGCGTCTCATACTTTCGCCTTCGTTTTATGTGCATTGAAACGCCACGCTGCGGCTAGCTCTGTAAGCCCTCGTCATCATACTACGCTTGATTATGATAGCTTGAAGAACGCCAGCTCCATGTGATCATGTACAGTGATCGACTAAGCTATGAGTTTATCAGTGTAGATGTCATAATCATCTCGCAGCTTCTGTGTTAGCCTGACGAATAGTCAGGCTAGCATCTCGAGCTCTTCATTGAAACGTTTCTCACTCTCTCTCTTTTTGGTATAACACATTTCTAGCACACTGACCATTCTTCTTCCAAACGTAATGCCTCATTAGACAAACGCGCAGTGATTCAGTCGACCAAATAGTCAACAAGTTAATCATATAAAATGTTCATCTCTTCAGCAATGCACACGTTGGGAGAATGTTTGAACAACGCCTAGAACCACACGCTTTGCAGGACAATATGACAATTGGCAGGCAGTCGACAGTAAATTGTGGAATTTATTTATTCTGCAGTACGTTGTGTGTTATTTGATAAAATCTTTCTGTCGACAATCTAACGAAATTCGTGTTAGGTTTGCCGCCTTGCGTTACGAATAGCTTTGGAATTTCTACACAGGTTGGCTACAACATCGGCTGCAACTTTATTGACGTGCTATGATGGTTGACCGCTTAGCCGCAGATCGCGGTATTCGAATTTTGACCACGGCAGCAGCTGTTTGATGTAGGCGATGGATGCGAAACACAAAAGGACCGTAGGGTAAGATTTAGATGCGCTTTAATGAGCCCCAAGTAGTCGAAATTTCCGGAGCCTTCCCCTACGGCGTATCTAATAATCATGTTGTGGTTTTCGGGCGTAAAATGCCAGTTATCATTTTTACGTCATTCGCCCAGGTACGAGTTTCATTTTTTATATTTTAGTACAAAATCAAGAAAAGTTCGTTTTCGAATTACCACGACTGATTGTCGTTACTGTTATGCCCGCTCAGGGCAACGCGCTTATCTGGAATGAATTTGTTTGCAGCCATTTATTTCATTTATTTGTGTTTTAGGAGACACAATTACCGATCAGCCTTATTGATCTGTCGGAATAACGTAGAGCTACGGCAGTGTCGTTGAACAATGCATATACCGTGTATGCGATCGGCAATGTGGATATATTACAAGTAATTTCCCTCCGGCGACTCCATGAAAAAGCGATCAGTTTGGATCGCATAGTTTTTTGTCTCTTTACATGGCTGCTTCGTCATTTGCGGACATGTTTGCTCACGAACGTTGCGAACTATGAAGCATAACTTGACCCCGAACTTCTCCGAGGTTTCGTCTTAAGATCATCTGGGACGTGGGGCAGCGTTGCCCGAATCTAATGAAGGTCTACTAACCGTTGCCTGAGTATACTAACCTATGGGCTATATAGCTAAAGCCGGTGTGCCTCGAAAAGGCACAGCCAGACAATTCCCTATTCCTCGTTCACATTTACATTAACCATGGACCTTACTGCAAGCCCTTCCCCGCGCTTTCTTTGTAATCCTTTCTTGTTTCAAAAGTTCTAGAAACTGAGTCACTTTGTTACTGTATCCACCGACTGTATATGTCCTCTTGCAATGGTAACCTTGATTTGGGAGTATGTCCAAATAAGTACAAAAAAGGTAATTATGGTGTTCTTTCTGAACATGCAAAGGTTAATCCCTACTACGACCGACCAACCGACTAGCTAACCAACTAACTAACCAACCAACCAACCAACCAACCAACCAACCAACTAACTAACTAACTAACTAACTAACTAACTAACTAACCTACCAACCAACTAACCTACCAACTTACCAACCAACTAACCTACCAACCAATTAACTTACCAACCAACTAACTTACTAACTGGCTAACTAGTTAACAACTCAAGTATTGCTTAAAGCTCCTGCTCTAGCAAAGCCCTATAGTTTGGTTTATATTAGTTTGACTTCCACACTGCTTTACACAGTGAATCCCTCGGTGTGCCCTGCGCTGTTCACGGTGCGTTAAGTGAAACAAAGTATACGGAGCAGCCTTACAATAGTTACTGCTGCAAAAGAGCCACGGACACGCGTGCACGCAGTGCTTCGGCGCCACGTCGCGTTTCCATGCTTTCCGTTTTCTTGGCTTATTGCGTGACTACCCGAGGTTGAGTTTGCGGCAATAAGGAGTGGCCGTTCATCGCGAATCGTTGAGCCGTAATCGGCACCGCATGACGCTTTTACGACAGGCTTCGCCCCGTGCAACGGCACCGTCACGTATAAGCTATAGCATGGTCGATACGAGGCGTACAGAAGCGGCTCGCAGCTCGGTACATCGATGCGCGCCTTCACTCTTCTTCCGATAGGGCCGCCACAAAGGCGCGTTTCGGACGCACTATAAAAGCCACTGTTGCTCAATGCTCGCAACGGGCCGAAAATCGAGTGGTTCATTGCAAATACGATAGAAAAAGCGTCGTTACTTTCAGGCCTCTGAGTATAAGAGCATGACGAAGTGCTTAGACGGTGAACGAGGATTACACTAGACCACCGAGTGGGATAAGTCTGGTTCGGGTGTGACTTCAGTTGTCAGAAGAAGAAGAAGAAGAAGAAGAAGAAGAAGAAGAAGAAGAAGAAGAAGAAGAAGAAGAAGAAGAAGAAGAAGAAGAAGAAGAAGAAGAAGAAGAAGAAGAAGAAGAAGAAGAAGAAGAAGAAGAAGAAGAAGAAGAAGAAGAAGAAGAAGAAGAAGAAGAAGAAGAAGAAGAAGAAGAAGAAGAAGAAGAAGAAGAAGAAGAAGAAGAAGAAGAAGAAGAAGAAGAAGAAGAAGAAGAAGAAGAAGAAGAAGAAGAAGAAGAAGAAGAGTACATTCTTCTACATTGTAAAAATTATGAAGGACCTCGAAAGAAACTTTTACAAAAACTAAATTTTTTGGCTAAGCGACTTCCATCAATTACAAAAAAATTGGGTCCACGGCCAGAAAGAAAGCTAAAGCAACTTCAGCGCGTGCAATAGTTCACTTTCTGGCGGAATCATAAATATCTCAAAAATACTAAACAGGAAAAAAGAAAAAAAATCTATTGACATTTTAGAGAACTTCCCTGTTCTGTGTGGACACTTAAATTGGCGTGATTACCTGTGTTTTTGCAAACTCTGTGTGGTGTGGACACATTTCTGTGTGGTGTGGACACATTCCTCTGTGGTATGGACACATCTCTGTGTGGTGCAAACGCACTTACGTATTGAAAAAAACGTGGACTCATTGCACTAGTGTTGTGTTATGTATCTATGTATAGCCTTGTGTTTGCTACCAAATATCTAATGTTGACTTTTGTTCAAGACAACAAGAGGTCGGCGCCACGCATTGGCACCGACCTTTCCTTATACACATTTAATGCAGAGTGATCTTTAGCGAACGACGTTTATGGGATCCCAAGGAATGGAATTTTGGACCAGTAGGTCCGTCACGCTCATTGCATCGATTTCACAAAAAAGGCAGGGACAGAAGAGAGCAGGATGTGCACTACTCACAACTCCACGACTTGTCAGTAGCGTCCTCCTCTTACTCGGTGCCTGTCTTTTCAGCGCTATAGCTTCAGTTATATTTATGTAATGGGAAAGAGTTGAGCAGAATGAAGGTTAGCGCGAAAAGACGACCCCCATAGGGAACAGTCTTAGATGCCCCATAAAATGCGAAAATCGATTATCAGTGGTGGTGGTCGTCAAAATATTTAGCAACATTTAAACGGCTCATAGAAGCGAGGTGATATGGTTGGCCGCATTGGCCTCCTCCTCTTACAGTACTATAGGCCGAGCTCCCATTCCGGAGCTTCAATGGCAAGCAGAAACGCTGCACACCTTGGGGCTCTCCGGGCTGTGAGGTTCTGAATGTTGAGCGAGACCGTCTCCGACTCCCATCTCCAGGAATTGGGGTTAGGTGGGATAGATGGGTTTGATAGGTACACTTAGACTATGTGGAAATTGTCGGCCAGCTGTCCACAGAAAGGATGGATTGAAAAGTTTTACACCACCGGGCACATGGTAGCGTTGATAAAACGGTCACAGCTTCATCGTGAACTTATTTACAGCGCAACACCAGAAAAAAACACAGAACAGGGAAGGAGCATAAAAGAAAGAAAAGACGGCGCTGACTTACAACTGTTGTTTATTGTTGACTCACAACTGTTGTTGAATAAACAACAGTTGTGGGTCAGCGCCGTATTTTCTTTCTCTTATGCTCCTTCCCTGTCCTGTGTCTTTTCTGGTGTTGCGCTGTAAATAAGTTCACGATGGATCCTAACCAACTGGCCCAACTTACCGTCACAGCTTCAACGCAAGGGCGAAGCATTGAAGGCTCTAGCAACAAATTGGAATGTCACGCGAAGAAGGGCAAGCAGATCGAAACGTGCAGCGCGCTGCTCACGCACAGATGGCTCATGAAAACAACACACACAGGACGAGCTGTGAACTAACAACGTTCACAGCTCAACACTTGACGCGCTTCTCAAACAAAAACGACGCGCGAAACGTACTCACACGTGTCACATGTATCACATGTGATACTAACAAGTATCACATTCGTTACTTCACTGTGTCTTGAAGGGTGTGATGTTTTCGCAAACGGGGACTGTGCAGCGAGCGAAGTGACCTTTGTGCATACGGTAAATACAACGCAATCGTTCCAGTTTAAGCCCAATGCATACGATTCTCCTCTACTACGAGATTCACGCGCGCACGCACGTGCGTCTAGCCCACGCGGAATAAATTACGTGTGGGAGATGAACGTACGAGCGCGCGTTGCGACGAGCGGGGCACCGACGACGGGTGCACTCATTGCGCTTTCTCGCTAGTAATGCTAAAAACAGCTGATGCAAAACTTTTGCTCTGTTTTTTCATTTGTCCGCCATACCTATTCCCCTAACGGCACCAGGTGATGTTCCAACAGCCAACCCCATTCGCAGCGCCCACCAATATTGCTCAAGTTTCAGAGTTCATACTTTTGGTATTGTCAATTAAAAAGCAATTGTTGCACATATCTGAGGAATCATAACAACACGTAGATGTTTTGTATGTGTGCCTTTATAATAGAGAAGGCACACACAAGGACCGTAGCGTTTATCACGCTGCGCAGACACTGCAACGCGATGTTCAAAAATGCAACGTTTTGCTACGACGACAAGGTGGTGGCACCTGCCCGTCGCTTTGCGTTCTACACCTTATCGCCTTCGAGCCAGGCGTGCATCTTTCTCCGTGGGCGCACACGCCTTCCTTTGTTTTCGAAGATAACTGCCAGATAGCGCTCGTGTCTAACGTGCCTCGATGTGCTCGTTTGCCTTCGCTGCACGGATCGAGACTCTCTATAGCAGCGCTTTCAGAATACAATTCACCGATTTTCTCGATCAGAACGTAAAATAAACGTTTTGTTCACTCTCTCCACACGCAAGACTATCGTCTTTCGATGACATTTGCAGTGAAAAAAAGCAGATACGGCGCCAATCATTTTGCCCCGAGATTGGCACAGCCAGCGGAAAGTGGTGTATATAAATAGCTTGCTGTTTGAACGTTGAAGGGCGTGTACTTACTGGCATAGTGGCTAACGCCACTTGTTGCGCAAGAGATCGCCCGTTCAGTACCACGCGCTGAAAAGTCTTTGCATTACTTTTGTTTGTGGCTTTTGTATACACGTTGCCGTCGTCATCATCATCATCATCATCAGCGTGGCTACATCCACTGCAGGACAAAGGCCTCTCCCATGTTCCGCCAGGTAACTCGGTCCTGTGCTTGCTGCTGCCATTTTATACCACCAAACTTCTTAATCTCATCTGCCCATCTAACTTTCTGTCTCCCCCTAACCCGCTTGCCGTCTCTGGGATTCCAGTTAGTTACCTTTAATGACCAGCGGTTATAATCTCTACGCGCTACATGCCCGGCCCATGTCCATTTCCTCTTCTTGATTTCAACTATAATATCCTTTACCCTCGTTTGTTCCCTAATCCACTCTGCTCTCATCTTGTCTCTTAAGGTTACACCTACCATTTTTCTTTATATATATATATATATAATATATAATATATATATATATATATATATATATATATATAATATATATATATATATGGATGAAGGCTCTAGCCCAAAACGTCGAAATAAACCACGTTGTGACCGCTCACGAAGGATCCACCTGACTATATATATATATATATATATATATATATATATATATATATATATATATATATATATATATATATATATATATATATATATATATATATATAATATCAGGCATTACGGTGACACCGATGGCAAAAGCCAGCCGAATGTGTCCATATAATTGCTACCGCAATATAAGTTTAAGTTTTAAAAGGAAGCACTCTTTATCGCGACCCAATTCCTTACAAGGGTCCGGATAGCAGCGGTTCCCCTGTTTATAGTAAGTGATGATGTCCATGAATGAAAGGGCCTCATTGTCTGATGGGCCTCTTCGGCGAGTGTTACGCTGTAGGGTTTGAAAGTGAGCCCGTTAACTGTGTCTGTTGTGTACGACTGCGAACGTATACCTCGCCCGTAGTGTAAGCCGGCAACGTCCCCGTTGCACACGTGTTGTTGGTGGCCAAAGTGTCACTGCAACACTTCCTCGCGAGCCTGGAGGAGACCGCTGTGGCCTTCTTCGGACACGTTGCGGGGATACATAGGCTATATGGCACTCTCACCTTTTCCTCAGTGCGGTAGCCGTCAACGTCAACCCGAGTGAAAGAAAAAAATGATAGCGTGATGACGTCACAGGTCGCTGTCATCGTGACGTCACGTGAAATGTCTTCACATGTTGACGCCGTCACGTCACATCATCGTTTTTACATCATGGAGGCAGTGCAAAACAAAGTGAGGTGCAGAAAGCTTGCGGAGAAGGGCGGGGCAGGGATGATCAATGAACTGGGTGAGAAGAAATAGAAGCTGGCTTTCGCCTGTGAGTCGTCAAAGGCTTGTTTATGTGAGAGAGAGTGATCTATTGCTTTTTTTTTTGTCCCGCTGCGGTGCTCGTCGTTGAGAGCCTCGACTGTGTGTGCTTGTAGTGCATGCCCCGATTCTTCTCTGAATTAAGTAATACTAGCACTACTCTTATTTTTCAACAACATAACATCTCAACCAAACAAGCAATAATTTTAAAAGCTCGTTATTCTTTGTGAGAAACGATACTTATGAGAACAGACAACTCGGTCAAGGAAAATATAGGGAGTGTTATTTATTTGTACTAAATGTAATGTGAATTTCGAAGAAAGAAAAGTGGACGAATAGATAACTTGCCGCGGGCAGGGAACGAACCTGTGACCTTCGAATAACGCGTCCGATGCTCCACCAACTGAGCCACCACGGTGGCTATTCCCCGTCCACTTTATGGGGAAGAAATGGGCATTTAACGTGGGAGTGCCGTCAGCGCTGCCTGTAGCAATGACGGTGAGTGTGGAACTCTCTCGCACATTTGGTCTCTGCCCACGACAAGTTATCTTTTCGTCGACGTTTCTTTCCATTTACATCACTTTCCGTACTAATAACGTTCCCTAAGCTTTAATTTTCTTGGCATTCTGTTAGTTTTCATTAGCACATAACATCTGATGTTTTAGGTTCCGAAACTCTTATACGATTGTGACTTACGTTATCTTGGAGGGTTTTGAAGTTTTCGACCATCTGGGGTACTTTAACGTGGCCCACAAATATCACGCCAGCAGTGGAGGACCGTAACCATGCTCTCATATTTCAAGTAGAGCTATTAGTAAGGAATCAGTGTCATGTATTATGTTTTAAGCGGTTATAAACTAACCCAATAGCTTCTGATATTTTTTTATCCAATAGTAGGCTGCCATAAAGTCGACGTAAAAATACAAATATATGTAACGTGTAGTCCACGGCCATGTCAACCTAATATATACCATACATAAATAAACAGCCGCAGCTGCTAATGCAAGTCCTGTGTCGTAGTTCATGAAAAGATGGATTTCTGCGTGACTGCACCTTTTTCAGCGGTCACGTATTTTGGCCACTTAAGGGATAAAAGAAAATCCCATCTTTGTCCCCTCCTTTTTTCACGTTGAGGAAGGCTTGCTTTATTCTGTGAGCTGAGGTTTAAACCTGGCTAAGATTTATTTGGGCTAGAAAAACGAATCTCAAGCGAAGCGAGAGAGAGAGAGAGCGCGACTAGGGCACGAGATCGGGCCACCTCAGTGCAAGCACTGTTCCTTCAAAGAAGTAGCAGAGTCCATTTTGAAAAGAAACAGGGTTGAAATAAACTTTGGAACATCAACTTCCGTTTCACTTTAACTCACTTTCCGCCCGTGGCTGGCAACGTTCTTGCTGACACCAAAGAACAGCAGCCTGGCTCCACTGTCCTGCTGCACCCGCATACACTCTATAGAGAGGAAAGACGTAAATAAACGCGTATACTGTGGCAAAGTCGCGCGACTGGAAGAAACAAACAAACGCGAGCGTCGAGAAAAAGAAAAACAGCAGACAGGCGGTCAAGCAGTGTACAGTTTGCAAGGTGCAGCAGCCTAGCCCGGCGAGCCAGGGAACGTCGCCTGACGGAGCGCTTTCCAATCAGTCTTGCACGGCCGCTGGCTCCTTTCACGATCGCTCGAGTGTGGACTCGGCCGACTCCTTAATGCGACGCTTTTCTTCGGGTGGTGGCGGCGCGGTTGAGGTCCCTCCTCTTCCCCGACTCTGAGGGCTTTCTTTCGTTCGGTGAAGCCCCTGCCGCTAGACTGGACACTCTGCGCCTGATCGCCACGCGAGGCGTATTCACTGTACGATCGGTTCCGCACCCTCCTTCTCTGGATCTCCAACCGGCGTCCACTCCTGCCGGCACCGCTGGCTTCTCCCCTTAACACGGTGCCACTGGTGACTGGAGATGAGAGAGTTGATGATGATGATACTGAAGATGCTTCTTTTCAACAATGACACGAACCCACTTTGCGGGATATATCTCGGACCGAGTGGTATTATTGAAGGTGACGTGGATAATATCTATAAAATATAGAGTGACAGACAAAAGACAGGCAGTTAAAATTGAGAAACGTTCAAAGAAACAGCAAAGAGCTCAAGACTATAGATTGCCTCTAGACATTTTAATGAATCTCACGCCAAAACCAGGGAATCACTGTGATCCTGCACATCAATCCAGAATGACTGCATTTGCTGGGTACAGCTGAAAGAGGCGAAATATTATAGAGGCGACCCTAACCCTAGGCTTGTGAGTCTGGCACTGCCATTCACATCTCGACGTTAGTGCGCCCTGGTATAATACTTGACCTAGGTGAGAGAGAGAGAGAGAAAGAGAGAGGAAAGTAAAAGCACCTTCTGTAGCCCTAGCTGAGAGCAAGGCTCAGCGCCCTTGAGTTAGGTCTGCGTTTTGTCGAACTGCCAAAGAAATCCGCGCCATAATGTGCCGCTACGATTCCAGCTGCTCGCAATATGTCGATCAACTTAATTTTAATTAGTTATCCTGACAGTTTATTGACCCTTACCTCAAGTATGTTACGCTCCGATGTCATATATATATATACGTATCCAATATAGCTCGTAAACAAGAACCATCGATTTCTGTTTAACGGCAAAGCTCTTTACGAGTTTCAGATTTCGCTAGCGGTGGTGTTCTTTGCGAAAAATCCGGTGCCGGCGCGTGCGCAGAAATGCAGCCCTTAAAGAGGCACCCGAAACGTGCGTATTTGTAGGCGTCGTTTCCTCATAACTGATGCCCTCTCGGTCATTGGCTGGTCGGTGACCAGCTGTTGGGTATACGGCGGCTGTCTGATATTTTGTTGCCTATTTCATTGCTGGCAGGATACGCACTCACGACCGCCTTTGTGTACTGCAGCAAGTGAAGTGGTGCGGTGCTAAGCAAGATGATGATGGTTTGATTTCCGGAGTGGAAGAAATAAAAAGTTAGGAGGAAGGACTGCACAATGCAAAAGAAAGAAAAAAAGAAAGAAAGAAATACCAAAGAAAAACAGGAAGGAATAAAGAAAGATAAAAGGACAGAAAGAAAGAAATAAAGAAAAAAAGACCAAATGAAGAAAGGAAGGAATAAAGAAAGATAGAAAGACAGACAGAAAAAAAGAAAGAAAGAAAGAGAGAAAGAAAAGAAGGTCGAGCTTGCAGGCGCAAAACCTAGTTTGCCTCCCTTTTCCTCGATAGGTTGAGTACACCTACTTACTATTAGAAGGCTTTTCATGAAATAGTTTTTAAAACCACGCGCGCCTTTTTTTTACGTGGTCTCTGAGACTCATTTCGTCAGCACATGAACCATAACGTTAATTAACTCAAAGAATAACCAGGGAAGATGAACGCTGACGTGCGTTGATCCCAACTAGACACCTAAGTCAAGGACTAGAGTCACATCCAGGACATATTTGTGCCTCTGCGATGAGTGCAGGTGCTTCTACTGGACTGTGTAAGGTATTGCTGTTTTTTTGTGGAAGTGGAGTTTCACACGGTCTACTCATAACACTAAAAAAATTTCAGATTACAGTCCTGATAATTTAATAAATCCCATGCTAGAAAGACCCCCCCTCCCTCCACCACTTTTTTTTAGTAAGAAGTGAAGGCATAATTGCTCTGCAGTTGGTGCTACTTGTTCTCAGCGTAAAAGAAATTGGCGGCCACCAGTTGATTGACGCCGAGCGCTTCGAGGAACGCCGTGAGGTTGAACTTGGCCCGTTCCTTGGCGAAGCCGCTCAGAGCGTTGCGCGCGACCGGCTGCTTCTGTTCGTACGCGAGGAACACGTATCGGTGCCTTCCGGAGCCCGGAGGGGGAGTCGGACCGGCGTACTTCATCAGCGTGGTCGTGTCGTTGTGCGGCACGTTCACCACGAGCCAGTGGAGCCAGTGACGCATCTTGGGATCGCTCCTGGACGGCGCGTCGGGGTCCAAGAGAATCACTGTGTACCTGGACGCAGCCAGTCAGCACGTCGCAGTGGGATTATTGCGTGTACCGAGCGGATAAGTTTACGCAGCGGCTGCGCATGGTATTCATGTCGCCAAGGTGGCTCAAAGCGCCCCTGCTATGTCCCTCTTGTATTGTTCCTGAATGTTATCGCGCTACGTAGTTTCGCCGCGGAATACCAACCATTCCGACACCTAACTTGGTCGACGGCGAAGGTTGGATTCTCTGCTGCAACGACTTTATCTGGACGAGACCAAAATGGAAAAAAACGTTGAGCCCTTACACTTTGGTGCAGGTTGAAGAACATCGAGTGTGGAACAAACAAATCATTTCATCGTCATTCTCATTTACCTTCCAAATTCCATTGGAGAAAAGGAAAAATATGTGCCTCCGATGAGTCAAACCGTAGGAGAGGCCTACCCTTCTATAGTCTTGAGCCCATGGAATTTGCAACATGCACCTAAATCCAAGGACATTACTTGTTTTTAGCATCTTGACTACCATCGAAATGTAAGCGGCGCGCCCGGGAACCAAACCTTTACTCTCGAGTTTAGCAGCTTAATGGGAAACCATAGGCAACAACACGCTGCAACGGGGCGATGTACAGACTTGACGACCTCACCAGTGGTCTGGGTCCCCAACAACGTTGACGTCGGGTGCGTGAGCCGTCTGCGCAGGCGTGAGAAAGTTGCCCAAGTTGACGACTGCACCGGCGGGGTAGCTCACGTTGAGCGCACGCTTAGGGACCGCCGGTATGACGTCAGTCACTATCTCTGACTTGGAGAAACTAAGGAGCAGGTCCTCGTTCATCGAACATGCGCCGAAAAAAGGCTGCAGCAGGGCCACAACGGCGACCAGAGGAAGGAGAGTGGCATACTTCGATTTCATCATGGGGCGCTGTTCGGTAGCCGTGCTTGCTTCACCGTATACGTGGCTGCTATCCACTACGGGGGGACTGGCCTTGAATCTGGCGTTTAGAGTACATAAATACAGCCTAAGGAAAGGCAGGTGAAGCAAGTAGTAAAGTAGAAGTTGCAAGGACACGTTGAAAACACCTAGCTCAGGTAATCAGTTCTTGGCCGATCCCCCTGAGTGGGTATGAGTCAAATTTAAGGCGTCATCATCATCATCATCATCATCACCCACGACATAGCTTGAGCTTTTGCTTGCCGAGACCAGAGACCATAATCACCGAAGTCGAGCGTGTGTATATGGAGCTGGAGAAGGCTATCAATGTGCGGTCGCATAAAAATATATCAGGATGTCACACGACACTATCGGTGCGCTAGACTCGCATGCACGCACATAAAACGCCAATAGGTATAGAAGAGATTGTCTGGAGTCAATTCCAATGGATAACTTCATTAAACTTACAATACATTCATGCGCATGTTTTATACCGTATGAAACTCTATGACTATCTATCAGTGGAAAATCTTTTTTGCAGGCAGCCTTTCATAGCGCTCTGCGCAATACCATCCCAACGTGGCACCCGTCTTCCCTTAGCCAAGACTCGGCTCCACTACCCGTTTTCTTTTAGGCGCAAAGCTCTGAAAGGCGTGGGCCTGTCCTCGTGGGCGTGGACCTTTGCAAACTGCCCACTACTTCGTCCTTGTAGACATCCCACTATGCCCCACCACCGATCCACCACTTCAGCGACCATAAAGCCGTTATAATGAAAGGGGAACGGAAGCGACGTATAGCTACCACTTACGAATTGTAAAATTTCTTGTATAATATACAGTATTTGTATATATAACCCTGCAGCGCTTCGCCCCACTCATCATTATTCACTCCGTTGGTGTGCTGTGATGTTTTTTTTTTGACAGCGCCGCCAACTGTTTTCTATACTCTTCATAAATCTATGCTCCATATATTCATGCTGCTCTAGACGTTGCCCCGCAGCACGTCCAGGGCGTTCTTAAGTTTTATGTTGCCCGGAATACGCAAACGAGGGGCTTCACCTCCGCACCGTTGTGAATCAACTGAACGAAAGTGATTTCACTGTCAAAAAGTATTATAGCGCTGCCCATCCCAGGTCGGAAAGGCAACTAAAGTGCTGTTGCGTTTCCTTGAAGACACCAGTCTGATTCATCGTTTGTTGTTGTGAAATTACGTGCAATTGTTACGCGTCGGCCTAGTCAGGAACTTTTCTCTCCTCCTCTATAACGTTCCTTCCCTCTACCGCCTTCCAAAGTGCAGGGTAGCCTACCGGGCACAGCTCTGATTAATCACCCCACCTTTCTACTTATTCTCTCTCTCTCTGTTGTGCACCGTCAGACACATGCCCCAACGATGCGAAGTTCAGGAACTTAGCATTGTAAGGCAGTGCTGCATTATCGTCTCTGCTCTCGTGAGCGTTGTCCCTAAGTGCGCGCTGCTCCTCGGGTGTTCTCATAGTGCACGGCTTACCCACACTTGCCACGCATGACCGCACCAATTGGCGTAGCGAAACACGTACGAAACATGTACCGCCCCATCGAAACTTTCTGCACTTCACGTTGTGTTGCACTGCCTCGGAGATTGGTTCACCTTTGACCAACAGACCATTTCAAGCGATGACATCATCGAGTGACGCCACGCAGTAGCATCACCTTGGCATGACACTATGACGTCACAAATTCTCGGTGATATATGAAGTCGTGATGGCGTCATGCTGTGAAGTCATCGCTCGCTTGGAGAGGTCATTGGGTTCTTTTACAGTGAAACTGCACAGCGGTGGTCGTCGTCGAAGTAGTAAAACTAGTAGTAGTAGCAGTAGTAGTAGCAGTAGATGTCATGCAGAACTTGAGCACAATTGGAGTAAAAAAAAAAAAAGCCGCCCGCATCTCCCCACGGGAGGAACTCGAGTAAATGCATCGCAGAGTGGTTGGGGTATAAGCGTGAATGTTGCGACTCTGGGTGTGGTTTGGGAATGCTTACTTGTTATTTCGTCTTTATCACTTGAATGAATGAGAAGCGTTGCTTTCAACAAGTGGTGGGACGCTTATGTGCGATTCAGTGCCTACATATACGGGGTGAGCAGTTATGTGCCGTACTACGTTAAAGAATTTCCATTCAGAGACGTGAAAATTGCCTATTTCGGTGATCTTTCTCGGCAAACGTTGACAATATTCCCGGCATATTTCCCTGCACAACAGTAATAAGTTCGTCCACATTCACGCACACACATACTATATTTACACAATGTCTCAAGTACTGGCTACGTTGGACGTCATGGCTATACCCTCCACTGGCGCACAACAAAAGCATTACTTTATTAATTCATATACTGTTAGTACTGAGCGCACTGTGGGCTTCAAGTCTCCCACCAGTAGTGAACCATAAATCGCTCCGCGTAAATATGAAAACTAATCTCGACGGCTATGCTTGCGCGGTGTATGCGCCTGAACCGATTACAGCAGATGAAAGCGCACTGCTACTGCTGATTATCAGTCGTCATAGAAGAATTTAACCATACCTGGAATTCTTGCATTCTCACGAAGGTCCCTTTTGTCCCTTTGGCTGAAAACTACAGAAAAAGATTCTCCCCCAAAATGGAAAATTTCCTGCGCGCAGCAACACTGGGTGGCCAGTGAGCGGTTGCGTAGTGCGAACAGCCGGTTTTTACTAGCAGATGTTGCCTGCGTCGGCCTTGCGAGACGAGAGAGGAAGGGGGAGCGACAGTTGGCACGAGACGCCAGCATGCACAGTGGGGTGGCCAACGCCGCTGCCGAGCCCAGATTTGCGAGCAGGTTCGACTATAAAGTGCTCCGCACTTAATACAAATATATAAAACGAAATGATGATGACTGTGATGGTGATGATGACAATACTCGAAATGAGACCAAGCAGTCTTAGTCTACCGTCACATACACTTGCGCACTGACTGCCTCATTGTCCGGCGGGTTTCTTGGCATGGCATTGGCGGAATCTTTTAACCTGCAATGACACGCGCGGACACTGTAAAATCAAGGACGTGAGCCATTCAAAACTCCACTGCCACAACCTTTACTTGAACGCATGGATTTATGTAGGAGCGACGGACCGATCAGATGTGGAACAAGCCGTTGTCGTGCAGATAGCCTAGCGCGGGTGAGTAGCTGGCGAAAGAAGGGCTCACGTTTGAACCGGGTCGTCCATTCGGCAGCTTTCGGTAGTCCGTGAGTACGAGGAGTGCGAAACGGCCGTTCGATCGATGCTGCGTGCGTTCGTCGAACACCACCGATCGCTCGTTCTCGGCGATTGGCGTAATTATTGGAAACAGCTCGGCCAAGTTCCCAACGTGTACCGTCTTATAGTCTTCACGTCTTTCGTGGTCACTGCTGAAGTTGATGAAGGCGAGGTCGGCTAGCAATGGACCGTCACAGGTCGCAGCCGCCGTGTGGGTTTTGCGCTTGCCGATGTTGGCGCCGATGTTGGCGCCGATGTTGGCGTTCATCTTGACGCGAAACCCGGCCGTTGACTTGCGGAGTGTCGGAAAGCTTAACGCGTTTCCCATGAGAAGTGGTGCTGTCCAAAGCACGTTGTCGTCGAACCTTTTATAGAGTGCCGAGGTAACGGTTGACGTTCTTGAGGATACCTTGACTAATGGGGGCTCGATTATGCCACGTACCCACTAGCAGCAATGGTTCGAGTATCGGTTGGCGTGGAAAACACCAAAAGAGAAGGAGGAAGAAGAAGAAATTATTGCACGGTTGTTATTTGGAGCTTTCGTGTCTGGAACTTCAGACGGGAATATATGCAGTACTGTAGCGAAATTCACATTTCAGACTAATTGCTAATAATTTTTAAACTGTGGGCTTCCATCATAATAAAATATTTTGTTTATTTTAACGGCTATATACCCAATACTTAGTAGTAAAAAATTGGGAGCCATAGAAAGTAATGCTTCTTCCTAACTAACGAATTAACCTAAAGCAGGATTTGTAAAAAAAATAAATTAAGAACTATGATCCACCCGACTGCAGGCTGTATCTGTGTGTGCAGGTGAAAATATTCTGAAAATAATCACCCTCACCATCATCATCACCAGGACCTGATAAATTAACAGTATCGAAAACAATTTTAAAAGATACAGCGAGTGGTACCACGGTCAATAGTCATGCATATTACTTGAGGTAGGAGAGTTAGCGTAAGTCCCGATTAAGCCCACATTCGGTCAATAATGCGAATTCATCGCACCCGAGCTCGTGGCCTCGTGAAAATATGGGGTCATTAAAAAACCGAAGCAAGCATGGTGATCTGAAGATGGGTAATGGGGCAGTCTGTCCATGTAGTGAAGTTATAATCCGAGTGAGATTGGGTCAGAATCAAACGGCCAGAGACAACGACTTCAGACAAAGCTTATGTGGAGTACGTTGACCAGTGGGGGTTGTGCAGAGTTCAACTTATTGCGAATTATTAAAAAAACGTCTAATCATAGGTGTGAAGCGTACTTCTTTTCAAGTGGTGCTTAGTTTCCTTGTGTTCTATGACTCCATACAATCTACGAAAACGTGGAAGCCGCTTTAGTTTTGCTTCTAAAGCGAAAGGCGATGGCGTAATTGGGTCCCGTTCACATATTCTTATCGATTGCAAGCCTTCTCTCGCTTCTAGGTTGATATTCAAACCATGCAACTTAAGGAAGAGCGTCTGTAGCAGTAAAATTGACTGTTCAAAACTCTTACTCCATCAGGGGCGTGTTTAAGGGAGGGTGGAAGTTCATAAGATCCTCTCTCCCCCCCCCCACTCCACCTACCCAAAGTTCTTCAATATCGCTTGCGTATATGTACACGTATACACATGGAAACGTATGCAAGAGCATGCATGAGATATAAATAAGCAGGCCCCTCCCCCCTCGAAACAAAATTCTGGCTACGCCCCTGTGCTCCAAGTAAAGCAGTTAGGTGTTCTGTACACAATAATTATTCCTTTTGCGGATCAGTCAAGTGCACACTACGTGAATGTATAGTAACAAGCGAGCGCAACCAGCTGCGCACTTATTTTATGCTTCATGTGATGATAATGATTGAAATGTCTGAGTGCTCTGTAATGGATGGCCCTTCAAACCCCTCAGTCAGTGAGTAGTTCCCGTGTCTTGACGCACAGTGCGGTTCTACGCTTCTGCCCCGAAACATTACCTGCGTTAAATCCCGGCTGCGGCGGCTGCATTTCCGATGGAGGCGGAAATGTTGTAGGCCCGTGTGCTCAGATTTGGGTGCACGTTAAAGAACCCCAGGTGGCCAAAATTTCCGGAGCCCTCCACTACGGCGTCTCTCATAATCATATGGTGGTTTTGGGACGTTAAACCCCACATATCAATCAATCAATTACCTGCGTTAAGTATAAAGAATGTGATGCATTACATGCATCGCATTCTTTTCGAGTTCCTTTCGGAAGTAGTTCCAAGTGATGGCATGGCTATGCGGCGGAACATCTGCTCGAAAAACGGAATACTTGGTTTTAATTGCCACTCAAGTAGCAGTTTTTTCTATTTTTTTGTATCTAAAATTTTTAATAACGGACAGCGCCGACTTTTCACTCACAAGCAACAGCACCAACACCATGACCTCTGGAAAATGAGCTCATTGACGCATGCGCGTTAAAAACATACAAACTGTGACATTCTTTTGCCAATCCTGTACTACCAAACCAGCAACATTCAGATTGCAGGTTGGGTCTCTCACGGCGCCACTTGTCTGTTCGTCCACTTCAATTGCTCTATGTCAACATCATCAGCCTGACTACGCCCACTGCAGGACAAAGGTCTCTCCATGTATATATGACAATTATTACATTGCGATAAAACAGTAAAATTAACGTCAGCTATACTTTGCTTAGCTTAATTATCTGCTGGTTTTCATCAAGCACATAACGACATGGCCTGATACATTGCTCAGTCGGGAATCGAGCCTTCACCATATATATTACGATGAGCACCTCTGATCTCGACGCCAATAGAACAAAAACATCAGCGACAACCGGAGTTAATTGAGATGTACATCATCGAGAAAGAAACAAGCGCTTTATTTGTCTGAGCAGACTTACACAGAGTCCACGTTCAGGACATCAAGGCTTCTTCACATGAACACAGGAACATATTACTTGGGAGCAAAGGAAAAAAAAACAAGTTACAGCTCGTTCAATTATGATTCACATATTAAATAGAGAGACAGAAAGTATGAAATAAAGGAAGAGAGAAAAAGAAGACGAGGCTAACTTCATTGATTCTCCGTCTGGTTTCGTACGTCGTCCTTCGCTGAGTATTAGAACATCTCCTTTTAGTCTTGCGCGACAATAGCCTCTTCCTCGCTTAACAATGTCGTCAAGTCAGTTCATATGCCCTTGTCCCGACGCCAGCACCAGGGGGCTGCGAGTTACCGGTCTTGGCCGGAGTGATCTTCAGTGTTTCGACCCTTCATCTCGCCAACATCGTTCCGTTTCTTGCCGGTATCGATAGCGCTTTCATCGATACCAGTCCTCACTTCTCCGCTTCCAGTTTTCTTTTCATTGGAGGCCACTTCAGCGTTCTTATTTTTGATATCCTCATCTCTGGACTTCTTATCGGCTGTGTTAAGGATTTTGCCTTCGCTGCTAACCTTCTGTTCCTTGTCCCGATTCGGCAGAGCTCTTTCTCTATCCTCACAACTCTCGTTCGGGTCGTTGATGTGTTCGTCACTCTTGCTGCTCATATTTTGAGCACCATTAGCTTTCCTTTCGTCAAGCTTGTTTTCTATTTCGTTGCTCTTCTTGTTGACGGCACCAACGCTTTTGTCTCCTTCGCTAGTCTTCTTTTTGTTGCCTCTGTGCCGGCTAGCTCCGCCTTTGGCCCCTGAGCTGGTGCTCTTGCCAGTGCCACCAGACCCACTTTCTCCGGCTCCAGCCGTTTTTGCATTGACATGTTTTCCACCAGCGCCAGTTACTCCCTCACGGCTCTTATCTGCACCATCGCCATCACCATTTGTTGTATCTGTAACACTCGTCTTGCCCGTGTCGCTGCCCTTCGCTTCAGGGGCATCCGATTCTTTGTCCTCGTCAGTTATGCGACCAGAAGGCGTCGACTTGTTGTCAGAAGCACCGGAACCCCCCGTCGCTTCTTTCTCCATGTCGACGATGAAGTAGTTGACCGCCGCCAGAGTGAGGCGGTTCCGCGACACGTACGAGTCCAGCATGAAGTTGATCTTCGGAGTCGGTGGGTCCATGATGGTCTGGGACCAGTCCGTGTCGTCCGGCTGCTCGTACACCAGAAACACGAATCGTTGTCGGCCGCTGTTCCTCGTCAGGTGGGACAGTCCGTACGAGACGCGACAGATGGGTCGAACCTCGTGGGTCGAGTTGCGAGCGTAGTTGGTCACGAACCACAACACGTGGTTTCTCTCGTAGGGGTTACTGCGTGATGGGTAGTCCGGCCCCAGGAAGACGAGCGAGTAGCGCTTGTCCGGGTCGGCATCAAAGGAGAACTTGGGCACGTGTCTCAGCGCGGAAGAATGAATCTCGTTCCCCATCAACACCGTGGCGTACGGGTAGAAGACGGCCACCGGACGTGGTGGCGCGTCGGCGATTACTTCCGGAACTACCTACGAGGCAAGATGAGATCGACAAAACGTGGAGTTCATGGCACTTTACGTGATTCTTGTAATCTTTATAGCAATGCATGCGCACAGGGAGGTTGGGGAGAAGGTGTCCTTCTATCCTTCACAGTGATCTAAAGAACCACCAAGTTCACAGCATGTATATTTACCTAGTAGGACTTGTAATGTCATTGTTCATTGTGCAGAGAGACAGAAAGTTTGAAAGCAAAAAGTATGAAAGCAAAGAAAGTATGAAAGCCATGCACGTTCTTCACGATAATGGCTGCAAATAATCTCTTATGTCACATTCCAAGAAAGGCTTACGTCTTATCTTCGAACTCACAATGCCGGGGACCACAGGCTGGCTGTCGTGCCCAGCACGTCATTGTTTTATTTTAATGTTCGCACCGATTGCGAAGCGTCTCTTCTGTCAGACTCGACCAAATGAAGGAGGATAACTGCTTTTCGTTAAAAAATTGCCACCCTTAACGGGAATCCTGCGCACGCCTATAGTTAATAGCACGACGGCAACGTGAAAACGAGAAAGCCGAAAAAACGGTGACATAAGATTGAGTACAGGAATGTTTCAGTACATGGCAGGCATACTTGTATGAATGAGCCTACATGCAGGTTCTCTAAAAAGGGCTTATTCACGCGAAGTGCAGAAAATATTACTCGACCTATGTATAGTTCTCGCTTAACAGTTCGACAATTTTCTGCTATTTGTAAGCTACATGTGCGTACCTTAGCATGTCGTCAGTTCGTGTTTTTACGCCAGCAGGCCGTAAAAGTGAATTTCATCAAGCAATGCCTGAGTGCGACAGCTTCCGTAAAACATTGGGTTCATCTGGTGCACAATCGGCGTTAACATAAAGATGACACTGCAATTTGCGGCGCAGCAATTTTCTTCCTGTTGGCAGAGTACGACTTTGCAATGGATTTGAAACTGAAAATGAAGCCATGACTGGCCCCTTACAATCACCTTCTCTTGGTCCCCTATTTTTAGATGCTCCAGCTTTGAAGTAAACACTTTTAAAAGTGCAATATCAAGGGAGATAGATATTCACTATCAGTAAAAGCTGCAGGGTCATAAGCGTGCTCATTAGATGAAGCAGTAAAGAAGCAAGTCCAATTCAGACTTGGTGCCCTTTAATAATTAGAGGGGTCGGTGGAGGAGTGGTTTCGACATTTACACGTTTATGCATATGTGCACGAGTAAAACATTGTTCGTTTGCGAATAGCTTGCACTGTCATGATTGAAGCCGCGATGTCAGATTATCAACATAATGTGGCGCGAAGTTTGTGATGCCACGCTTGTAGCACATCGCATAAAGTTCTTTCTTGATACATGCGCAAAGGTCACAAACACTTCAGCTGCATCATTACCACATGGACAAACCCTAATAACGGCCCGATTATTTTACCTAGATGTCACGTTGAAGCCATCATGTTGAAGTACGAGCACGTTAAGGAGTTTCGTCCATGGCGCATCGCAGAAGCTAATAATACCAAGAACTCTGCATGGTCTGTTTTTTTTTCTTGTACCATTTCTTCTGATAGGGGATGGAAACGACCAGCGATGTAGGTAATTTCGTAAGGGCAGCATGCAAAAAGCTCGAAAAGCAAGATTCGCCTTTTGTCATGCGCGGGGAGGTCCTTACTCGTTCCTGGAGTAGTCTTAGTCTCATGTCCTTGGCGAGGTATGCCAGGGTATCCGCGAACGGTTGCATTTGGCTCTTCCTGGTTTTGTGGATATAGGAGCGGCTAAGATTTGACAGAGGCACGAAGCTGGCCGCCAGAGCAACGCTCAGTATGAGCGACGGGGACGGCATGATGCCCCTTTTCACCTGCTTTCGGGTTAGGCTCGCCACTCGCGTCTTACTCGAAGATAGTGATGATAATGGTGATATGCCATAGTATGGCAAATACCCGCAACGAAGTAATCAACCAATTTAACAATGGAGTTTTAAAAGCTCATTGCGCTACGACTTCATGCTATCGTGAAGCTCATTTCGACCATTAACATCTGGTACATGTGTTAGTACTTTGTACCACGCACGTGCGAAAACTAGAACCAGTCTCGCCGTGCTATAATTTGGATTTAATTTCACGGCTTGTTTTGTTCCACTATACGCAAGTATTTACTTGATGACGCCTAAGGCATATATTTTATTACTTATAGTTTGTTTGGTTCGTATTTCTCATTGTAACGTGTATTTAAATTCTGTTGTATCAGCTTTACATCGTATCTTCACATGTGCTGTGGCTGCTGTTCATTCTATATGAATACAGTTCGCTTTTCCTTGTCATTTTTTTGTCCCCCTGTCTCCTCTGTAAAGCTTTGTGCGATTGATGGTAAAATAAATGAAATGAAGTGATATGGGAATTTTTATCATCATCATCATCGTCAGCCTGTCTTCTGTACAGTGCAGGACGGAGGACTCTCCCAACGGTGTCCAGCCTACTCTGTCATGTATGACCTGATTCCATTTTACGCCTCCAAACTTCTTAATTTTGTCGCTATCGGTAAGCATTGGTGCTCCTTGCCCACACTTCACATATCGTGGTGTCCGTTCCGATGTCTTAACCAATGTATACTATCCATACCACTCTTCAGCAACGATGGTGACGAATTACAAACAGATAATTGCAGGAGTGAGTTTAACGTTATGTAAAAATATTTTAATAAGTGTAAAATAAATAAATACCACGAATATATCAGGAATCTGGCTGAATGACTCCCTTTCATCCAAACATCACTGACACCCACTATGCCGGCTCGCTAAGAACTGGATACGATTGCAAATGTTTGGGTTGGTTGTCCCTTAGTGTTTGTGCGTACCTACTTTATGAAGAGACAGACGATACTGAAAACTATATCAAGCTTGTTTTTATTGCAGTACATAATATAGGCCACGAAATGTGAAATGTTCTGTGGTTATTTATGGTATTAAAAAACAGAAAAAAACAGTTTCAAGATTTCAGGCCTAATTCTGGTCATATGAAAGGATATGACGATAGAGTAACTGCGCGATTTCGGTTTAGCAACCATCCAGTTTTGACAGCGAAGCCCTATATAGCTAGGTAATACCGAACTTCACCCATTCTATGCACGCAATAGATCTTGGTGCGCATGGGCCGCATAAACTGGTCGAGCCCCACTGCTTACCACTGGTCCCGCAAAAACGACGAGAACATAGGGCTGCCACCACTAAATAATATTTCTGAACAGACGTAACTCAGTATTGAGAAAGCCTTTAGGAACCACAGCGGCCGCATGTTTAGCTTCCCTGGTTATTCATGTAAGGAATGGTTGGTTTTCCATAGTTGTTGGTTAGTAACCATCATACGAAGACGCTGATGACATTGAAAATTATGTTACGCGAATCAACGTGTACGAGAAAACAACCGTTTCAAATTATCAGGTTAACTTAAAATAGCAAATGTTATGTTGATTGTTATAGTTTGCGATTCCGGCTTCGAAAGCGTGCTCATTAGCCTCTACTCTATAACATCTTGCATATAGCATGCCTGTTTAAGTGGTGACTCCGTAATAAACATTTGGTTTACGTCGCATTTTGCTTCGTGTCACTTAGCTTCCGGAAGTTATAATCATTCTTAAACTTTGAATTACACTTTCAGCCTCAAAGGGACACAATAGGCAGTGCACGAAATTGCCACCAAGTTAGTATTTGAATTAGCTTTTATTGTTTCGCGAAAGGTTCTTCTTGGTCAAACAGCATGGCAGAATGGGCCACAACGAAAAAACAAAGACGTATTGTACCACCCTGCATCGCATTTTGACAGTGATTACGCATAAACACTCGCCCACATTTCTGTGCTGCTTACTCTCGAAAGGTGTCAGCTAGTGAGGACAGCCAGCAATGCAGCTCGAACGCAGCATTTCTTTAATGGGTTAAATCATTGAGGACTTACAGGAGTACTAATATAATTTTTGTTTCCTTTGGATGCACTGTAAACGCTGTCCAGTGTCCACACATCAGAGGCAGGAAAGATGTATTACATATATCAGTTCCATGTTAAAGTTTTCATGACCCAGTTTAAAGTTTCATTACAAGGCAATATCACCGCAATGGCCATTATCAGGCCGAGTCGACATAGTTCGCTAGATTTGTCAACTCTGCGTCCTGTATACGACCGAAATTGCTATCAGAGCCGCTGGATGTCAGCTCGTCGTTCTTCGTTGATGGGTAACACTTACAACTAACAGCTAACTGTAAAGGGCTTGAAAAGCATCCAGATTTGATGTGCCACGTGACTTGAGTTGAGTATAGGTCACGATGTTTTTACACGCCGGTGTGATACCATCCCCTAATATCAAAACTGAGAGTTGTTTTTGAACGTAAGTGGTATATTATAATGAAATAAATGCGTTACCATCAACTGAGAAGCACCTTTTATTGTTTAAAACAATAGTACGTTAAGAGTAACTATACGAACGTCTTGAAATTTCGCGCGAATACTCCTTTACGTAATCGTACTGAGGAGGTGCCAAAAAAAAATGCGCTTTTTATGGGCAGACATGTCTAGGACTTTCCGCTGTTCCAAACAAAGAAGAACAAGAAGCACTTGTTTTGTTCATCCACTGGTTGCAGTCGATTTCGTTATCGTTAAATGTCAACAAAAGCGCGCTTATGGCGTTCCCGCTTGCAGAACCGATTTCAATTTCAATTCTATATAAACAGGAACCCATCCAGCAAGTAGACTCTATAAAATATTTGGGAATCATTTATAATGACAACCTAACTGGAGTCCACACATAGAGTATATAACTACCAAAGCACAGCGGGCTTCAGGCTTACTACACAAGCTAAGTAACCGGAAATATGGATTACGGAGGCACACCTTGATAAAGTTGTACAAGATTTATATGCGCCCCATCATGGAATTCGGCTGCATATTATTCTCGGGTGGCCCTGCTTATAAAACGAAACCTCTAGTTGTCTTGGAGCGAGAAGCACTGCGAATGTGTCTGGGACTCCCTAGATTTGTGGCTATCAACGTACTGTACCAGGAAGCGCGCCTGCCTACACTACTTTGTCGATTTCGAATTTTGACCGTTCAAGCATTTTTAAAATTTTATAGCTTACCATAAAAGCATATTGAGAAGATCTCAATATGCTTTTATCGCAAACCCAGACGCCTTCTTTCTTGCTCATTGGCCACGGTTTCACACACCTCAGATAATGTTTGTACAAAAAAATCTACAAAGTATAAATGTGAACATTGGAAATGTAATTGAGACTAATGACTCGAATTGTCATGTTATTATTGAGTATGATGATATATTCCCCCAAAACGCCAAATTACAATCTAGCAATTTTTTAAATAACATATTATTAGATTACTTGGAGCATGCAGAAACTAAAAATATAATAGCCACAGATGCTCCCGTAAATAATCAAAAGGCAGGTGTAGGCATTGCCTCTGATTCGCTTGACTGGTCCTTTTCAGTGAGACTGCCTAATTTTACTCCAGTTTTTGAAGCGGAGCTCTTGGCGATTATTTTAGCTCTTCAAAAACTTCCATCAAATCAAAACAACGCAGTCATAATGACGGATTCTCTTTCAGTTTATGCAGCTCTGACAGCTTCAGAGAACTCTCGAATTCTAAGCACATTCAAAACATTAGTACCCCCGCAGTTGAGACTCCTGAGATTACTATGGGTTCCGGGACACTGTGAATTAAGATTAAATGAATTCGCCGATTCCTTAGCACGAGCCGCACTTGAAGGGCCAGTTTTGTCCATACTGCCAGATGTGGAATATATAACGGCAATAAGATATTGAAAATCAGCAATCTCCACTGATACGATAGAAAAAGTAAATACATGGAAAGACTATAACCACCTCATGTTTCCATGGCAACCCCACTGGAGTCAGTCCAGAAAGCTCGAAATCTTAATTACTAAATTTCGATGTCGTGTCCCCCCCCCCCCCCCCCCTAAACCTGTATCTACACAGAGCTGGTCAGACAACATCACCCCTCTGCGCATTCTGCGGAGAAATGGAATCACTAGATCATTATTTTTTGTATTGTCGCCGCTACGATACGCTTAGAAAAAGGTTACTAGTTATGCCATTTCGGAAAATAGGCCTTAGATTGACGGCGGAAACGGCGCTAAGCTTTGGTGCCTCAGTTTTGGGACATTGCCACAGGGATGCTTTCAATGCCGTTTGCGATTATATTCAGGCAACCAAGCGTATACCTTTGTGATCTTCAATAAAAAAAATTATTTATTACTCCCCAGGGCAGAGTGTAGTAAACGCAGCTGAGTAGTAATCATAACACCTCAAATCTCAAAATTGCTCAACTTGATTTTTTTTCGTTTGCTCTTTTTATGTTGTTTTTATTTTTACATTAGTCTTATTATAATACCAATTCATTACACATAGTTAAAATGATCACAGAAAAACTGCACTACACTTTCTTGGCCAATCCCCCTGAGTGGGTATGAGCCAACCTCCCAGGGAAACAAAACAAAATTTATTCATCCACTGCCCAGCGGCAGCGGCAGCGGCGAAAGCGGTGGCGGAGGCGGCGGCAATGTGGCCTTCCGAATCCTGCGTGCCTCCGGCAGACCGGTTCCACACTTGAGCCCGGGAAAGAAATTTCTCCCCACGTGGCCTTGTACGAGCGCCCGCTTTTGCGCAGTTGGCAGTGCCTCAAGACCCATTCTTCGGACATCGACTGCCGTCGCAACACACAGCGTAAACCTCCCGTATGTAAACGTCGCTCAGACCACTTGCTGTGCGGAGCGGCATCACATCTCGCTACATGCGGAGCCCGCCCAGTACCACCAGCACGATGCGGCTCGCAGTCACCGTCGTGACCATACTGCTGGCTTTTGTCGCCCATTCCGCGTGCGGCGTCGAGGAGCTGGACAAGAGGCAGCTCGCACTCATTGCAAAGGCCGAAAGAAGTAAGCTCGCACCAGACCTGATCGAGACGATACCGCGGGGCATCTTCGAGGCGCAATTCAAGTCGGGCGAGATCGCCATGGGCAACCACTTCACACCGGAGCAGGCGTCCAGTGCGCCGTCGGGCATCGACTTCCCGAGAATCGCGGGCAACACGTACGCTATAGCCATGCTGGACCCCGACGCGCCCAGCAAGTCGGATCCAAAGTTCCGGCCTATCCTCCACTGGCTCGTAGTCAACTTGGATGCGGGAGACACCAAGAAGCCCGTCGACTACAAGAAGGGGACCGAGCTGTTCCAGTACCGCGGTCCCAAGCCTCCGATGGGATCGGGACCGCATCGGTACGCCTTCCTGGCATACAAGCAGTACAGGCCCATCGAGATGCCCCGGACGCTGGTCGTGCCGTACGACAAGAGGAAGAACTTCAACATCACCAAGTTCGCCATAGAACACCGCTTGGGCAATCCCATAGCGATAAATTACTTCCTCGCCGAGGATGCGTACGTGGATGGAGTAACGCCGCTAGTGTCCTGGTTGACCGCCATCTGTCTGGCGCTAACCGGACTCCTCTGCCGCGTCATGGGAATGTAGAAATAGAGACTGAACCGGCCATCTGACGCTCCTAGTGGAGCCTTTCGACGGTGCTGACACGGTGGTTACAAGATCATCTATACACCAACTGTGGAACGTCAACGGTGGGCGGCTCGAGACAAGCCGAGTGTTTTTTGTTACGGATGCTTATGGGAGTCTTGCAGTGGAGGCGTGCATTGTGGTGATGATGTGGTGCGCGCGTAGTAACTGTGAAAAGCTCAGAACGTTTTGGAGCAACGTGAACGAAAACAGCGAAATGACGAAAATTACGACCGCCTTGTTTTTCACCATTCCACCCTGCATTTTTTCCACGAGGAACATATACTACGAAAAGGGGAAAATTTTCCGCCACCTGCTTCACCTTTATACCGTTCTTTTGCCGCGCAAAATTTTGGCAACTAATAAGAAAATAATAAAAGAATTACACAGCACTATTTTTGAAATCAAATAGAACCTTAGTTGGCATGTTTACGGAGGTTACTTGGTATGCTGAACGTACAATACTTTATGCACTGGCACCCTAATTGCAAATTTTAGGAGGAGGGTACCCAAAAAATCTCGGGTTTACTTTCTGTAAATAATCATGTAAACCGCATGCGCGCTGTGTACTATGTCGGTAAAGCTGTCTTCTCTTTAGCAATGCAATTAATTCAACTAGAAGGTTATTTAGCTTGTTCAATTACACGAACCCTACGCTGCTGCTTTGAAATTGGTGTATGCGCAAAAATGTCATTGCGTCTGTAGGAGATTGCGTCTGACGCTGGTGGCATTGTTGTATTCAAATTACATAATATACTCCCGCTAAAAGAGCTTGACATCTCAACCTCGCTTGCTTGCTTTCCCCTTGTGCCATCGTTTGACAATGATGCAATGATAGATAGGCGAAAGCGAAAATTGGGAGACCTTTGAGCTTCGCCTATATAGTTGAACGTGACAGCGATATCTGGTCCCCAGTACGTACTAAATCGCTTAGTGAGTGTTTTTAGGGGGCAAAGCTCCTTAGGATGTGGGTCTGTCCATACTCCGTTGGTGTATGTAGCCACCGGTGGCAGATGCCCAAAAAAGTGGTCCTTAGAATGTCCGCTGGATGGTGGCACTTGTATATGATGAATACATGATGAAAAGATGTGAGATGGCTGTACTTAGAGTGTTCACTAGATAGATAGACAGACGGATGGACATACAGATAAACGGACGGACTGATGGAGACACAGACAGACAGAGGAGTGGATGCATGGATGGACGGATGGATGGACAGAGAGATAGAAAGAGGGACAGCCGCACGAACAGGCACACGAATGGACGGACAGACAGATGGAAGAGTGAACGTACGGACGGCCGCATGGAGGGACGTACGAACGGACGGATGCATCGACGGTCACACAGATGCACGGACACACTGATGGACGCACGGACGGACGCATGGACGGACGGAAGCAAGAACAAGTGGGTGGACGAAAGCACGCACGGACTGACGAACGCTTAGCCCCACCAGTCATCATTCACTCCGTGGATATGCTCTGATTTTTTTATGTACGATGCTACAACATACAATTAAGTTGTGGATTATTACAATGAAATCTGTTATGTTGAAAGTGGTCTGTATCAGTGGAGCTTTCGCATATGGCTGCATTTTGTGTGATGGGTAGCATGCTTTAAACCACGAGCAATTATGCGCCTGGAATGTTTTCGAACCTGCTATGCACCCACTACGTGACCTTAAATGGATACACACAGTAACGTGTGTGCCATTTGTGATGGGTGGCCCACTTTAAACCACTAAGCTGTCATGATAATGACATGTCCTGACGCCGGAACGCTTGTACCACGCAATATTACTGTGATATTAAATGTCATACTGTAAAGTTTGTACACATGACTCGTGTGCTTGTAAAGCATGAAAGTTATTTTCACTGCATTTACAAGCAGAGGAAGTTATTTTTTCTGTATTTGCGAGCAGATGCGTGGCTGCGTGGTAGAACACCTCCTTGCCACGCAAAGGGCCTGAGTTAAATTCTCATTCTGGCACCAAATACTTATTATGAATTTAATGTGCATCTTTCTCAATTTTGGTCACTCACAAGATGATGATTTTAAGCTCACAACCAACGAGACTGACGCCGACGCCGGAATCTTCGCAAATAAAGCTCCTTAACGCTGTCGCACTAAAATCTGTCGTCCAATGCACGGAATAATTGATAGCGAGTATGTAACACAGAAATTGGGCGAGTCAAAATAACAGGTGAATTCTCAACGCGAACTATTCAACCCTGCATGGTCCATGGTTTGTAAACAAGCCATCCGTGGATTAAAAAAAAGAAACGTATGTACCACAGAAACTGGACAAATACTACTACTAATCCCCTAGAAATGAATGATGGAAGACATGGGAGGTAACTTATACCATTAAAAATTTTCTACAGACGCAACGCGCGATTGTGAAATTCCTTTGATAAACCACCGAGATTGAACCAGTGAAGAACATAAGGGCCGTGTGTTTCAGCTTCGCTGGTTAGTCATCTGTATGCAGTGCTTCAGTGGTCATAATTTACAAGCCGGTGGAAGATGGAGGCAGATTTTATTGCGAAGGGAAGCAAGGCAAGGAGCTAGGCAAGTTTGTTGCAGTCATTGCAGGACCACTGAACGTCTTCTTCTTCCACTTTTAAATGTTGTAATTGTCGTTTGTTGCCCGGTCAATTTGGGGAAAGCCGCTGGTCTTTCAGGACGATGCTACCCAGCAACAGTTCAAGCAACCGAAAGATTAGGCTGCGAGTACTACCAACCATTGAAAAACTTTTTCTTTCTTTTTTCTAAAACATTTTAATATTTTTTTTTCATGTTTTACCTTTTATTACTTTTTCTTCAAATCAAGTTTAGTTCCGCTCCTTTTAGAAGTTACGATCGACAGCTTGACCAATACCTTTTACGTGTACCAGTAGGTTACCGATGAGCGCAAAACAGAACAAAAGAGTAAATGTCCAAAGAAGGAAAGAAGAAATACACGGAAAGACAGGAAGTCTAGACAGCAGAGTGCCCACTTATAAACACATTTAAAATATGATATATTTCGTTTCTAAAACAAGGTACCACACGTTACATAGAACTAACCTCCAAGAGAAAGAGAGAGAAATAAGAGAAAGGCAGAAAGCTTAACCAGAAGATAGACCACTGGACCAGCCCAGGGTGTGCTTGATAAAGCTTGGGACTTCCTTATTCGCTGTCGCTCCCGTATGTCCGAAAACATCTTATTGTATTTTCACCGTTCAGCTTGTTGTCATCCTACATTACGGTGAGCTTCCGAGTCTTTTTGCCATCAGCGCAGGGATCAACAAGGCCATGGTTTCAAAAAAAAAAAAGGACGTGATTGCATGGCGCGGTACTGACCAACTGTACGTCGGTGCATGGCCTCTGTGATTAGCTCTAGCGCACGAGGCCGGGGCTCGTCGCGGAGGCTATGTTCGGTGTATGCTAAGCAAAAAATATGCGAACTAAACACAGATTTATGAAGAAGAAACAAGGATCCAAGGCCAACTTTTTGAACTACTCCGAGTGTCATTGTTAACATTACTACAAAGAAAAAATGTTATACATCGCGCGTACACTTTGTAAAATAATTAACAGGCACAACTCTTTTACCCAAATGTTCAAAAGAGCGCAACGCTCAACATTCTTGCAGCACAGTAATAAAAGGTGTCCCACGCGTGAATCGCAAGCGCCAACCGAAAAATTTTGATGTTGTATACCACCAGCAAATTTTAATTATATAGGTGTGGTGTGCTGCCCACACCTACATATGTCATAGCAGTATATAACAAACTTAAAACTGACGCCCGTTTTTTATTAGGCTGTCGCTGATTTGTTAAAGAAAAGAACTTAAACATTCCATTGTAAAAATCAAGAATACTCAGAACGCTAAGAATATTCCATTATTTTCAGTTTCTTAATTGGAATACAGCAACAGGAAGGTCTGTGGAGCCCTCTGATGATTCTTGTGGCACAAAGAGGATACCTTGGTACTGAATCAATAAGAATATATTATCCAGTGCTTCGGTGAACAACTAATAGTTTAATCACACATTAAAAGGTATTTTGCTATTTATAAATCATTTGTGTATTTATTTAACCTCAATGAGTAAATTTACGTTACCACATTTCTGAAGATGTGAATGCAGTGTTTACAATTACATTTACGATTCCAAAAAAGCCTCCAGCGTCTCGGCCAATCCCCGGTAGTGGGTAGGTGTCAGTAGTAACGGACAAGCAAGCAAGCAACCAGCAACGTGGAACGCGCCGGTCAGCGCTCGGGTCAGGTGGCGCGAGACCCACGAGAAAGCTCGTCGTCGAGCGAGGCCGACGAACCGCCGTCAACGCCAACAACCGGGTCCTCGCCAGAAAGCCCCCACGACTCGCCCGCAAACATGGCCACCGCCCAGGTCGGCAAGAAGCAAGCCCAGCAGCGCTCGAAGTCGCCGGTAACTCCGCCACCGGTAACGCCGCCACGTACGCCGACGAAATCTCTTTCTGCCGCCACGGTGAGTGCCATGGAGGCCCTCATACCGGACGTCATCCCGAAGGCTGCCAAGCAGGTGCTCACCGTCAGGTTCAAGAACGGCCTCGAGGTTCGCATGGGGAACACGCTCACCTGCGACCAGACGAGCGCGGCACCCGAGAGCATCTCGTTCAAGGGGCCCTCCAACGCCTTCTACACGGTGGTCATGGTCGACCCGGACGCGCCCAGCCGTGCTTCCGCGCGACTCCGCTTCTGGCGCCACTGGCTCGTCTTGAACGTGCCCAACAACTGCGACATAAAGGCCGGTGACACGGTCACCGAGTACGCCGGACCGAGCCCACCCAAAGGATCGGGCCCGCACCGATACGCGTTGATAGTGTACTGCCAGGGCACCCAACGCATCACCGAGAAGGACGCCTGCGTGCCGGACGCCCGCGGTATGTTCAACCTGAACCGTTTCGTCGCCACCAACAAGCTCGGAGACCCGCTGGCCGTCAACTATTTTCTTTGCGAGAGGTCATAGAGGCGCGGTTGGGTGCCGGCGTCGCAAGTGGCTTGTCGTGGATCGAGTACGAGGACTCCTCTCGCTTTCGCTGGTGATGTGACAGCGAGTGACACTTCGACGCCATAGGGACATATACAGATATCGGACACTTGCGAGCGGGAAGGGCGCAAGAGGCAGCAGTTTCCCCGGGTGAAGAGCGATGAATGGCCGTATATCGAAGAACGCGCTGGCTTAGCAGAAAGCAAAGCACATCGCGAAACGATTCGGTGGAAAAGTTCCGAATGGGTTAATCAAAGCCTGGTCTTCGTATCGAGTGACGTCGCTCAATACGCTAGGGGAGAGTTTTGCTTCCGACGAAAATCAAACGGAATAAATTCTCATGTGGGGGAAAAAGGGTTTCGCGAAGTAGACCCCTGCAAAAGCTGCGTTTGTGAGAATCATTTAATATTACCGGTGATGCAGTATCCCTGCTCCGGTATCGTCTTTGTTGCATGTCGGTCAAGCCTCCTATGAGAAAACACATAGTCAACCTCATACAGGTCTAGCGAGAAAGTTGAAATATGTTAGCCACCAGTGTAAGCAAGACACACAAACGAGAGGGAAAAAAAGTGGCTCCTCCACATTGTGGGAATTTCATTTCATGTGAACCAGTCATTAAGTACGGTATGCACACTGCAATCCGTACGGGGCAGATCGGTGTCTGTTGAAGCAATCAAAGAGGCTATTTGGTGCACGTTTATGTTGAAGCAAGCTTCGTATAAACTTTCCAAGTGCTTTTGGTTCGCAAATAACTTCGCTGCACATAAAAACAAAAAAAAACCCGAATTCGATGATATTTCATCTAACTTCTTTATTGGCACATATACCCACTATGGGGGATCAACCTAGAAAGCGTTGCGTAGCCTTTTAATGTACAGTGTAATACAGCTTGGAAAAAAAGAAACAATATGCAAACACAAAAACCTGTGGTTTATTCTTTCTTATCTTGGACAATAGTGGTTGAGCTGGTTCATTATAACGGGACCTACATTTACTACAATAAAGGAGCAGTGTCATCAACATGACGCACGTGGCGTTTTTTTTTCTTTTGCGTCAACGCGTAGCTGTCCATACCCTAGTAACCATTCAGTACTAATGATACAACAGAGCGACGAATAATTGTGTAATTCATGCCATTAACGACCATGGTTCTCTTGCACCCATCTTCAGAAAGAGCGACAAAAATGGCAGAGGGTGTGTCAGTCTGAGGTATATTTCTAAGAAGATAGCTTAGCTCCCTTAGCGCACCATGTGCGTCCACCGCCGCCATCGTCATCATCCTCGTCTTCGTCATCGTAGTAGGAGCAGTAGTAGCATGAGTAGTAGCATGAGTAGTAGTAGTAGTAGTAGTAGTAGTAGTAGTAGTAGTAGTAGTAGTAGTAGTAGTAGTAGTAGTTGTTGTTGTTGTTGTTGTTGTTGTTGTAATCACGCACTTCATGTAATCGGATGGGAGAAAGAATAAATAAATAAATAATAAATAAATAAGTAAATGAATAAATAAATAAAAAGGAAACAAAATTGAGCCCCGGTGTCGTGTTCGTTATTCCTTATACAGCGTGGTTATCGCGTTGCCCACATTACAAACTGCATTTGCGCGCACCTCGCCCAACTCACTCCTTGTAATCCTCGCAAGAAGCTAAAAAGGGGCCGGCTCTTATGTGGCCGGCCTGTTCAGGATAAGTCCCAACCAACATGTTTCGCAATATTGTAGCATAGACGCTTCCGTCGATAGAGCATTGGTACGAGGACTGTCCGAAAAGCTTTTAAGGCGATACTTCGGGCCACAACGAGTACGGAAGCGACTCGTCAGTGACGTCATCTACGAAGTCGTTCCGGACTCTCTTATACGAAGCGTCGCCAGCACCGTCCTGAACTCGTGCGCGTATAGTGCTCTTTGAGACAGAGGCAAGTGACGCGTGTGTACTATAATTTTATTTATTTATTTATTTTATTTGCACAATACTGTCAACCCTCCACAAGGGTTATAACAGGAGTGGAAAAAATACGAACATTGTAAGCGAGATAGATACAATATGTGGAAGTTCACTGTGATTGGCCAAAAACGACGATGGGAGGATTTCGCGCACACCCAAGTAGTGGGCCTGTGGATTTTTGTGGGCCAGAAATATTTTCTGTCAAGCTGAAATAGAAATTAGTCTTTAATGACCGCCAGGCTCTTGGCCGATTTCCTCGAGTGGGTAGATGCCACACTCTAAAAAAAAGAGCGAGTAAAAAAGGTGTCTTTTTGTCCCACAACAATAATCGTCATCTATATTGCGTTCCATCCTTGCGCCATCGCCCCACGCCCGGTACAATCCGGTCACGATCGGCACGCCCATTATCAGGGTTACATTGCATTCTCGATAGGGAAGTGGCCAGCGCCGAGTTTTCAAGAAAGGAAGCACACGCAAGCCTGATGAGGATTATTGTTGTGGGACAAAAAGGCACCCTCTTTACTCGATATTTTTTAGAGTGCAGTCATACAAAGATCATCGTCATCATCATCATTTGAATACGCAGTTTCGCTGTCTCAAGGTGTACCCTTCTTCTGTTCACAGTGCACCGCGACAATATGCACACTTGCATCTCTCTTTTGCGGGACATCAAACTTTCAGACTACATGTGTTTATTAGCACTTCCCTTAAATCTTGGCGCTCTCAGAAAAGGCGCAATAACGTTCCAGATATCGTCACGGCGCAAGCACATCGCGTGGCCAGAAGGCCCAGCGAGACCAGCGCAAGCATTCGTAGTAGTCCGTCAGCAGCGACGCAGTGCGCTGTTGCCGAGAGTCCCGCTCGAGGCCTGGCCGAGCGCACCTCGACGAGAAAGTAGTTGATACCGATCGGATCGCCGAGGTCATTGGCGGCGGCGAATGCGCGCACGTCGAACTGCGAACGTGCACTGTCCACCAGGTCGCGCACGTTCAGGCGTCGCATGCCCTGCGAAACGTTGCGCCGTGAATGAACGCCCGTCGGGCGGCAAGACTCATTCCGTGTTCACGCTGGATGTATCCCTGCTCGAACGTGTAGGTAGCGTCAGAGCGGTCTGATATAGCAGCTAGAAAGACAGAAGCTCAGGGTAACATGGAGGCTAGCGGAGAGGAGATGACAAATTCGTGAGCACTGGAGACACCATCCCGACAAGCGGCCTTTGTATTCTCCGAGTTGCGTTGGGATAAAGGAAAGTTAAGCTATAGATAGTATTCATTCTAAAGGGCAGGGCCTGCAAACAGGAATACAAGGCATCTGTGGAGTCTTGATTTACTTCTTGCGTCCGTGTTCGCATGCCCCGTCTCCTAGAATGAAAGCAAGTTGAAGCATTGAAGCGATATGAGCAATAATCAATGTTGGTGTTTTCTGTTTTTAGACCACCATAACGTGGTTAAGATTATGAGGGCCGCCATAGTGAAAAGGTCCGAAAATTTTGATCACCTAGTGTTCCCTAATGCGCGCGTAATTATAGGTAAACTGGCCTCCAGAATTTCGTCACCGTCGAAATGAGGCTGCCGCCGCTGAGATTCGATCCCGACGCGACCCTATGGTCAGCGGTTGTGCACTGTAACTGCTATATCAACGTGGCAGGTCGCTGCCTTCGAGATGGCAAGACTGTTTGTCGATACGTCAACTAGAGCGACGCCTCGTGTTCACGAATTTCTCATGTCCTATAGCAGCAGTAGTAGTCATAGGCAACTAAATCAGTAGCAGAGCTCATATGTGGTCAGCAGCTGTGACTCAGTGCTGGCAACACTGCATTCTAAAAAAACGCACCTTTTGCACCTTTTGATATGTCTTTCGGCCACGCCACAATAAACATACTCAGCTTTTTTTTTGCACTTGCTTTTTTTGAAAAGCTGTTCGGTCTATGTGTTCTTTCCTATACTGAATTTTCTGGGACACCAATGACGCGCGAGTGTGTTCGGGAGCCTTATCGAAGTGCTGAGCGCGCGGTCTTAAAGCAATTGAAGGAGCCAAATATAGATGGTAATGATTCCTGCGTTACAGAGAACCCCAAAACACAGCTACTGTTCTTTTATAGTGAAAACATTGATAAAAAAAAAGAGAAGAGCGTTTCAACGTACACTGCACCCTATTAAGGGAGCGTTTTGTGCACGTACATGTTCCAATGCACCTAACTCAACCCTAGGCCACCAGGCACTACATGCAGTATTGCTTTCATGACGACGTGCAGTGCACGATGTTTTCCAGATGCTACTCTAAGCGGACATAGGAAATATGGAAGCCACATTCTCAGATGTCGTCAGTCTCTCGCCTATTTATATTTTATAAACATTTGTACTATTTCATTTAAATAAAACTGTGGGCCGAATAGTTGGGAGCTGAAAAGGACCCTGATATGAGGCTTAATATTCGACGCGGTAAGGAAGAAAGGTATCATTGGCTTTTGAATTTCTGCAAGCTCCGCGGTAAGAATGCCTCAGGATACGAAAGCCCTAAGCTGGATGTTTCAGGTTCGTGCCCAACGCAAGAATGTGGCACTAGTGATTAAAAAATAAATAATATAGAAATATATACCGAACCTCAATTATAATATACCTTGTCGAAATGTGTTATCTTGTATTTAATATTTATTGTTGCTGTGATCATTCTAAGGTAAGTATTGCTGTGATCATTCTAAGCCGATTTCAAGTAAAGAGACCTCAACCATAATTCTTCTAGCAAAAGCACTCCTTAGCTATGTTTCCCAAGGTCATTTAATTGCTTCGCAATGACCTCGAGCCATCGGAGCACAAGCGAGGTAGTTGTGACGTCACACCATCAGCTGCGAAGAGGCGTTACAGCTGCGCTCGCTCGAAGAATCGCAACTGTGGTACCACGTGACCAGGCGAAGATTCAACTAAACGGCGCGTGCGTAGCCTAGGCGAAAACCAAGTCATACATACTACGTTTCGGTAGGATTAACAAAGCTTACGGAACCTAGACCTCGTCCCGTTTCCGCAGCAAGAATATACCTGCGAGTACACAAGGAAGACCAAGCGGTGCGGTCCCGTGTCGTGAGCGGGCCGGGGTCCGATGTACTCTGTGACGATGGTGCCGTCCAGAAGGTTCATCGTAGACGGGACGTTGACGACGAGCCACTGGCGGTAGCTGCGCAGGTTGGGCTGAGACCTGCTCGGGGCGTCCAAGTCGACAAGCATGATGGTGTAGTAGTTGTCGGGCGACGCGTTGAAGCTGACATCTTCCGGCGGACGCGACGTGTTCGAGACGCTCAGCGTGTTGCCCATGGCGACGTTGACGCCCCTCTTGTAGTAGACGTAGAGCACGTCGACGGGCGCGAAGTGCGTGAGGTCCTCGACGATGCCGTCGTACACCAGGTTGGCCAACCTCTCCTTGACGTCGGACTCCTGGCACGCGACCAGGACATGGCGCGAGGGTTGTAGGACCAGGCAAAGCGCGAGGATGAGCCCCGCTGGGCGACTCCACTGAGCCGACGCCATCGCTTTTTGTTGTTGTTGTTGTTGTTCTCCTATTGTTAGTGGCGCATACCCACTATGGGGGATTGGCCTTCTTTCTTCTTGGTCATTACGACGACGATGATGATGCTGATATGTTTTCACAAAATGGCATGAACCCGAAATGGCGTTTTGCTCATAACAATAGTTATAAAAAATCAGAAGTGCATGATTAGATTACAACTATATACCGCAAGATTACGGGTGACCAGAAGTGCGTAAAATTTCACTAGGTTACTTCTCTTTCGCTTAGATTTGCTTTTGTACTGTTCATTTCGGCCGGGAAATCGGACATAGCACGTTCAACATTGTGCATTACACCACGTGACAGAATGTGAACGGAAGAAATCTGCGAATACGATTCATTGAACTTTTTCTCTTCACAATGAAAGAAATGGCGCATGGAAAATTTCGCATTGATCTCATGGCAAGCATTACTTTGTCGGCGTACTTGAGCTGTCATCGATCAATTCGAACCCTGGCAAGTATCTGTAAAGGCGAAACCTGCGCGCACTTCCGAGAGTGAACTAACTTACTCACATACGCAAGCACGTGCTGACATCGATGCGTGTTCGCATAAGCGTGCAGGCATTGCGTAATTTAGGGTGTATTGCGGCTGAAGTAATTCAGGTGCTGTTTCCAGCGTGATGAAATGAGCAGTATCTAGAAAGAAGCATCTGCAGTCAAATCTAATGAATTGTTCCAGCGGAGCACTTTTGAACTTGTTAAAGCGCGTTGTATGTGGCTGGGTGAAACAAAAATGGATCGTTCCTGCATGCACAATAACTCCTAGCGTGCTTGATGCCATGAAAATTGGGTAAGCGCCACTACGACGCTGGTCAACTTGAAACTACAAAGTCGTCCATGCGGAAGAACGTATGTGCCACAGAAATGCAAAAAAAATCCCGTTACGCCCCCACTGGTCCACTAAAAATAAATAAAAAAACACGGGTGGCTAGCACAAATGAGGATTTCTGAAGAGACACAGTCACGTAATGAATAGTCGAGATTAATTTAGTTATAAATGACAGTACCATACGTTTCATCTTCGCTAGCCAACCATCGATATGAAATGTTTTGGGTGGTTATGATTTTGTGAATAGACGTAATACGCAAACTTCCACAATAGCAACGATGGCGAACGTTTGCGAAGTAATTCTGATATTTGAGAAGTTGAGATTCGCCCGATTTATTAGGTCGCACGTTTATATGCATGAGAGATATGACCAAATTTAGATATCATTCTTGAGAAAATCTGCTGGCCAGACAGAAAACGACGCCAAACATAAGTAGATCGTACATTCCCAAATTTCCATGGCTAGAGCGACGACAACAAAAAAGACGAAAACAGCAACGACTACAACAACGTCCGGAATAACATCGTCTCGTTGCCATCCTGAACATTGTCGAAATCCGCCATGTTGTCAGACTCCGCCATTGCTCAACTCCGATCGGCCAAGAGCTGCTAAACGACCTCCCCAATTCGCTTAAAATGCGGCCATAACACAATTCGACAAGATTGTGGAATTCGACAGTGTCCAGAACACGTGGTACAAAGAGACGCGTTTGTCGTTGTGCTCAATTTTACTCGTGGTTTCGCGTTTTCAACAGTGAAAAAGAACTCACCCCAACGATGCCGTTGGAAAAGAAACCCGCACCACTTGTCCAGTTGTCCGCGTTCATCTTGAAGAAGCCGGTGAGCATGAGGGCGACAAGTACGAAGACGTTGGCAATGGTCGCCGTGTTCAGGAACACTATGAAAACCTGCGACGGAAGGAGCGGCTGCGCATTACAAGAGATGGCACATCTGGGGCTAGTTGGTTGGTCATGATACCAGAACAGTTGCCTGGCTGAAATTTCTACGCTCACTTTATTTTTGTAAACCTAACATTAGTGCAGAAACTAACATATGAAATTGCGTTTCAAGACGAAATACAAGCTTACACTTTTGAACTTTACTTCGCACGTACTAATGTTTTTATGAACTGCTTCTTTCCTTGCGGTGGTGTTCTACACGCCACAGTGAATTTTGCTGTGTGTCTCTCCCCCATTTCTTTTACTTCTCTTCCCTCTTTTTCATAATTCTTGTCCCCTTCTTTAATCCCCTTGTGTAGGGTAGCCAACCGGATGTCTTTCTGGTTAACCTCGTGGCCTTTCTCCCTTTTGTTGCTTCATCCTTCTTTTCTTTCCTCGGACCATCAACGAATGGAAATCGTTGCCTCTCGAAGCATTCTGTGATAATGCTAATCCAGACTTTGCTAAGTATGTATCTTCCTGTTCTTAGCCATGCAACGCAGGCTCTTGATATTGTTTCACATTACCTTTGATTTGTATTCTCTAGTTGCGATTTTCATTATCTTGCTCTAATTTTACTTTATTTCTTATGCTGTGTTCTACTGCCTCATCATGTTTTTTGTTTGAATTCTTTCCTGTTGAAGTAACATTGTTAATTATTTGTAGTACGAGCCCCTGCTTGGTTCTTTGACTGTAGTGCGCTGTAAATAAATAAATAAAAACAAAAAATGGCTCCCTACTGCATGTTTCACTGCAAATGTCATCGAAAGACGATAGTCTTGCGTGTGGAGAGAGTGAACAAAACGTTTATTTGATGTTCTGCATAAGAAAGTCGGGGAGTTGTATTCTGGAAGCGCTGCGTTAGAGTCTCGATCCGTGCAGTGAACGCGAACGAGCGAATCAAGGCACGTTACGAAAGACTATCGTCGTTTATAACTAACGAGGCAAAAACAGCCTGCACTTGACTTGTACGAACGCAAGAAACAGAGGGCACAGGCGCCGACTAACCAGTTTTACGGCAGATGCGCCACGGTAAATATGCAGCACATATCAACCACATAAAAAAGCGGCAAAGCCAGCATGCCGCCAGATGCACATTCAAAGTATTTAGACTACAGGGAACCAACAATAATTTTCCAGCGCCCGATACGAAAGCTAACTATCTAAAAAGGCTACGGAAGGGGTACCGACGTGGCTTCATAGGTTCATAAATTTCTGGGCCTCTATGATTTCTCAACTCATTTTTTCACCTGGCTTGTGCAGTATCCTCTTGCTGCTGAACTGAGACGAAAAGACAGCTGCGTCAGTACACCATTCATAAGTTCTTTTACATAAAGAGCTATATCTTTGCTATTAGGGGCTAGGTAATCACAGCTCCCTTTCGTTAAACTGCTTTGAGTGTGTATTTGTCAGCCATTGCTCAGCTTTCTGCACACTTTTGTTGTTGATGCGTGCTGTGTATACCTATGATGGCGTATCAGCAAAAAACTCCAGTTTTTAGTCACCACATGTGCGCTCTGTTTCTTCTGTCCGTCCTAGTCAAGTGCGCGCTGTTCTTGCAGCGTTACAAAGGTGCACTGTGGGGTGCGTACATTTAGTTGAGTGCTGAAAGTGATTTAAAAGATTTGTAGCAAGTCAAAGTTGAAACCCTAAGGTCAGTGTACATCCTATATTGTTTTCTGAAAACTCTGCGGTTAATTTAAGCACCATTGAAACGTTATTGAAATATTAAATGGAGGTCAAACATTCATTTTTTATCTTCATCTCAGAAATTCCAACACCCGAATGCGAGTGTCACGTCATTGATTTCTGAGTCATCCTGTCGTTTGCCGCAACAGCGGCTCGATAAAAGTTTTCTGAAGCTTGTCACGCTTTGTACCTGGCTCTCTTGCAACTTCACACAATTAATATATGACAATAAGCAATTCTTTCATATAAGCTTAGAAAACGACACTTTCATATAAGCTTAGAAAACAGCGAGAGAAAGGCACAGCACACACAGAAAGGGAACGCACACAGCGCTGACTCTCAACAACTTTGTATTGTGAAAACAATGCACCCTTTATGCCAGCAGCAAAGTCAGCATGTGCGTGCTGTGTGTGTGTGTTTTTTTTTTGCGCTCTTTTCTAAACAAGTAAAACAGACAAGCCCAGCTCTTCGTACTTCTGGCTTTCGTATAAAAACTACTCACTGTGCTGTTTTACATTCTTCATTCTGCATTGTACCGTTTATTATTTTAATAAATTACTTACCAGCTTACCTATCTCTGTTCTCGTTCTAAGGTGTCAAACGGGCCTGGACACGGCAAACGGAGCATAAGCGGACCCAGAAAAAAAAGGTAATAAATACGCAATCATCGCCATCTTCTGGAGAGAAAAAACAGCTAGTCCCTGGACAGCGTATAAGTGTGTTGACAACTTCTAGTCCCCCTTTTTTTTATCATTTTACGGATGTGCTCGCCGCGGCCATAAAAGATGCCGCTAAGGCCCGGCGACAGCCGGAACCGAACATACACGGAACGGCGACGCATGACAGCAATATTGGCGGCATATATCACGGTGAACATCCTTCTGAGGCATGTCGCGACCCAGCCCAGCCGCTGGACACAACCGGTCGTTGTGGAGATAACCGCCTCCGGGCCAGAGCCGGACAGTGCAGACCGTGGCAGGACACGTGGTGTTTTTCTTTCGCTAAATGTCGAGAAACCTCAACGAGCGAATGACATGTTTACGTAGAAGCAGAAAAAGAGAAGCACGAAAAGGCAGGAAATGGCTTCGCCACGAAGCTTCGCGTTGCCCCATGCGTTTTGCTTTTACGTATACTTAGTTAGGCTGCCCATGTTTAATGACATGATTAGCTTTCCCCGGAAGGATTAGGATGTGAAATGTAGCCGTACATGTGTGAGGCCAAATGTCGTGCTTTGGAAGTGTGGTTCGCGCGGATTGATTCATTGATATGTGGGGTTTAACGTCCCAAAACCACCATATGATTCTGAGAGACGCCGTAGTGGAGGACTCCGGAAATTTTGACCACCTGGGGTTCTTTAACGTGCACCCAAATCTGAGCACACGGGCCTACAACATTTCCGCCTCCATCGGAAATGCAGCCGCCGCAGCCGGGATTCGATCCCGCATTTTGCGGGTCAGCAGCCGAGTGCGCGCGGATTCGGACACGATTGGCACGAGCGGTGACTGGAATTGCCCAAGGCGGGTTGTTCTTCGCCCCATAGGAAGCTGTTCTCGCCTAATATACAACGGACGTCGTCTTGGAGGACAGGTAAATATTTTCACTAGCTTAGCCCCGACTTTTCTTGAAGTGACGAAAGGTTATGTCGGTTAGGACAGCAAAATTTGAGAAACTTAGAGTATTTTAAAGTTTTGCTACAACAATCACATTTTGTATGTGCTGAGGCGACCGATTATTGAAATAAAAAAAGCAGTGGAATGGACATAGCACTAGTTTAAGAGGTACGTAGACAACCGCGCTGATACCCCACGGGATATATACGTTCGTAGTCTCTAACAAAACGAAGGAACGGTAAAAACCAATAAAGTAACCCGCTGATAAAAACCATTTAGCTTCACAGCGTGCCAAGTACATCGGGCATGCACGAACATGCTGAAGGAAATCAATACCTTTGTCAGGCAAAGAGATCGGAAGCTTGCTGGCGCGCAACACAGCCTACAGTAACTATTTCTGACCTTTTTGTGAAGCACATTTTTTGAGTCAGCGCTGTTTTCTAAGTCGTTCTTTTACAAGTTCTTTATTTTTAGTTTTTTTTAAATTTAGAGCACGTGGTACCAACTTCTCAAGCATACACATTAGTAGCAGCCTCCAGCAAAGTCTGTGTTTTAGAACCTGCCACACTCAAACTTATGTTTCATTTTTGTGAAGCAAATACTAAGGGCATTTGGTAACAACGATGTTCTATTGGCGAAGTGGGCCGACGCCCTGCTCAGCTCAAAGCTCGCTGATCAAACCTGGTTCACTAGACGATGCCATGGTTATTCCGACGTGGGAGACCTGGGCACAACTTACCAAACTGCAGGACACTGGATAAAAGTATTGACCAACGAATCATGTCATACTTCGGGAACGGACGGTTCATAAACCTTTTATCAAAACTTGAGCATTCATGCACGTCAGTTTTAAGGTGTCAATGATTAAATTTCTAGGAGCGCTGATAAGACACTGCGTCTAAAGCAAACGAACAAAATAATGAAAGGACTGAATATTGAATTTGAATATTGTGCAAAAATGTACTGCCCGCAATTACCTTGGGCTTGGCGACGAGAGCCGCGGTAAGCAGCACGGGCACCGCTGCTGCGACGATATCTGGACACGGGTCGAAGCCGGGCACGTGGTAGTTTGCCAGCGAGTGCTGGAACAGGAGCCGCTGGGACCAGCCGGGCGGTGAGCCGGTAGACTCCATGTGGTTGGAACCGTTGCGGTACGCCTGCGCGAAAACATGCGTGTTACTCGGTAAGTGTATACAGTAGCTTGCTTCTTTAACCCCTCCTATACAGCTGTTGTTTGACACACGTAAAAAAAGCGCGAAGCCACACGGTAATTGGCCCAAAAGTCAAACATTCCGCAGTGTATATCATAAAGGTCACATTCTCTGATGTGAAGAGACTCTCGGATAGACATAATGTTCTCTCTAGAGGAGCTTCAATCAGCTTCGTCAGCATGGAAGCGTTCGTCATCCCCTGGATGTGATAGAGCCACTTACATGGTCCTCTCTAACTTCGGACACGTATAGCTAGGCGTGCCCTCCTAGCTATCTGCAATGGCTCGTGGACCAACAGTTTGGTTCCTCCTTCGTAGACATCCAGCCATCTTGTGCCCCTGTTCAAACCAAGTAAATCTCCTCTGAACTTGGCCTCTCATCGCCCAATCGCACTTGCTTGCTGTTTTGGAAAGTTGATGAAGAAAATGGTGCTGACTCGCCTAGAGTGGCATTTATAGCATAACAATACATACCCAGATGCACTGACTGGCTTTCAGCGTGGACGGTATTTTATAGACTATGTTATTGACTTTGTCACGTCTGTACCACAGTAGAAGAGCCTAAATAAATTATCAGTGACAATGTTCTTGGACGTTAAAGGGGCACATGACAATGTATTGCATAAAGCCATCTTGGGCAACAATAAACTGGGGGACCGCGTCTACCCATAGATCGGCAGCTATTTAAAGGACAGAACCTTCTTCGCTCAGACAGGACATGGTGCAATAACACACTACTGTACTTATGGCAGTGTACCTCAAGGTGGAGTCTTGAGCTCCATATTCTTTAACTTTGCGCTCATCGGCCTCTTTGAGATCCTGTCGCAGTTTGTGCATCTATTGATCTACGCAAACAACATCTGCATCTGGGCATCAGGGGTCACGCGTCTACACGTACGAGCCAGGCTTCAGAGAGCGGCTGCACAGACGTCAAGCTACCTTCAAGGAAGGGGACTGGAGCTGTGGTCTGAGAAATGCTGGCTGGTTGCATTTACGCGCAAGGCAATGACCCCATACGTCCTCACAATCAATGGACACACGATCAGGTATGAAAAAAAAACACCATTTTCCGAGAGTAATAATAGATCGTAACTTGTCCTGGAGTCCTCACATTGCTCACATGAAAATGAAACTCACCATAATCACCCATGTCCTAAGGTTTCTTGCGGGAAAATCCTGCGGTGCATCTGTACGAGCGAAGCTTCAACTCTATAGAGTACGTTTCCTTGGCTTAATGCGCTACAGCTTACCTGGACTGGGCAAAGCCTAAATAACAAATGTTTGCGTCCTCCGGTTAATAGAAGCTCAAGCACAGTGAATATACCGTGGACTTCCGAGATGCGCATACTCAGCAGGAGCTGTCGCCATCGTTTGTGAACACACCATCACAACCTACAATTGTATTGATGTTTTAAGAACCCACATAAGACATGTAACCCGGCATCCGTCACGCCACCTCGCCTCTTTTGCAACATCCAGGCCACACTCTGCGTTTTGCAATACTATTGCTCCGCATCGCACGGTGTATCCCGCGAACTTGACTCACGCAGTAGGACCACCATTATCATTGTGGTGTCTACATCTTCTGGACTCCCTGGCAACCATCCCTGGAGTGCAAAAGAAACTGTTGTCAAATTTGGCCCTAAAGCAAGCCACACTGCTGTGAGAAACACAGTGGACGCATTCCCATTTACACCAATGAGTCGGTCACTTTTGTAAGCTCAGCAGGGGCAATGGTAATTCCGAAGAAATGTCACAATAAAGTTCACGACATCGCATCTGACATCATGAACGCCTGCGGAACTCACCACTATCCATGCTGTTCTATAGTTCCTGGTTGAAGAACCACCATAGTCATGGTCATTCATCTCCGACTCCAAAGCAGCCCTCCGGGGCATCACCTCGCCATATCGTCATGGACCAAATGAACAGCTGATAAGGCTGCTGCATCACCGGACCATCGAGAAGCAGCATGAAATAGCACATCAGTGGATACTGGGCCACTGCGGTATTTACGGTTACGATGCAGATGAAGCAGTCCGATCTGCTCATGATGCTGCCTCTTGTGCACCTATACCATTATCAAGAACGGACGCCGGACGCCGTTACAAGGCTTAGTTTACTTGCACGAGAAGTGACGCTCGCTCAGCCAAATTCTACGGCATTGACCTACGTCCGTCTTCATAACTTGGACCCAAAGCTACAGCTCCGTCTTCCGTCTTGAATAACCAGAGCTGAAGAGACGCTCTTGTACCGTCGGCGGCTCGGGGCAGTCTTTACGAATGCTTATTTGTCTCAAATTGGAATGGCCAGCAGCCCGACATTCGACAAACTGTGGCTGCACGGAGACGATGGCCCACCTTCTCTGCGAGTGTCCTTGCCTCAGAGCGCCAAGAAAAGAACTTTCGAAAGTCCTAGATAGACTTGACAATCGCTAATAGTCCGACAATGGCCACCGCACGGGTCGCAGTCAGCTCGTGCGGGTGGCTGCATCTGTTCGTCGTGGCAGCCAATGCAACCCTTTCTCGGGCAGCATGCAGGCTGACCCTTTCGAAGAACGCAAGTCCATGGGCCACGCGCACCGCAACTTTGCAACGCGTGACGAAATCTATGGATAGCCGGTGCGCGTGATTCCTACAACCTTCTATGTTAAATGGCATTTTGTAGACATTTTTAAAATGAATCTAGCACCCATAGGCCTAAATAAAGTTGCCTGATTTATAGAAGTTTCTTCGGTGCGAAACGGCTCGGGATTTTCCAGAAAATGTAGTACTTTTCGGCTCTCATCACGGTGACGAAGCCGCCAAACTTTAGCAGCACCGCTACTACGACGGGTGCTGTAGTAGTAGCGGTGCTGCTAAAGTAGTTTTCAGTGACGAAGGCACCGCTGAAAGGTTGAAATGTAATGAATACCATTCCAGCATTTTCATATTATTTAGGTCAATTCAAACTTTTAAGAAACCAGGTTTGTTGACTTTAGGTAAAGTCGCAGTGCTTTAGTTGCTTTCTGCGCAACTGAGGCAGATGCCCAAGGTCCTAGTATATTCTGCACACAAAATGGTCCGGGGTCAAGTTGATTCAAAACCATCCGGAGCTGGCATCGCTGTGTGTCGTAACAAGCGCAGCTGCACAGGACGTGTTCGATGGTCTCTTCAGCTCCGCAGTAGTCGCATGTAGGAGTGTCTGCCATACCAATGCGAAAGGAGTACACCTTTGTAAATGCAACACCCAACGAAAGGCGGCATAACAGTGTCGCATCGGAGCGGGAAAGTTGTGATGGTAGCTTTAGCTTGAGCGAAGGATCCAGTTCATAAAATTGACACCTTTGGAAGCTAGTAGACGACCAGAACGTGCGTGTGAGATCTCGAGCCAGCAGGTAAAGTTGTCTTGCTGCATCATTCCTTGATAACCAATCCGTGAATCTAATGAGGCAACAAAAAAAAAGGTCTATTATTTTCGACTCATTTTTCAAGCACAAGACGATTCAAAGAAAACATGGCAAATTGTAAAAGAAGTTGTCGGTAAAGAACCAACACAGCGTGTATCACCTGATGTAGTCGATGCGCTACTTGACAAATTTAATCTATTCTTTACTGAAATCGGCTCTACCTTAGCCGCGAAATTCCCTAGTAGAGAAATGAAATGTTTTTCAACCTCATTAACAAATACGTTTGCTCTTCACTACATCAGTGAGGATGAAATTCATGACACTGTTGCCAATATAAGCACGAACAAAGCCAGTGGAATAGATGGTATTACTGCTCGCTTAGTGAAAGATAACATTGATGTTTTGAGTTCCATCTTGTGCCACGTATTTAACCATTGCTTGCGTACGTCGACGTACCCATCTTGCTTAAAGAACGCCAAAGTTGTGCTGGTATATCAAGAGGGCGATTGCTCTGATTCTTCAAGCTATCGGCCCATCTCTGTGTTAAGCATTATAAACACCACATTCGAAAAGATTCTTGGAAAATGAATGCGCCTATTCTTAGAAAAATATAATGCTTTTTGCCCGGAGCAGCATGGATTTAGATCACACCATTCTACATCAACAGTTGTGTTATCGTTATCACAGAAGATTAACAAAGCACTGCACAGCAACCTTCTTGTGGCAGTTGTCTTCATTGATTTAAAAAAGGCATTCGATACCGTCGACCATAATATTCTGCTTATGAAATTCAAACACTATGGATTCCGCGGCAAAGTTTTTAGCCTCTTTTCTAACTACATTGATGGACGTCATCAAATGGCCAACATGCAAGATCTTACGTCGTCATTGTTAAACATAAAGACAGGGGTACCTCAGGGGTCCGTCTGGGGGCCACTGTTATTCTCACTATATGTAAATGATTTGCCATGCATACTCAAATTGGCCGACTTGCTAGTGCGCTGATGACACAGCTTTAATAGTTACCGCCGATAACATAGCCGATCTAGAATGTAGAGCCAATGAAGAACTAGAAAATATTTTTAAGTGGTTTACAGTGAACAACTTAACATTCAATGGAAAGAAAACTAAATACACCATTTTTCACTCCCGTTACCGAAATGTTAACATTGAGTCATTTCGACTTACAATGAACAACTGCTAACTTGAGCATGTAAATGAATTTAAATATCTCAGTGTAGTATTCGACAGCCAATTACTCTGGAAAAAACAAATTAACTCTGGTTCTACTAAGCTAGCATCTGGCTGCAGTATGCTACTGGCTGCTAGAAATTATTTTAGCAGGAATAGTCCTTTCTTTTTCGTTTGTTCATAGTCATCTATCATACTGCTTAGACTCATGGGGATGGACTTTTAAAACTTACCTTGATCCTATCCGAATATTACAAAAGCGTGCACTAAGAATTATAAATTATGCGGCATATAATGAACCCAGTGAGTCTTTGTTTCACAAGTTGGATATTCTACCTTTTGCCAAACCCGCTTTGCAAACCATTAATTGCATCATGAAGCAAGGTCCATATTACAGCTTGGCAATAGAAATCTCAGAACTTAATCAGGTTGCTTCAACAAATGGTCATCTTATAACTTTCCAGTGGATTTCCGCTCATTGCGGCGTGATGGGAAACGAAGAGGCAGACGCTGAAGCTAAAATGCCTTATGCAGTGCCCCTGAAGTACGCATTGCATTTTCACGAGCTGACACGAACGCCCTGCTTCGCTGCGTGATGCGCAGCTACACACTTCAGCACTGGACCAAACCGGAACGGCGACACCAGCGACTTCACAAATGGGACCCGGAAATGAGGTTCCGCATGCCTCCTAAATTGAAACGGCAACTCACAAGTATGATCCACCGCATTCGTCTTGGTGTAGCGTACACCAGACGTTACGCACATATCATTGGTCGCAGTGACACCGGTCCTAATTGTGAACACTGTGATGTGCCAGAAACACTTGAGCACACATTTTGTGTCTGCCCAGCACGTGAACGACAAACACTGATTTCTTCTACTGAACTATATCGCAGTAGGTCATTAACTGAAGAGACCATGTTGGGCCCTTGGCCAGACACCAACAGTGCAACTGCGGTGACAAGAGCAGTTATAACCTTTTTGGAAACAACTGGACTATGTGCGCGGCTATAAAATGTGTCTCAGCTAGAAAGAACACTACATACTCACCTCTCTATCTCACCATTGTTATCCATTAATCTTTCTTTTCCCCTTTCCCTTCCCCCAGTGTAGAGTAGCAGGCTAGAGCAAGCTATCGCTCAGGCCGACCTCTCTGCCTTTCTGTAAATAAACTTACCTCTTCCTACCTCCTTACATACTGCGGCATAAAATCGCAGTCACCATCAATAATATTATTGCACACAGTGTACCTTTCGATGTTTCTATCTTTTCTTCCTCGTCCTGCGTCACTAAATGCATGACATTGCGGAATTTTATTCTTTCACCTACTAAAAACGTGTATGGTGAACGCTTACAATAGTTCGTAGGAGCTAAAGTGTGGAATAACATACCACTTCAGATTAAAGATTCCAGGGCTTTCTCGAGCGCACTCAAAAAATATTTGCTACATGTAGATCAATAGTAATGACCATGTACTGAGCCTAACACATAGTTTGACGTTTTGTCTGTACTTATTTCATTATTTATCAACAAAGTGCAACAATGTGTATCTTCTTGTATTTTTGTTCGTTTTTTGAAAAATCAACGTTTTGTGATGTTCTGATTTTTTTATATACAAATTGTATTCTGCTTGTATACTTTCTCCCGTTAGACCCCCTACTAGCCTATGGCTATGGGTCTAATCAGTGTTGTGCATTTCTTGAAATGTAGTCATAACAACCTCAATAAAATGGAAAAAATAAACAAACAGGAGAGAGAGACAAACCATTATTTGGGAAATATATAAAACAAATTGGCAGACTCCACGCACAGTGACAACCGATCATATGTGAAGCACGAATGAGAAATGTTGATATGTCACTTTAAGATCAGCACGACGTTACGAGGTGGAGGTAAATGATAATGTACATGACTTCCGTGTCATGATTATCATGTTTGAGTGTGTCATTTACCTTCGTCATCTATTCAAGTCACGTGATACCAAATTTAGTATATTTGGAGCTAGCGAAACGGCCACGAGCACGCTATAAACGCGGTATGTTGTCATGTTCTTACATGACACGCTTGTCAGGATTACCATGTTTGCACCAGTCATATATTTCATCATCTTTGACGTCACGTAACACCAAATTTGGTACATGTGGAGCTAGCAAAACAGCCGCGAGTGCATCATGAAGGGCCCATTATACTCCGATGTAGCGTTTACGCGCGCGCACGCTGGGCATAGCGACGCAACGTTCGCAACACACGAGCACTCAATAGTCGGACGCGAGGCGCGACCAGCGTCCGTCGGCGCGGCCGACGGCAACCGGAGCGAAATGCGACATGGTGCATTTCGCAACGATGCGTTACCCAGACAACACTGAGTCTTTCTCTGTTCGAGACGGAGGGATGCCGGACGCGCTGCAACGCGCATGCGTCAAAGCAACGCAGCGTGGCGCGCGCCTGCGAGTATATGCAGGACCGGCGCCTGGCGTGGCAACGCCGGTGTGATGTGAAGAAACGAACGCCGGCGGGCAAACGCACCGCGTCACGTCGAAATGTATGGGTGCCTTGACTGTGGCATGTAGTTATGTTCTGACATGACACGCATCTCATGATTATCATGTTTGCACTAGTCGCATACCTTCGTCATCCATTGGCATCATTTAATACGAAATTTGGCATATGTGAAGCTAGCGAAACGGCCGCGAGCGCATCATTAGTATAGCATGTAGTCATGTTGTTTCATAATACACAAATCGTGATTATCATGTTTCAATGTGCCATTTACCTATGTTGTCCCTTCGCGTCGCGTAATACCGAGTTCGGTACACGTGAAGCTAGCGAAACGGCCGCGAGCGCATCATGCAGCGTAGTATGTAGTCATGTTGTTACATGACACGCGTCTCATGTTTATCATGTTTGCGCCAGTTTCATATATTCATCATCCATTCACGTCCCGTAAGACAAAATTGGCTATAATATAATGCTTAGAGAGAACGAACGGCGGGGAAAAGAGTGGCAAAGCACTGCACTTACCCTCTCCTACACTCTCTCGCACCACATTCTCCGGTTGCTAGGGGTGACAGCTGCAACAGCTGCGCTCCCCTCCCCCCCCCATAGCACAGCTGCGCACCCGCATCTGTTGTTAAGGGAGAAAGAGTGAAAGCGGAGAGATAACACACCCCGGCACGCGGCCACCGCCGCGGACAATGTCGGATTCCTGACATGGCCCGACTAAGAAATGCATTCGCATTTAAAAATAGAGGTGACCCAAATATTTGACTTACTCGTCTGGCAGTGCCAGTCGCAAATCAATGTTTGCATGTCCCGGCGTCTTTGGGCTAAGGTTGATTTTCGGCACCCGCCACTAGCCACTACCTAAGGCGCCGGTTGCTGACCCGCAGGTCGCGAAATCGAACTTTAGCCGCGGCGGACACATTTTTGTTGGGGGCGAGAATGCTTGAGGCCCGTGTGGTTAGATTTAGGTCCATGTTAAGAAACCCCTGGTGGTCGAAATTTCCGGAGCCCTCCTCAACGACGTCTGTCATGATGATATGATGGTTTTGGAACGTCAAACCCCAACAATTGTTAATATTTGTTCTTGCTGCTCTGCGGATGGGGATCTCAGAAATCAAGTAAAAAAAAACGTTGCCTCCGTGATTATCTCCGGCGAAGCACAAGGATTTGTCGAGATAGCAATGGAAGAAAGCGTAACGATGCCAGTAGCTCATAACACAATCACCTGCTCTTTCAGTGAACTCGGGTTTTTCGGTGGCCTCCCTGACCAGCACCGGTACACGGAATCCTTTAGTAGGGAATCGAGAATGCGCGTTCAACGTTAACTATTAGTGTGGTAGAGTTAAAGAGCTCGTTTCCTAGAAATGTCGGCGTCAGCATCGTTGGTTGTGGCGGAGTATCATCATGTTGTGCATGACCAAAAAATCAACAAACACGCAAATAAAATAATTATAAAATATCTTGGTCTTAGTGAAGATCCAACCCGTGTGTTTTACCACAGAGTCGCGCACCTGCTTGGAAATACACTAAAAATAACTTCCTTTGCTTGGAAGTGCATTGAAAGTCACTTGCACGCTTTATAAACACACGCGTTCTGTATGCATACTTCACAATTCAATTTGTAATTTTGCAGTAATATCGTACAAGTGCATACTCCCATCGGGTGTCAGAACGTGGGACTATCATGACTTCGTGGTTTAAAGCACTCAACCCACTAAAAAAGGGACCCACGTTACGTGAAAATATTTCACGCACACAATTGCCCGTCATTTAAAGAATGCTACCCCTTACACAAAAACAAGGAGGCACAGAACGCAGCCGTATGCGAAAGTTTCACTAACACAAGCCATTTTTTGTACTCAGTACGCACTGAGGACAGGATATCGCTGTCCCGTTCAATCCTTAATGGTGTAGCTTAGGAATTCTCCAATTTTTATGCGGCTTTCACCGACTTTCCCTATGACCAGAGTCAGGGCTGTCGACAAGGGGTCCATATGGCGCAAGAAATAAAAAGAAATGAAGGTAAGAAAACAAGCATTGGAAACTTAAAATATAGATAAGAAAAAAATTAAATTTTCTCAAATGGAGTTTTATGTTCGTTAATGAAAATAAAAAAAAAGAAGAATGTAGTGGTATCCTCGTGCTGACATGCGTGGCACGCACCATTCGCCGACTTTCGCTGCTAGGACTCATTCGACCAACGGTGTTCCTCTGGCCGTTCCTGCTGGAGTTCTCCCCTTTTGCCCGTACAACGCAAGTAGCGTCTCGCCATTCGGCTGTTCTCTGTCAAAACTGTTTCTTAAGATAGACGCCCATCTTGGCGTTCGGTGGAGGAACCGGCATGTCACCAGGCGTTCACGTGGAAGACGTTAAGGCTTCGATCCGCGCTCCGCTGATACCCAATCAGCGAATGCCATCGCAGAAAAGTTTTTTGTTTACGTCCATGGACAGCAAGAGCCACGAGGTGTCGTACGCAAGGCTTGACTTTATGGGCCCACCGAGTTTTCTTCGCTGGATTGTGGACCCTGTGCAGTCATCGCAACTGGTCCGCAACTTCTACGGGAATGCTCCTGTGACTAAAGAGGTCGATCCCGTTAAGAGACCGTTCAGAATTGAAAGGTCAGGGCCAGAGCCAGGAAGTCCTGGTCTATTCCGACATGCCCAGAATACGCTGGTGTCGCCAAGATCGTGGCGTCTCCTGCCGACCTCCTCCGGATTGTACAATGCACTGGAGCAAGTGAAAACCAACTTGCGCGCACTGCATGAAAGGCTTCGCTTCGAGGATGCACCGCGTTTTCTTCGCTGGATCTCGGGCACTGTGCAGCCGTCGCAACTGGTCCGTGACTTCTACGTGAAAGCCATTGTGAGTAAAGAGCTCGAGCCGGTTGAGAGACCGTTCAGAATCCAGAGGACAGCGCCAGAGCCCGGATGGCCCAGTCTGTTCCGGCATGCCCAGAATACGCTGGTCTCACTAAGATCGTGGCGTCTCCTGCTGACCTCCTCCGGATTCTACGATGCACTAGAGCAAGTGAAAACCAACTTGCTTCTACCGTTGACCGAGCATCTGACGCATGGCAACAATGTGCACCAACTCCAAGATGGTTGCACGGGAATTCTTGGCCCTCGCGTAAAGTGCTTAACACTCCTCTCCGGCTCGTCTGAAGTCATGTAAGCTGTACGCAACGACACCAGCTTTTCGTCTTATTCGCCGAAAGAAGCGGTCGTGGTGCAGTGTGCCCCCTCTCCAGAGGATACAACAACTGAGAGGAGCTTTCTGCATGGCTACGAAAAGTTGGGTTGCTTAGTCAACTTGTCAATGCCACACCGGGTTTTGCATATATAATTACTCTTATTCCAATCTACTGGAGGAAGCGGAGCTTCTGGAGCTACGGAGACTTCCCGAGCGACAGAAGATATGCCCTGCAGTTTCAGCAATTTAGTGTCCAGTTGACGAAACATTATTTGCATGAATAAAAGCTACTTTAGATTTGGAAACACTGTTTGTCCATTTTTTTTCTCGACGGTGGGGAAAAATTAGTTACATAGTAAACCACTCTGCCTCCGTACCCCCGCATTCAGGAACACTCTCTTTATATGCCACTGCCTTCAATGCAGAGCATTTGAAATGGGTTTGTGCGTTTGCGCTGTCTTGGCACCGCTTGATTGATATGTGGGTTTAACGTCGTTATGGGAAGTACCAGCGCACAAACTCACGGGACAAAGAGTAGATAACAAACAAGCGCTGACTTTCAACTGAAGAATTTATTGAAACATACAAGTTATCTGAGCACATAAGATAAAAACACACAAAACATGCGCAGAGAGCTAGCGAAGGATCGTGTCCATGGACGCGATCCTTCGAGGGCCAGCGAAAGATTAGCCCATGGACGAAATATGTGGCAACTCAATACGATGTACAGGCTCTATTCTCAGCAAAAACCAAATTAGGAAAATTGTGCCCTATGGTGAACAAAAAGCATGATAAAAATATCTCTAGTCAAAATAAATGCGGTGTTAATCACAGGGACGCTTCACTACTCTGTGTACTAGGGGTGGTGTACAGAATTCCCTTAACATGCGGAAGAATTTATATTGGGAAAACAGGGCGTTGTCTCTATGTACGACTAAAAGAACACTCCGGAACCTTCAAGACCAGCACGTACGCGAACTTGCCTTCGCACTGCCACACGTGTGGATGCAAGCCCTCGTTCAACGAAACGACAGTGTTTTTGAAACATAGCGATCAAATCACAAGAGAACTAGTGGAAACATTCTAGATCAAAAAAGAAGGGTAGTCCTGTGTCAGTCAGACACAAATATCTTTACATGAAAAAGAAGAAATCTTAATCAGTAGCATGTTTGTTTGAATGGAATATGCCGCGCCTGCGCAGTTACCCGTAGCGCAAAATTGTTAATGACGTCGACACGATCCTTCGCTGGCCCTCTGCGCATGTTCTGTTCGTTTTTATCTTATGTGCTCAGATAACTTGTATATTTCAATAAATTCTTCAGTTGAGAGTCAGCGCTTGTTTTTGTATCTTCTCTTCGTCCCGTGAGTTTGTGCACTGGTACTGCCCATAATGTATCACCAACAAGCTTAACTATCAGTCCTGCTTGGGTTTAACGTCCCAAAACCAAGCACCGCCAGAGGCAACGCGTTCGAAACGCGTTTATGCTACATTGAAGGTGGCAGTAAGTCAAGTTCAAGTGAAAGAACGTTTCTAAATACAGGGGTTAAAGAAGCCTGGCCGTATCTGTAACGCCCGGAGGATATTGAATAATAACGCACGGACGGAGCGCCCTGCATCAATCAGGTGGTATGTATAGCCATGGTACCCTAATCCGCAATTGTGCTACGGGGGTTATTTCTGTTCGGTATTGGGTCATTCCAGCGATGCAGGCGGCGCCATGTAGCCGTGCTCCGAAGCTGTCACATGGTGATAAAACTGCGACGCAGTTGCGTCTCTAGACCTACGCTGGGTAGGCTCCTCTGACACTCCACCACCGCACTTTTCCCTCTTGGGATAAATAGAGTTTTTCTCCTCCTCCTCCTCAGTAGTCATGAACCAATGAACGCGTCTTCACGCTCTGCGACGCTGACGCAAACGCTCGCGACATCACCGTCTCGTCCGCCATTTCGACCTTGCGCTGCGCTGCCTATAGTCACTGGAATGATCGAATAAAGAAACTGTAAACATTCGCAGGATAAGCGTAAACTTATCTTATACTTGTAGGAAGCCCTAAAATGGGTGGATTTTTTAGGAGCTTGCTCCCTATGCTCTAGCCATGTCCCTCCATCCTGCCGTCGTAGCCACGCTCCCTCTAGAGCAAATGACAGGGTCAGAACGGAACGCGATGCGCGCGTCTCTCTTGTTGCATGACAGGGCACGATGGGAAAGCGAAGCCACGATAGCAAAACGGGAGCTCGGACGCGAGACGCCACCGGCATTCGTTGGCGCGCCCATAGTTGGCACCGTTCTAAGACACGGGGTGCTTGTGACTTCCGGTCGAATCCGCCAATTTTCGCTGAGTAAGGGGGGGGGGGGAGGCGCTTCGACAAACCTTCGCTTTAATAATAATAATAATAATAATAATAATAATAATAATAATAATAATAATAATAATAATAATTGTCAGGGTTTGGTGCCCTAAAACTTTTGCTGCCCATAATAAGGCACGTCTTTGTATTATGAATGCAGTGGATCTACGAAAGATTCACAGTTTACCAGATTTAAGTTCTGGGGCAGGCTCCTTCATCGTCATTGACTTTGTGGATATGGCGGTATTTTTAATCTAAGTTAATTCGATATTAAACGTCTCTTTATTATGCGAGTCCTACTCATCATTTGGAACGCTGTCGTATGGCCCACTTCTTTCGGTAAGCCTTCAAACAAACCCTTAGGTCTTAAATGATGTTTCAGGTAAAACATTTTCTCTCATCCAAACCAGAATGCTACTTGGGACCAGAAATATAGTCGTATGCACCCCCACTTTTGGAAATTCTGGTTAGACAAAAGGGTATGCTGCTTGCTTGAACTCACTTTAAGGGTTCAAAGCGCTTTGCAGTGTCTACTAGAATGGACGCTCTTCTAGTGTTCGCCGTCACTGCCCTGAGCATAGCGCGCAGACAGGGTGATTCTTTAGCTTTATTTGTTACGAGCTGGTCGTGTACGGCACTTAAAAAAGTTTTTTTTTGTCTGTCTGTCAATAGTGGTGTACAGTGCCTATATGGGGTATACAGACACAAGGATAAAGATGGCGGTGTGACACCGTCATAAGCATACAACAAGCCGCACCGCGTGTCTCGGAGGCCGTAACGAGCAACGTACCCTGATGGCGCTGAAGGAGAGGGCCGCCAGGTGGCGACTGAGTGCCTTCGCGGAGAGGCAGGCGGCCAGCGCGTACTCCAGCACCAGCGCCCAGCCCACCAGGAATGCCAGGAGCTCGCCGGCGGTCGCGTACACGTACACGTACGCCGAGCCAGCCTTCGGGAACCGCGTAGACAACTCCGAGTAGCACAGGCCTGCAAGAAAGAGATGGTTTGAGCGAACTCTCAGCAACACACACCTAGTTTGTTGGTAGTTAAACTTCTTAGATATTTCATGTAAGACGATATTGCGTGTGGTGCATAAAAGAAGAAGGCAGGAAACGTTTTGTTGATATTTGAAAACGATTGACATATTGCAGCTATAAAGTTTCCTTAACAAGAATACCGGAATTATTTAACGCACATCACGCCCAGATGTTCATTGCCAACTCGTAACTTCATCGTTGAGAAAGAAAATTGATTAGACAGTGACCATATCCTACGGGAATGTCCAGCATTAGTCAGAAATTCTGGGGTCGCGGTCTCCAATGAACACCTTCGGGCACGTTGGCGTACTGCGCTGCTCAGTTCGGGCCTGGACAAGAAACTTTGAGTAATCCAGCAGGCCAGAGAAGCGGCCGGGAGACATGGTCTCTCCGTTAGCTCCTCGGTGGGAGCCCAGCCCAGCAATCTGCCGGAAATTACACCTTTCTCTCTTTTTTGGTGCTATAAGTCCTGAAGTATCAAAGCAAATGATGTGCTGTTTATTTGTCGGTCACTGTGCATATAAGAAAACAACACGAAATATTTTACTTTGGCAAGCTCACCAATCATATAGCTGTGGACAGCAACCTTATCAATTCAATTCGGGTTATTTCACATGACATTTACCCGCCTGCGTTCGTGCGATGAGTTGTTCTTTTGTTTTTTGTTTTTCATTGATTAATGAGCAAGAACTTGTCACGCATCTAATGTTTGTGCATTCTTATGTGATTCTTAAAGAAAAAAAGAAGAGAAAAGTGAGTCCCGTAATTGTCTGCATCAGGGTGCGAAACCTCAACAGTAGCTCACGAAGAATGGGGGTAAGGAGGCATTAAAAGGATAGGATTGAAAGGTAAATATAGATAGGGAGAGGAAGGAGAGAGCGGGGCGCAGGGACAGCAAACTACAGAAAACGACGGAAGCAAAGAGGAGATAGGAAAGATGGGCACGGTCGCAGGAGTCCGAGGACGGGGCACCACTCGGCGAGAGCTCTCGTCGGCGTCAAAAGATGGCGTAGGGCGAGCCCAGTTGGCCGGAGCTGCGCTGTTGTCGGCGATCGCGGGGGCACAACCGGTTGGCCCGAAATCCAGTGAGCATGTCATTCGAAACATGTGTTTAATCAGCGTTATTATATATTCGCAAACTCCGTCGTTATTTTCTTTTCTTTAACTTGAGCTTGTGTCTGTTTAGAATGTATGTATTATACGGCTAAATAGGCTTGGCGCAAAATTTGAACTATGCTCGAGAGGAGACGTCATATATCAGACTGACCTTCCATTTACCTGCCGTAAATAAAAACAATTAGGGAGAAAATATAGCCTGCCATTTAATGGACGACGGCCTTCTGGAGGACGCCGTTGAAGAACTGCCGGGAACGTATTCGCATAGTTATTGCAGTCTCTCCTTTATATGTTTTCTTTTCTTTCTATTATTTAAGTCAATTTTTCGTATTTCCAAATTCTCAATTGATCGATTCTCGGCCAATCTCTCAACATTGGTAGAAGGCGGTAAAAGAGACAGCATCACCGTTATTGTCCGCGTTTTCGTATACGACGTGTGATATTTTGCATAGTTGCTTTCAGAGTTGCCAGTACCGTAAAACTACACTGAAACCATACAACATTACCAGACATAGCCATACGTATCGTGGTTTTGGGACGTTAAACCACACATATCATATCAACAAAACCGTACGTACTCCTCACCCCCACACAAACGACTCAACCAAAAGGAAGCAGTTTCGGGGGCGGAGTCTTCGGGATAATTCATTCCCCAACCTTTTCAGACCATCTCTTCCAGTCCGCACAACATACTTCATAGTGCCCCTACTGTGAAGCGGAGACTGCACTTAGCAATGCCCACAACCAACGGGGCTATCGCACTATTTTTTTACCCTCACACTTCTCATAGGAGACTGCGCTGACCACACACACCACTCACAACCGCACTACAGCAGCGTCGGGTGATCCAGCGCAGACGTCGAGTGGCGCGAGCCAATGGGGCCCTGAACTAAACGCTCCAGCCAACGAGGAATATCTCTTATCCTTGCACAAATGAAAGCTCTTTTTTTTTCCCATTTTCCTCCCAGAGCTTGCTTCCGTGAATAACGTTGCTTTCGGTTCCATGCAGGTATCAACGCTTCATGAGAGAGGCGCGACGCTAACGCAAAGGGCGTTGGAAAAAAAAAAAAAAACTCCCAAGCATTTCCCCGAGGGTGAACATGGTCAAGTGCGAATACACGGGGTGATGCTATGAGGGGTATTTATTAATTCGCACTATTATTTTTATTAATCACACTATGGTGCCTTTATGGTGTAATGGTTCCTGGGAATCGCAATTTGATCACACGGGGGAGTTTACGTTAACTCACTGGCGAATGCCAACGGATTTTAACTTTACGCCCCCTCACGACCCGCTCTCGACGGGAGACTGAGAGAGAAGGCGGGCGCGCGAGAGAGAGGGGTGCGCGCGCAGCTGCAGCGAGCGAGGAGAGCGGAGGAGCGAGCGAAGGGGGAGGGGGTATAAGGCGCGTTACTGACACCGATATCAGCGTCGCGTCCGTGGCTTATTCGGTAGAGCGTCGCGCTGCGGCCCGCCAAGTCCTCTTTCTTTTAAAGATAGAGAGAAGACTGCGGACGCCGCCGACGGCGGTGGATGGTTTGGGGTCGCTTATAAAGTGTATTCACACTTAAAAACCCACGTACACTGAGTTGTATATTGAAGTAATTAAACACGGCCTGCAAATAAGTTTTCTAGACTTTTGTGCTGTCCATTACCAACGTTAATGCACCCAAAAGTAAATGAGTCATCATCGACATCGTCGCGGCTGTTTTTCTCCAAGTTTCATTTTCTTAAGTCAGACGTTCGTAAAATGCTAAAAAATTGCACAATTTGGATTGCTAAATATACGCGGAAAGTGGCTCCAAATAGTCGCGAAGCGTGAAAAACGGAAGTTATCATTAGGTGCGTCAGCATGATAACGTGAGATATGCAATTTTGAGCTTTCCTTTATAGCGGCTATCATTACCGCATGCCGGCCAGCGGGGAAGCATTGAAATTTCTTTCTATGCCTCTATTACATACGCAGACTGTATTGAGAAAATATGAGTTTCTACATGTAAGGTGATTGCGCACCAGAGATCTAAGACAAGCCGACTAACATCAGTCCCATATTACTTCTGTTTTCTGCTTTAATTTAAGAATAAACTACTCGTGTGGTGCATAAATAAAAAAGTGATGAAATCTGTGCGCGGGACACGAGTTTGAAAATTGTACTTTCTTTTATATATATATTTAATCGTATCGACGAGTCACGAAGCAGAGCCTCAGGATAAGGTTCGCGCCAATAGGGATGTATATGACACTGTTTTCAGTACGGTTTTGAAGGTGTAACGCATCCACGTGTTTTACGTGGACGACACAAACGACCCAAGGAGACTCAGTTGCGTGATTTTGGCATACGCGTATAAAAAAAATAAAAGCATGATAGGGAAGCTTTCTTTGTTTGTTTATTCGTTCGTTCGCGAAACGAGACGCATTACACAAAACGGTGCTCGCTCGAAAGAAAGGAAAAAGATATTGTAACTGAACGCGCTTCGCGAGCTCCACCAGTGCCACCTACATACTTTCATTCAAATGACGTCGACTCAACTCTTGCAAAATATTCGTCCCACTAGCCATTTGTGAATGAATGAGTTGGTTCTAATGAATTTCGAGAGCGAGATCAAAGGATGTTTGTCATCGCGGGTGTTTCAAGGATGCAGGGAAGTATGGAGAGTCGGGAACTGATTGCGTGAAGGAGCGATAATAAATGAAGAGCTTTTGAAAGAAAGCGAGGAAAGACATTGCAGAAGCAATACGGGGAATGTAGCATGAAAACTCGGCCCTTAATGAGAATCCATCGTCGACGTCCCGGGCTTATAGAATATGCGACGTATTTGCAACATCGTTTGAATAATGAGCCGGGGGAGAGACACCCGAGAAGCATAAAGACTGTGGTGAAGCGTTGGAAGCGCATGGTTGTCTCGGCTATTTGTTACATTCACGGAACCGTCTTCCCGCATGTTTTAGCTGTGTTTGTGTAAAAAGGTAAATTCGGATAGCTTCCCCTATTGGGAAAATTGGGGCAAGAGAAGTTTTGCGTGTGCGTGTATGACCAGATTTCTTTCTTTCTTTCTTTCTTTCTTTCTTTATTTCTTTCTTTCTTCCTTTCTTTCTTTCTTTCTTTCTTTCTTTCTTGCCTCCTTTCCATTTCCTTCCTTTTTTCCTCCTTTCCTTCCATGCTCCTCTCCTTCATTCCTGCCGTTTTCTCCTTTCCTTCCTTTGTTCTTTTCTTCTTTCCTTCCTTCTTTCCTTCCCCTTTCCTTCCTCCTTTCTTTCGTTTTTTCTTTCTTTCTTTCTTTTACATTGCACAACACTCTCTTCTATCTGTTTCCTTCTTCTGTGCCGGGCATTAGACGTTCATTAACATGCTTCGCAGCGCAGCACTTCTGTAGCTATATGTACAGGCAACAACGACGGTCGTCCGCTCATGCCCAGTCAAAAATGCTATGTCGCTACTCGAAATGACAAACCAGCTGGAGCAAAGATGAGACTGCCAAATCAGAAATGGTCTGATCGCCGAAAAGCCCGTGATCACGACAGCATCAGCTGTTGGAAGACGGCACTCACAAACACGCAGGCGCAGCGTGCTTGAATGGGCAGGTTGGTGCATAATAGACGAAGAATGAAACGGTGCTTTACACGTTACAAGATGTGAGCGCAGACTTGCCGATGACTCAAAACCAACGTTTATTGAAAAACAACTGCTGCGGCTGAGGTACTACGCTCACTTCTCTAAAAGGCTCAATTCTTAGCTTTCAGGCTGACCATTGCAAACATTGCGGTTGTCACCGGTACCTGATAAGTGCGACGTCATTGGGTGCAGTGGCGGCCTGTGCACTCCCGAGGTAAATGGATGCTTGGACATTCAACAGTACACCGTTTGTAATGTAAACGTGCCTTCGATTTCCCTTCACTACCGTGAACTTAAATATTTGGGGAGCACTAGCGAGACAGATTGTTACCGTGCTGGAATTGATTGTCATTATTGCATTACCTGTATCACAAGTGTGTGCACTGTTTATCTCCTCTTGTTCTACGCAGATACTTTGAGGCTGAGGCTATCGCTTCACTGGGGTCTAAGTGCGTCAGCACTCCCTCTCTTACGCTCAGTGATAAAGAATTGTATTTTCTTAAAAATTAATTTTTGTGCGCATCATTCATGTCATGTGATGTTATTTTTCTTGGTGATATAGGCGAGTGTGCGGTGGTAATAAACATTATGTTGGAAGTTAGCGCCTGTGCTGTGTGTCCTCGTCTTGTGTCCCCGTTTTTTTTTTTGCGCTATTTTCTGTCGTCACAATGCACCAACAAGCCCAAATTTCGACAGTGCAGATACTCTTTTCTTTTGCGATTGCAGTTGCCACGACACCCGTTGTGAACACCCTCCTCTAGCGCATTCTCGTTTACTAGTGCACAGCTCAAAAACACTCCATCAAACGGTCCCATCTAAGTCAAATCATCGTTCTCTTGTAAAGCATCGAGCGCTTTCCGTTTAAAGTGTCTTCACATAAAGCTGCAGCTCTCGTTCACAGCCCGCAACTTGACTGCAAGCAATCAACATCTCCTTCCCTGGACCTCCGCGCTGCGAAGAGAGCTCTCTAAACCAGTTTAAGCGGCGACAGCGAGAAGGATCGGCGACACGCGCCGCGCTCTCACCCTTTCACTAATTTACATCGATCAGGGTCACAACTATTAAAGAGCCTCGTATAAATAATCGCTGCCCGCACAGGCAAGCCCGAGGAGACGGCAACAAGCGCGCGCTTTCGGCACCGCCTCTGGCAGCGGAGGCGGGCGCGCTGTCAAGGCTGGCTTTTCTTTTGGCACGGTTGTTGTTCGCGCGCAAGGCGATGCCGCGTCGCCGCTGTTGGGAGGGCGTGAGCAGCCGCCGGTCTCTGCGAACCTGGAGAAAACAGCGTCGGCCGCGACTATTAAATGTGGGTCCCCTTCTGGCGCTGCTGGATAGAGCGTCCCGGGAGGAAGGTGAATTTTTAAACGCCTTTCAACAAACGTGAAATGTTGAAGAACTTCAAAGAACTACGTCTCGTTAAAGGGAGACTGAATAAAGAAAAAAGAAAAAGATTTTTGCCGCATAACACTGTGCATGTCGTGAGAGGACTATTGGTAATCGAGAAAAGGAGTGAAAAGAAATCATGACCGGCGGTGGTATTCTGGCGCCGTGGTAAAGCAGTGGTTATGGCACTCGGCTACTGACCCCAAGGTAGTAGGTTCGAACCCTGCCGTTGCGGTCACATTTCGATGTAGGTTAAGTGCCAGATGCCCGTATACTGTGCGCGGTCATTGCACGTTAAAATAGCACCGGATGGATGAAATTCCCGGAGCCCTCCACTACGGCGTCTCTCGTGGTCGTATTATGGTTTCGGGATGTGAAACTCCAGATATTAATATTGTGACGTTTCAAATTTTATTTATTTACAAATACTGCAGATCCTGCTCGGGCGGGAATATCGTTAAAAAACAATACCAACAATAAAGCTTACAACTGTCGATATCTTAAGTAGTAAGCCAAAATCAACAAGCAAAAGAAAATAAATGGATATGTTTCGCAATGACAAACACACAGCACGATAAGTGATAAAAGATGCACGTACAGTAGTTCAACGCATTAGACAAACACTATGCATAAAAACGTGAACGAGAATCAATTGCCACAAAGCTGTTCAGAATAAACAGAAGTTTACTTATCAAACGAAAGGGTATTTAAAAAAACTGAACAAATGACTCAGTTGTATCAGTATTTATTACTTCGACTGTAACAATCGCAGTAGCGTCACAAGTTTTTGTGGCATCTACTTGGGTGTACGTGACACAGTCCCTAATCGGTAAAAACAATTGTACACCAGTGTCCACTGAGGGCGACAAGAGCTTAACAAATTATGTTTCAGAAAGTTTCGTGGAGCCAAGGTCGCCACAATACAAAGAAAGAACATGCAGCGTTCCATGAAGTCATGTGTGGAGATTCAGGCGCAAAACTTGAAAACGAAACTTTGACCTTGATTGTCTGGTTGGTTAATAGAATCATCACTGTGCTGAAATTATTGACAGTAGTGCTCTCAAAGTATAATTTATCATTATGAAGTATTTCAAAGTGGTACTCAGGTGTTCCCGTAAACTTAAGTACATTGCTTCATGCCGACATGTGCTGAGAAATATTCAGCTATTGCGCCTGCTCAGGGCACTCTGAAAGCAGCAAGATGGGAAGTTGGGCCAGTTAGATTGCGTTCATAATTGAAAATTTTGTTGAAGCGCACTAAAAAAAAAACTGACGGACAGAAGAGGCTGACAAGGACAGCGCTTGCTCTCACAACTGGAGGTTTATTCATTAGAAAAGGTATTTAAAGCGGATACGTGGTCTTTCGCGCGTGTGCATCACGTGCGAGAGCAAGCGCGCTGTCCTTGTCAGCCTTTTTTTTTTATTAAATGTATGTAAGGAGAGGTTTGTCAGCCTCTTCTCTCCGTCCGTTTTTTAGTGCGCTTCAACAAAATTTTCAATTATGCACCCCGAAATACCTTGATACAGAGTAAAAGGGAGAGGCGCTTCTAACTTTAACGCGCACTGACATCGATCAGCACAAGGGCCTCTATCATTTCCCCTCCACCTAGGTGCGACCGCCACAACCGAGATAGAACCCGCAACCTTTTGGTCAGCAGCGGAGTGCCGTAACCGCTACACACACCGCGCCGGACGTCCCGTCAAAGTTTAAAGCGCCAGGTAGTGGTCTGGCACGTTTTTTGGCGATTATGGTGAGTGGGCAACTCTGAAGTTGCTTTCCGAGAATTGTTTACTTACCACCTGCATTACCGGGGAAAGTTAGGGGTCCTACGGTACGTTATCGTGATATGCACGTAGTTGCTTCATATTTCTTTTGGATCCATTGCAAATATTGTTTGCTTTCAGGCTCCACCAGCTGGTGGGAGAAGAAGGGGGTGGTGCGAAACGACGAGACCTGTACCCTCCCATCCCAGCCCGCTTTAATGGAAATGTCGGCGAATGCGTGCAGGCAGGGTTCTTGCGCAAGAATCGCGCGCGGCAGCGCAGCTAATGATGTTGCAGGTGTCACAGAACAATACATAAAGCTACTAAGCAGGACTGTCGGCTGTCTGAATATCAAATAAATATAACCACCAAGTATGAACAGAAATACAAAAGGAGAAGCCGCCAAATTTACAAACGCTGCAACACACCCGACCGGCGGTCGTGGTGTCTGGATCATTTCTGCGTGTCCAGCTCGAGCTTGTGATACGAACTCCAAGAACAAAACGAGGATACTGGAAATGCTGTGGGTGTCGGCGTGCTCGATCCAACGTCATCCGAAATGCACCGCCTGTGCTGTCCGCATGCGTGGAAGAACGACGAGGTCGCGCCTGGGCCAATGGTGCACAGGCGCTTTCGATGCGCGCACTCGCATGACATGGCGTGGCGGTGAGGTTCGTCGCTCATATTCACGATGGCGCCCGAAACACCGAACAGGGCTCGTTCTGCCGTATTTATGCGCGTATAAGACGACCTTTGCATCTGCCGCAGCTACTCCACCGGTGTTAATGGAGGTGGAAAACGTGTCCTCATGGGGCGATGCACCGTGCATTTAGGCTGATTGGTTTGACGGAACACAACGCGTAGCGTTGTTAGGGGGGAGGGTACGATCATAGATAAAAGTGTGAAGAAAAAAGTCCCTTCAAAATGATTATCCTCTCTCCCCCGAGAACGAGGTCGGGTTGCACCATTAGAGAAACGGATGGGTGCCCCGTGGCAATGGCGAATGAACCTCAGAAATGTCGACGCAAGGAAATCGTGAAACATCGGCACCGTGAAGACAAAGCGAAACGTGTCGTCGCTTTTTATTTTTCCTGTCATCTAGCCATTTAACATAACGGTAAATCATCGTGTCTCAAAAGAGACTGAGAGTGAAGCGAAGAGGGAATTCAGAAGATAAACCATGCTATGGCTTGGTTTGCTACCCCCGCACATGGGGTTGGTGAATAATAGAGGGGCTAGAGAAGAAAGGGCATCAATAATAGAAAGAAATGAACAGTTCGTAAGAAGACACACAACAAGAACTCGCGCTGGTAGTACGAAAACACCCCCGATGTACGATGTTTTTAAATAGCACAAAAAGGTTTTTGTGGTACCGCGCATGTACGAAATGATGAGCCAAGGTTCAAGAATCTTGTAATCTAATAGGGGTCGTCATCACTGAACGTAGAATGCTGCTCGGGTTTATTGACTATGGCACGCCAATTGCTCTAAGACACGTGGCGCGCCCATGTTGTGTTGCCACAGTGAAATACCATGGCCATAAAACTTTATGAAGTATACGAACTGAACCTCTGATACTAAACATGACAACACGGACGTCCTATGTCTCAGCAGAGGTTACGAGTCGCCTTCATAGAAGCTTTTGCTATATGCACTGATTGGACTGACAGCCACCTCTTGGTAGAATGTCTGATAAGGCAACGAGTAGAACACCAACCACTTAAGGCGCCACTCTCCATAATGTAATATGCAAAGACAATTACTGATCAGCGCAGTGAGATGGTCCGGCAGTCGGTTGTTTAAGATGCTGTCCGGCTAATCGGTATTTTGTGCTTGAAGCAGCGAAAATAGTGCAAACAAAACTATTTGTTTTACATGAGATGGCCGTCTATGGTCCGTGCCAATGTTAATGGAACTCCGTCTACAAAAATCGCCTGATACGACCACACTATGACAAACTAAAAAACAAAAGCAAAACACATGCAGACACAAACGCAAAGCTCTTTTTTATAGCTTTTTTGTCCACCACCACGACGTGCCAGTGACCTTCGCACCTTGGTGATATCGGCATGCGTTTATGCATTCACCATATATATAGCTTACCTTGTTATTCCATCACTCTTTAATAATTAAATTGACACACTTCCTCCTATTTATACCATTTATTTATTTATTTATTCATTTATCTATGGAAATATAGGCTATGTTAGAGCCACTTTTCCAACATCATGATACCAATATACAACACTCACAAAGATAAGGAACATGAAAAGAGTAAATTAAGAAAAATCAATCACAAGTAGAAGAATCAAAAGCTTTCGTGTTCAACATTACAAACTTCTCTTACTCTTCTCTATATTTGGACAATTATGGTCTGATAAATTCGCGTGCTAGTGCCCATCGTGCGCAATCAAAAAACGAACGTGATGAACAGAACACGCTAACAAAATGATTGATTGATTGATATGCGGGGTTTAACGTCCCAAAACCACCATATGATTATGAGAGACTCCGTAGTGGAGGGCTCCGGAAATTTCGACTACCCGGGGTTCTTTAAGGTGTACCCAAATCTGAGTACACGAGTATACAACCTTTCTGCCTCCATCGGAAATGCAGCCGCCGCAGCCTGGATTCGATCCCGCAACCTGCGAGTCAGCAGCCGAGTACCTTAGCCGCTAGACCACCGCGGCGGGGCGCTAACGAAATGTCTACAGCTCCCTTATAAGTTATACGATCTCTTGTACAGTTTACAATAGCAAACTGACTGGATAGACGACCTAACTTCTGTGCCCTTTGTATTGCACCCATACCACGCCCGAAACATGCCGAATTCTACCTATACGGGCTCGACAGGACTTAACGTGATTAAACACGGTATACACATGGACTCAGAAACGGCAGCGCTCGCATATTTGCGCTGTAGCGCCGATAACGCACGCAGTATACAGCAGGAGTGACGCATGCGCACTTGGCCTGATTAGGTGACACGGGGCAGAGCGGGCCGCCGAGTCGCGTTGTAGAGATGTCTCCGGGCCCATGATGTGTGCGTGCGTGCTCACACGGTGGCGAGGAAATGGCGCGCGCTCATTAGCGCCGCCCGTCTCGCTGTCCGGGCTGTCTTCGCTCGATCCTTTATTCATACTTTCTGGGCGGGGACAAACGGGACAGAGACGTCGAGCTGTAATAACGACGAAACGTTCGCGTGCCAGCGAGTAGGCGTTTTGTTTTCTTTTGTCCGACAGTACATGTGTTGCCTCCTTACGGGCAGCTACACCACGAGGGTCTTGTGCTGCCAAAATTAGGCGCCCGTGGGCCTGCTCAGTAGTCGCGCGAAAGTTTGACAAGGTTGTTGAGATAATTTATACTAGAGCCACAAATTCAAAACGTAAATTTTTTTACTCTTCTCAAAGAATAGTAAAAAAGGTACTAGAGATATAGAGGAATGAGACGACTGATGTAGGTTGTAAAGCATAATTGACAGGCATCTGACGAGCTTAACGGGTAAACGACCAGAGTGTCTAGCTGGAATTTCGCGTTCGACTTCGTTTGTCATCGTAACATCGTTTATGCCTTCAATGCAACTAACTCATTTGCAATGGTCGGCGGTGCTTCATGTTGCCCACTGATTCGTCCTCGCGCTGCGAATCGCTATCATATTATTGGTTAGCTCGACTGATAAAGCGACCGCACAGGAAAGGAATTGGACCCGGGTTCAATCCCGGGAGCGGGAACACATTTTCCTCAACTAAGTAGCCTTCATTTCTGATAAATCCGTATGTGTTTCCTTGTGGTTTCGTGCTTCGAATGTGAGGTTGTCAATTATTCCTTTCATAACCATCCCACCAAGACCTATCTATCTATCTATCTATCTATCTATCTATCTATCTATCTATCTATCTATCTATCTATCTATCTATCTATCTATCTATCTATCTATCTATCTATCTATCTATCTATCTATCTATCTATCTATCTATCTATCTATCTATCTATCTATCTATCTATCTATCTATCTATCTATCTATCTATCTATCTATCTATCTATCTATCTATCTATCTATCTGTAGATCCTCGTTAGCCAGTGACTTTATCCACTCGTCTTGTTCCGAGCGGCCCGTTGGCTGCAAGCAAAGTCACCGAAGCGAGGCTACCTCAACGACCATCCTCTGGTCGATACGCTCCATTTAACGAACTAAATGCCGGCAGAAGGTGAAATGCACGAATGTGACTTCTTACGCGCGCGCGCCTACGCGCTGAACGCGTGTATTACAGCTTTCCATTCCATTATATTACTTTCTTCATAGAACGGCCCGTCCACTCATTACCCCTCCATTCATTACTTCAACCTTCCATTTATAAACCTACAGTTCCTCCGGGACCCCTCTTCCTCTATCCAAGCTCCTTTATGCTCTCCTCAGGTGCGACTAATGAGGCGCGGTGATAAGCTCCTCTAGCGAGAGAGCACACCTTTAGTAACGCGCGCAGGTAAATCCGAGGGTTTCAGGTCGACAAACGCGCAGCGCCGGCGTATGCACCCAGTGCCGCGAAGTATACGCAGAAACTTTATTACAGGAGGCGAGCAAGTTGTTTCGACGCGAAAATGCTGCGAGGAGATTTGGCCGTCGCCACCTTGCTTTAGCGAAAAGTCATCGTTTCGCAAGCCGCCTTGGTGCCTCCGGCTCCCTTTCCGCCTAACTGCGAAATGTGAGCACTATATTGCGCCGATTTGGAACGCGCCCTCTGGCGGTCTCGCACGTGTGCTTCGCGACTCGCATCGACTTAGCGCGCCCTTCTCAGCTTGGTTGAAGTTGCAGCGCTGCATGCTTCGCCCTCCTTATTCCTTTATCAGCCCTCTCGCGTAATGTACTGGCTCGATGGTGGACCCAGGTAGGCTTCACAGCGAACTGACGTTTCTGCGCATTAGCACTTAAATCTTGAAATGAGGCACCTTGCATAGGGGCCTGTGGATGTTCGCAATTGCCTGTAGTTTGAACAGCCATTTGTAGTAATAATAATAATCGTGGGGTTTCAACGTTCCGAAAGCACGATATGATTATAAAAGACCCTGCGGAGGACGGCAGCGGAAATTTCGACCACCAGAGACTCTTTAACGTGCGTCTAAATGCGCACATGGGCCTAAAGTATTTTCGCCTTCATAGAAAATGCGGCTGCCAGCTGGGATTTGATTACGTGACCGGCGGGTCAATATTCTAGCAGTACAACCGCTAGACCACCGCGGCAGATTTCGAACTGCCGTTTGAACGACCAGAGAAGTGCGTGATATAGCTCAGATTAATACAACGGAGCTTTCCGAAAAAAAAGAGAGAAAAGGGGAAGGGGTATACCTGTACTAATATGGACGAAGTATTCAATGACGGTGAATCAGTTGACGAAGAGACAAAAAGAGCTACCGGGTAAGCACATGATATAAGTAATTACTCGGCTACGTACACACGACAACCACATTCATGCGCGCGCGTTTCGCGCCGTGATTGATCAGTGGTGATAACATAGCGTTTGTGAGCACGACATCGTGGATATCGATTTCCGCGATGACAAATCATTTATCGTGGGCCGGGCTTCAAGATTTTGGGCATCGAATTAACACTTGAAGTGCTTACATTGAAAGTGGACTGCTAAACTATGTTGTTTAAAGTAACACTGGTGTTGCCGAAGGTCTGTACATTAAACAACTTCATCTCGTTTCACATACATATCTACGAATGCGCACAGCGCGTGCACGTTTGCTTTCTTGAGGCTTGGTGTGGCAGAACTGGCGCGTTAATTAACACCTCGCCGCTGGAACGAACGAGCGAATGAGCTACCGATGAACGAACGTGAGTGTGCATAGGCCTGTGTGCGCAGCTATATAATGCACACCGCCTACTGCCGACGGGTTCGTCTCTCGGGGCAACTTCATCTGTCTCAGTGAATTAGCGCCGAGACTCGCCAACTTTCGCGGGCCCTAATTGGATTGGCGACCGCAAGGTGGCTACGCTGCGCAGTTTTGAGAGCGCAGGCGATGCTTGCAATACAATAACCAGCGTGTGAAATACAATAACCAGCGTGTGAAACTCAGAAGCGGCCGAGTCCCGTGCGAAGACGCAAGGCGGCGCCAGGCACGCCCGGTTTCATCTTGAGAAACGCCAGAGCTCGAGGTGAGGCCGGTAAAGTTGGCAGCCGTGCTAAGGCGTAAGTGAAACGCTTTTACGCCCTTAACTGAGCGAAGGCATGCGAAGGATGAAGTTTGTTCGAGGCCGTGTTCACTTCTTCTGCACCGCGTTGGACCGCAAGCAAGCTGCAGCACCTTTTGCCTCGCGTTTCTGGCGGGCGCCTTGCTTCAGTCGCTTCTATCGAGGTCGCGAAAGTTCGCGCTGTACTTTCGAAAAAGCGTATTCGGATGCACGCGTGTCTATACCCACGTTACTTTCTCGTGTTTTTTTCTAAAATGCGGCTTCTTTATAACGTTTCAGACTTGGACTGGTTCATCAGAGGAAGCAGAGAAAGGCTTCCGAATTATAGGAGGAAAGAGAAAAAAAGACATAGTTGGGAAAGAGAAATCTGCCGCGGATGGGTTTTAACAAGACGGAAGTTCTGCAAAGCAAATGGAATCGGAGCGTGAGCGTATAGTGTCGCGTTTCTAATGAGGCACGTGCCGCTGCTGTCTGTGAAGTTTGTCGTTTTTTTGGCTGATGACAAATTGTGTACTTTGTATGCACGCGTGTCCTTTCAGAATCACCAAGGGAAGAAAGAAAGAAAGAAAGAGAGAGAGAAAGAAAGAAAGATGTAAGAAAAAGTCCAGGAAACAAAACTGAAACAAAGAAATAGAAGGGAAAGCAAAATGCACGGAATACGTAAAAAAAATTGTGCTTCATACAGTAACAGAACGCCGTTAGAATAACTGCGACGTCCTTTCCGGAATTAAGCGCGTGCGGTACGCTTAATAATGCGGCAATTTTCGTCGCAGCCAACCACAACACTCCCTATATGCAGCTTTTATATGTGCGAAGGGGCACACGATATTTACACGGACGCCCCAGCTATTATAGCTTTGAGTATACCACTAACAGTCTTGCGACTTTGCTAGCGCATTAAAGACCCGGTAAACATCGCCATACGGGGCGCAACTAGACAGCGTGCGTGTTATTTACGACCACTGCATTACTTGGCTGTTTATAACGTGGCTGTTTATTTGATATGAAAAGAACGGCGAGGCCTCAGCGCGCAAATAAGGAACTCTGGGAATAATAACCTGAGTAAACATGCACGAATGCGGGTAAGTCAACCACTGGCTGAAAGGGGCTAAATGTAAGCACAGAAGCAACTGCAGGCTTGGTTTCACTTTCGGGTTATTAAAGATCCCGTGGAATGCGTACAGCAGCCGCTGTAGATGGAGTCCGGTGGAATTTCAAGGCCAGGGTGGTCAGTAAACAACGTCGGCGCCACGTCATTTTGTATGTGCCTTGCCGCTCTAATAAGAAAGAAAGAAAGAAAGAAAGAAAGAGAAAGAAAAGAAAGAAAGAAAGAAAGAAAGAAAGAAAGAAAGAAAGAAAGAAAGAAAGAAAGAAAGAAAGAAAGAAAGAAAGAAAGAAAGAAAGAAAGAAAGAAAGAAAGAAAGAAAGAATTACATACTTAGGTAACGATCTTTTTGCTCTCAGCTGAAGCCTTTGTGGCCTCGGCTTTGCAGATGTTGCCCTTGTTACAGAGCAGCGTTTATACGGCGCGAAGTGCCTTAATATGAGTTAGCTGAATCACACACATATTTTGTGTTCCTTTGTATACTAGTGCTGGATTACGGAAACAAACAGACAAAAAAAAACTGCAGCTTTAGGTTGTGATTCTACATTATTGCTTTCCAATTATAAACTGGAAACCGCGTAAGCATGACAGCTCTGATGGTTTCCCGTACTTATAAGAGAAAGGTTCCGAGCATTGGCGCAGCTCAACATTGCTTTTGGGTGGCATAACGTAAGCTGCAAGAACTTAAGTCAAGTTTTTTGCCTTTTGACGAACTCCAGATAATGGGTATGCCCAGTTTATGGCAGACTCGCAACAGACACAAGGACCGATTGTATCTTCGCGGTAAAACTTTACACAAATGCATCTACTCCTAAACGACTAATAAACAGCTACAGTTTCATCCGGATTACAATGCAATGTTCATGAAATGAACTGCTCCTATATCTTCTTAAAACACAGCGTTACTTGAAAATGCTTTCGGTGTTGCTTTTAGGAGCTTTTAGAGGAGGACTTGAATACTTTTTCACGCTATGCATATACAATAAGGACATTTGTAATAAATACCATGGAAGACAAAAAAATAACAACAAAGAGAAATATTTGACACAGCTTTGTGGTAGTATACTCGACTATATATACAGCTGAGAATGTGAATGTTCGACTACTCTAGAAAGGTTACTCATTCTTTTTTGACGTTCTTGTTTTTTTTAATACACTTTGTACACTGCTAGTGGCGGCGAGGGACAATATTGCCGCCAAGTTCAGTTGTTGTTAGTGAGCTTCTAACGTCTTGAGCCAAGAAAACCACCGCAAGGATAAACTAGTGGAAGTGGACCAATTGGAGACGCAGGCGCAACCTCCCTGCCCCGGTTACCCTGAGCTTGCATTACGTGGACTTGACGTGATCTTCTTGCAGACTTGTATATGTCGTTAACTTTTTAGCGCGCTCTTTCGCCATCCCCAATGGATGGTAACTAGAGCACTGCGCGGGTCCATTTTTCCTGGCCGGGCCTGACCCGGTGCGAAGTTTGGGCCCGGCCCCGCACGGCCCGTTTCAGCCACTTACGCCTTGAGTGTAAACGAGGTACCCTCCAATCTTCGGTTTCTGTTATGATACCTGCCGCTATTAACATATTTTCTAGAGTGTTTTTAGAACTCCTTTCAGTGCCTCAACGTCGGTACATACTGTGTATTACTTCCATTAACACTTCTGCGAAATAACTGCAGGGCAATATAAATTAAAACTCGAGTTACAGTTGGCTGTCTCACGTACGAATTGCAACTGTCTTACCCCGCAGTGTATCACCACGAGCTCTTATTTTTCTGAATTTTAAGGAACGATGACAAAATACAACGTCCCCATAAAAAGCAAAAATGGCATAAACTTATAGTTTGAGTGTGCATAAATTGCATGCCAGCTGGGGCTGCTGAGTAAAATTATCGAGTCTTTTGCAAACTTGATTTGCTGCAGAATACAATGAAATAAAAAAAATGTGCTCTAGCTGCTTTGGGAGCAAAACACTAGGCAGGTCAGCATTACATAGACTAAAGCTCTAGTTTCAAGTCCCCGGCAGGCAACTGCCCCCAGTGTACATTAGGTTTCTACGCTTAAAACAAAGAGGTTGTCTGACCCACTCTTCTTACCGAGTCGCTGTCACCACGGTGCCACTAATCTGTCAAAGCGAGCCGAACCAGTAGCGAGCGAGTTACTATCCTTGCTGTTCCCTGAAGATGCCTATCGCGTCGTCTTCAATTACGAATCTTCGATCTGTGAAACTGTTATGCCTAAAAGCAAGACCGTACTAAGGGCTTCCAAAAGAACTCTATTATAGAGCGCTGAAGTGAACCAGCCGGTGGCTGCCTTAGCTCCGACGAACGGGGTATGTCGGGTGTTCGAATGCGATCCAACACAGGGACCGGAAGCGTGAGAGTGGGTTGCCTAGTCGCCTGTGGCTGAAAGCCTCAGTGGGAACATGGGAGCGAGGTCTGATTGTCTGTGGCTCGCGGTTGTTTTGCAGGCTTGCAGCATACGACAGCGAGAATGAAGGAGAATGATATCTGTGGCGGAAAAAAAGTAAAAGGTAAAGAAGAAGCCGACTTTCAGCCGGGCCAGCGCCCGCAACCGGCGATCACTTCACGTGTATCGGGCATATTTTATTGGTTGAGTAGGCTTCGTTTCAGAAAGCGTCAGCTTTTGAGTCGAAAAAAGAAAAATGAATAATAGGTCCAACAACAAAGCCAAACAGCGTGCACACACCATTGCATGAAAGCCTGACCTAATGTGGACCTGACTCAAACCCTACCTGAGCCCGAATCACATGGGCTTGAGTCAGGCCCGGGCCCGACCCAACAATATCTTACGCGGCCCTAGGCGTTTCAATGCTCTAATGGTGACCCACTCGATAATTTCTCTTGTTAACTTTGCAGCGTTTTAATTACCCCTCTCTCTCTTTTATAAGTTTTAGAAAAAGCACAGTATGTCAGTAGCTTCTTCGTTGACGAAGTCATGTTTGAAAAAAACTTCTTAAGGGTTTGATACATGAAAAACTGCTGAAAAGCATTTGTAATCGGATACTCGCCAGAGAGATCGACAGATATTTTCCTTGATTCACCTGTGCTTTTCTTTCTTTCTTTCTCTCTTTCTTTCTTTCTTTCTTTCTTTTTTTCGTGGGTACGTGCCCGAGAGCATTAAGCGATCTTGCCGCTAAGCTACGTGCTCACCCAATCTTGCAAAGAGCTTCCCGCAGCTGGTTCGCCGAGTGCCATACCAGATGCTACACCATTACCTGAAATCACGACGCGAGGCACATGCGCAAGACGATATAGCGGGGCCGGTGTTTGCTTTACTTTTTGCATCCACGTAAAGCACGTGCCTTATGCACGAACTGAAACGAGCCCAGTGGTTTGAAAGTTGCAAAGGTTCAGAATTGAGGTAGTTACTTAATAACTATCCCTTTATAACTGCGCATAATGTAGACATGAGCATAGAAACGCACATGCAGTGCACAGAAGACACAAGAAGAGACACGCGGAATTCATATACGCCTCTTCTGGATTCGTTCCGTGTTAAGGCGCTATTGTTGATTGATTGATATGTGGGGTTTGACGTCCCAAAACCACCATATTGCCGCATTCAACCTGCAGAGGAGAGCTCGCACAGCCAGAGAGGAAAACGAAGCTCTTGCCCGGTCCTCTTTACGAGCACCTTTCATTTTTAATTAAGGTGAGCTCTTCTATATCGAACTCCTGCTGTGTCTGCGTCGTGACAATATGATTATGAGAGACGCCGTAGTGGAGGGCTCCGGAAATTTCGGCCACCTGGGGTTCTTTAACGTGCACCCAAACCTGAGCACACGGGCCTACAACAATTCCTCCTCCATCAAAAATGCAGCCGCCGCAGCCGGGATTCGATCCCGCGACCTGCGGGTGAGCAGCCGAGTACCTTAGCCACTAGACCACCACGGCGGGGTGGCACTATTGTTAAATGATGGAAAGCTTGAACGCTAGTTTTCGGCAAGCGTTTTAGTAATATTCACAATCACTAAAATTTCTATGGCCTCCCCACGCAGTAGCACTGGGATAAAAAGAAAGACAGATAAAAAGTAGTGACTTTGCCTATCGCACGACTTGGAAGTAAAATCCACGCTCTTCTTCCATTAGGTAGTGGGGTACTAGTGATAAAATAAAGACTGTCTATATGGACAACGTGTGAAGCTGGCTTGGAGAACAGCTCTCGTCAGAAAAGCTCCGACTTGGCTAAAATTTTGTGTCAAGCGTGCGTTTGGCTATGCACGTGCTCCGTATAAAGGGCCGCTCGAGACGGTGACGGAGGACGGATGCCTAAATGCAGACGTGATGCCAATGTCGGTAAGAAGAATGTTCCAATGAAGGTCGCAGTTATTTATGAATATCTACGCTTACGCGTCAGTTCACAAACCTTTCGAAGGAGATTCCATGCCCTTCATTTCCACTGGCCACCCACCTTTACCGTGCGTAATAATTCAGGGTCCGTTTTGACTGTGATAGAGTTGAAGAGCTCATTTCCCAGAAAAGTCGAGTGTCGTTGTTGGCAGCATCGGTGGTGGCGTCTTCGTTGTGATCGAAAAATCAGCAGTGTCAGTGAGCGAAAATTGAAAGTAGATGCAAAATTTTAAAAAATAATAAAAAACGCACAAATCTTTCCGTAAAAGGAACCCTGAGTAGTATGTGAAGCAGCCATGGGTTTACTTAAAGTTCTGCAAAGAGGTGCCCTTTATTCATCAACGCAGACGCTCATGGTCGCGCACACAGCCACTTTACGAGCCCTCGCCTCCGCGAATTCATCCTCATGTCTTCATTCATACTTCTACGCTGTGGGTGTGAGATATAGAGAAGTAAGCGCTTTTATTATACAGAACAGCGCAGCGCCCCTAGTGGCCTTCACTCATACCAGAGCACGCACCGACGTTGAGCAAGCGCTGTACCGTACAGCCATCTAGTGAGCGCTCCGAGTACTAGCGTGTCTACGACGACGAGCAAGTGACAAGCCCCGACCATAAGTTACATCGCACCTGAAATCTTAGATTCGAGTTTCGAATCTGCGACCCCTCGCGGCGTCGCGAAATGTGTTCATTCGCTCGGCCACCGCACGTACAACCTCCAGCATACTTAAGGCGAGCTATTTACATGCGCCGTTTAGCGTTTATGGCACGCACATCTCAGAGGCTCTTCAGCTGGTTGAGACAACACCCTCGAAAGGGCGAAAAGGTCCCACGGTCGCGCTTTTGAGCGACATCAACGTGCCAAGTGTTCGTGTTTTGTCGAGCCGCGTGCGTAGATATTGGACTCGGAAGCGTCCAAACTTTAGTCTTCCTTGCCGCTCAGTTTAGGTTTCCGTCAGAAACGAAGCTATGCAAGTGATTAGGAAGGAGATAAGAACATGGTTTGATTACCTTATCGCTTTCTACTCTTAAAAGCGAAGCTCAAGTGCCATCTAACTTTCTTTGCGCCAATGCTACTTAAGAAAACTAGCTTCCGTTAGTTATTATCATTACTGGACGCAAAGTTATTCTCTAACTGCGGCGCGATAAGTTACCAAAGTGAACTTAAAGAGCCAAGCAAGAGTTGAGGCAGACTTGGCTCTCTCATCTAGATTACCATTCGTGCCAATTACGAAATCATCACAACGGCTTCGCCGAACACTTTCTCACTAAATAGATAAATCTGCATCCCCCTTCCCCCCGTTCTTTTTTCCTCTACCCGCCCTCTTACGAAGATTGCTAATCCGGGTCACGAACTTTCGGGGAAGTGAAATTAGAGAGCCTGCAGTGTAGCGTGTGCCATACTCCAAGTAAGTGTTTCGCGTTGCAGCAATGTCGACCGAGCGCCCACAACGGGCGTGAGCCGAATTCAAATGCTGCCAGGGTAAACCCATCGAGCTCCGATTACGAGTTATTTTTGTTGGGTAACTCCTATACGCAACCTCATTGAGCATTGAAAGCCAGCCTTTACATAAGCAATGCTAGGCCATCCGCTTAGGTTTATTCAAATCAGTTTGCAAACCTGGGCCTTATTAAAGCGCTGCACCAGAGTACGAATCGCCGCCGCACTCGATTGTGAATTCGTAGGACCATGATTTACGCGTTATTCAGTGCAAATTGAGAGGGAAATAAGTGAAAAAAAAGTTTTGTTTCAGCATTTGCCTCGTTAATGCCTAACTTCGCGCGTCACCTCAGGTCTGAATTATGAGAATAACAGCTCACGAAGTTAGTTATCCGCTTTTAAGCGTAGCGTGAATATTGCAGTCATGTATAAGCAGCAGTGTTCGGCTTGGCGGGAACATTTGAAGAGGAGAAAATTTGCTCGGTTTCACCTTTTTTATGCGTCAAACCAGTTTAAGGAAACTATCTTCTGTTCGTTATTACCAGTACTAGAGGCTGTCTTGGGAGAGGGGGGATACTACGTTTGTTTTCTTTAGCTCACATCATTTACCTTGGTTCTAAAATGATACGAACGAAACGCTAGAATTTTGAGCAGAAAAAGAGAGGTGTGCTGCGCGATGGTTTTTTCTTTTCAAGCTGGTTGAAATAAAATGGCACCGGAACCTTCTGACTCACAATTATTATTCGGTTGGTTCGGTAACCTTAGCAATTCAGATTTAGTATTTGAAAGGATCGCACGTATTCACACAAATGTCTTACGCAGAAAATTTTTGCGAAGGAATATTTCAGCCAATAACTATGCGGAACACACCATTAGCGAAGCCGGTGAACCAGCAGGAAAACGCGGAATAACTTTTCTGAATTTACCTCCCGTTTCTTGTGGTGGGCTCTGCAATGAAATTGTGCGTTTCGAAAGGGTTTCGCATGAAGGAGCAAAATGTGTTACACCGTGAGGGTGAATCATCGTTTGTAAACGTCGACGCAACAGAGAGGTCATCTACGATTTCTAGAAGAAACATTAATCTTGTGGTAGACAGCAAATGATAATGATCATGATTATGACGATCAACATTGGTCATAAAGTGGAGACTAGGGCCAGGGCACGTAGCCCGTAGGCACGACAACCACTATAGTCATTTAGAGGATCAGACTGGATTCCGAGAGAAGTCAACTGCGCGAGGTGGAAACAGAACGTTAGCTGGGCAGATAATATCAAGAAGTTAGCGTTTACAACGTGGACACGTCAAGCACAGGGCCGGGTTGAATGGCCAAACATGTGGAAGGTCTCTGCCCTACGGTAAGTGTAGTGAGCCTCATGATGATGAGGAATTCACATTGTGTTTTGAGTAGGCCAACATTGTAGGTGACTGAAGACGTGCAGTTAGTCACAAAATAATAAGGACCACGCCAGCGTGTATCGATATTGCCGTCTACGCCGTCTAGCGGCCAGCAGGACGCTGTCGAGAACATAGCTCTCGCGGGCCAGAGATATGCATATGCCCTGAAGAGGAGACGGCGAAGACAACAATTTCGACCGGCGCTCGCATGGTCCTCGTTGTTTTGTGGCTGTCTGTACATTTCGAAAGAAGATGGTCGCCGGGGCGTCCAAAACAAGCTAACATAGAGAGGACGGTCAAGCACAAACGACCACGCGAAGAAACAGACGGGCGCCAAAGCCGTCCACGAGATCCCACCATCGCTGTCGGGACAGCGTGTAGTAAAACTGATTCCCGCATTCGTTGTCTCCCTTCAGCCAAAGTAAACAAACAGACTCCCATGTACCCCGTTCCGCTATCCACTATATACACACTCGAAAGAGTAAACTAGACAGACAGCATGTGGACGACGCGCCAGTGGTGAAGCACGTGCACAACCGACACGCGAAACGCAGGCGTGAAGCTGCCACTTCGCAGGAGCAAATAAACAAACCTCGCAGCCGCCATCGCCACAGGAGCACCCTGTATGCATAAATCTCTTTCATTTGACACTGGCCTGGAGAGTACGTCCTCGAGGCGAGATCAAAGGGTGGCCTCCCGCGGGAACCAATCTTTCTCGATATTCACGATACGGTGAGCGCGGCTTGCGGTGAAAGACGCTTCCTTCTAGTATAAAGAAAACGTGTAGGAACAACGGCCTATATCCGGAGCCCAAGCTGTATAGGCATTATTTCTGAGCTTCGCTTTCTCTCGCTGTTGATGTATGTTCCATCGTGTTTTTCTGCTGCCCTGTTGTGGTCATCGCAGCAGGCGCTATGTTATACGACGAAGTTGCAGGCAGATACCACGTTGGGAAGAGCCCGGCAATGTTTTCGTTATGGCGCATCCCCGGCTCGACGTAATATCCCTCAATAGCCGAGGAAGAGGAGTATATACTTTAGTGTCGTCCCAGCATTCTGTCCCCCACGATGGCGTTCGTCCTCAAGCGCGCTCGACCGGAAAATGGTGGACGGGGGCGGCGGGCAGTCGCCGTACTCTGGCGATAGCGCGGGTAACAAATTGTGCCCGCTCGAGCCGGAGACAAGCTTCGAACGTGTGCGCCGCCACCACGACAACCCCAACCTCGTTTTTGCCCCAATCTCTCCCCCATAGCTTCTCTCCCGAACGTTACTCCGGGTTTTGCGGACGCGATCGGGACTCCGCGCCACACGCCCAACGTGAACCGCCCACCGCCGCACCGATGCGACATCTTACGGTGGAACAACTGGTACAACGCGACACCCCTTTGCAGTCTTCCCAACGTACAGAGTTGTGATGATAGTGATGGTGGCTCGGGATAAAAGATGAACGGTAATGTGATGGACTTTCGAAAAGGACGGCCACTCGTTGTGAAGGAGCGATATACTATCAGCCCGAGATCGTCTAAACAAACCACACCAATGTGAAGTATAGCATATGGCAGAGCACATCTTGTAGAAGTTTATTCGGATCCACTCGTGCACATTGGGTGGACCCGAAGAAGCTATCGAACATCTATTTTGCACGTGTCCTTTCGAAACGTACAGTGCGCAGATTTACAGACCCTGTAGAACGTACTTGGTTATGTCGGAATATTTTTCGATCGTGGCAACGTCCTTGCCACCATGGTTGATGTAGCCGAAACACCACTGCAGTTTGGAGAAAAACGCCGGGTTCAGTGATCGATTGTATTTCTGCTGTCGTTTCTCGAAACTGCAGTGCTCTCTCTTTCTCTCTCTTTCTATACTCCGATTCTTCTTCACCCCAGTTTAGGGTAGCAAACGGGACGTTTGTCAGTTAAGGTCTCATATCTTTACCCATATTGCCTTCCAAATCTCTCCGCCTATACACAATACTCGTCCGTGATTTCTAACCAGGGACTGCAGTCTTTGTTTACTAGAGTGAATATATTTATATGTAATGCCACGCGGCAGTGACGGGGAGCTATGTAGAAAGAACACATAAAAATGCGTATTCCTACTGCTACTGTACACTTCATATTCGCATAGTACCGAATAGACGTTACTTCCAGATAAAGGAGACAACTATTTCCGCTTCTCACCGCACGACTTGCGCTCTCCACTCCTCCGTGTGTATGCGGTGACTGGGTGCAACGTTTATTAACATTCCTGCCTTTCAAGAACGGAAAGTCGGCAGAGTTCCCTGGAAGTCATATTGATTTAATTCGAGCCTCTCGCATGTTCACTCTTCTTATTTACTTTCCCGCAAGACCAGCACTGACGAGATGAAGCAAAACATTCCCGGGTAGTCAGCTCAACAAAACTCGTCGTTGTGTGCGAAGGTGCTAAACCAAACACGCGGTAAAAATATGCATAACATCGTCACTCGCAGTGGATGAGTCCTTATTAAAAACTATACGAGGTGTGAATATTTACAGTTACACCATTCATTCTAGTCACCATAACTAAACCACCATAACTATCCCAGGCTTTCGTTCGTACTTGGTGTTATACAAGAGCAATTAGGTGCCGCCTTCTGGCCACGTGGGGGTAGCTTAACGTTTTCTTTTTTTATGTTACGCGACGATCTTTGCCTTGCGTTTCTCTTGAATGCTAGTTCTTGACGCCTAGGTCTACTATAAGGTGCGACAATATTGGAATGCGTGCTTGGTGCAGGCGTAGCATTCCTAGACGGTGCAAAGGAATGCAGCCCCCCCTCCTGCCCCTCATGCAGCAAGTTGCCGAACTGTCACCGCTGCCAAACCACCATCTGCGAAAACTTCGGTTACTCCCACGTAATATGCTTTCAGACTTGAACCCGATAGGAGAGTCCGCAGTAAGTAAGCGAAAAATAAACACGGCATTCCACAATCGCTGCCTCAGATGCTTCTTGAGCCACCCTCTTCTTCGTCCCCCCCCCCCCCCCCTTTTTTTTGCGTTACGCCTGTGCATTTTGGGCCACGAGGAATGTCAGCGATTTCTCAGATCATGCCTATACTAGTCGACTAGCCAAGGTGCTGGAGGAAACCAACAAGGTCAGGAACAATGCAAAAAAAAAAAAATGCTGCAGGACTTCACTGTCGTCGATTACTACAGTCAATGACAATATTATTACGATAACACGACAAAAATATGTCGACGTCGTGTATAAATGCCAAGCGTTCCAACACACTGGTTTAATATAAGACTCATTTCTGAAGTTTTAGGTTCCGAAACCACCAAGTTATCGTGAGGCACGCCTTAGTGGAGGATTACGGATAATTTCATTCGGCTTGGTTACATTGACATGCGCTTAACTTGAAGCACGCACTACTTCATCATCATAATCATGATCATCAGTGTCACCATTAGGGTTGAAGCGTGACAAACATAGGCAGGATAGAAGAGACTCACACAGGGCAGGCGCCAAACTTCAACTGCTTTTTCATTTAAAGAAAACGCATGCTTGTAAACTGCCATACAAGGCGACCACAAGTGATTGCAGCATAACAAATCACGTTCTTGGTGTGAGTTCTCATCTATTCAATTAGAAGAATGGGTAGTAGTTGCTTGCGTTATTAGGCTGGGGGTTTGCTGTGGTTGTTTTGTATGCTATAGTTTTGAGACGTGTGTTCACTGCGATTAAAAAAAAACTGTTGAAGATTAGCGAATGTACTCTGTGGTTCTCTTCTGTCTACGTTTGTCATGCTACAATTACAATGAACGCCCCTCAACTAGCTCATTTAGCAGTTTTATTACTATGCATCATCAGCCTGACTACGCCCACTGCAGGGCAAAGGCCTCTCTCGTGTTCCGCCAACGAACCCGGTCTTGTGCTTGCTGCTGCACGTTATACCCGCAAACTTCTTAACATCATCTCCCACCCAACTTTCTGTCTCTCCTCCCCCGTTTTCCCACCGTTGGAATCCTGTCAATTTCCCTAATGACCAGTGGGTTTCTTGCCAACTCTAGACATGCTCTCTGCCTTATGGCCACCGAGTACTTCACCTCTGTCGAATTTCGACCACTTATGCTGGTATGGGAACCAATATTTTTGGGTATGCAAATGAGTGGCGTAACCCCTGACCGGAAAGTCGCGGGATCGAATCATGGCCCTGGCGGCCGTATTTTCACGGAGACGAAATACTAGAGGGCAGTGGGCTTAGATTTAGGTGTGCCATAAAGAGCACCAGCTGACAGCAATTTCCGAATCGCTCTATTGCGGTGTTTTTCACAATCAAATCGAAGTTTAGCGACGTCAAGCCTCAACAATTACGTACTTTGCCACAGTGACGACAAAACGCACAGGTTTCCTGGAAGGCATTCTGTTTGTCCGTGTGAAAAAGGAGTGTGCGGCATTGTGTTTAGAACATTGGGGTTAGGTACTTGAGGCCCAGAGATGAAACCCTCAAATCAGAACATGGTATGTATTTTATTAAAGTTCGTTTACTTTTATCCCGTCCATATACGCGTTGCACTGACGTCACCGGGTTTCGCTTGCGCAAGTGTGTGTGACGTCACAGAGGAAACAGGATCGCCGCCCGTGTGAACTCCGCCATGCAGCTACGTAAATGCCATAGGCATAAGAAACAATATCATGATCTGTAGTAATAAGAAAGTATGCAATACGGAGGGTTTGACAAATTGGACTGCTCTGCACTACAACATAGCTTCCAGAAGTAGACCTCCCAAAGGCGAAAATGGTAGCGCTGAAGTGCTGCCGGCGCCAACGACTTGTTTCAGTGACCATAACCTATATGTACTACATCATACAAATGACGTAGACTATTATTCAGGCTTTTCCTTTGAAAAGGAATGTTGTTTTTTTGGTGTGTGTGTGTATGAGGGGGGGAGATCTTTTACCCATTTCTACGATTGGTCCGTATTTTTTTTATTTATAGAAATTGGTCTGTTACTGTATCTCAGCGCTAATCTTGGTCACCGACAAGTTTTTGTCGTCATAATTTACACGATCATTTTTCTTCGCAAAATTTGTGAACACTTTCCGTTTCTATCGTGATTGCCCCAAAGAAATATTTTAAGTATTAACCTAAAACACCTCACCTCGTTTTTTTTTAGTGGGACGAGCAAGAAGTGACACTCTTGTTCCTCTTCCAAGTACTTGCGGTCGAGCACTTACTTCCGCTTTTCCACATTATCGGAAAAATCCCATAAAAAGCAAAAACAGTGCAAAATCGACGGTACATAATCAAGTTAGAAATTGTATGGGATACGTATGATATCAGTGCGTAGGTTTGCCAAAATAACGGCGAATTACCTGTCTGAATAAATATTGAATACAATTAAATGACTTCTTTGTAAGAGCATACTTTTCTTGTGAGCAGCCGGAATTGTTGCGGCACCTAGCGCAGCATATCTCAACCAGGAGCTCCATTGTAAGTCACCTCTGTGATCTTCCTCGGCAGCGCAATGAAGCGAATCTCAGAGACCACGTGAAATACGCAATAACCTAAGGAATACACAAAGACAAGCAAACTTCAATGGGCGAGTGCCACTATCAGTCACTTAAACTGTGGATTAGGGTTGGCTCCAGATTTTTCTTTGTTTATATGTACATCTAGTGCGTTTTACAAGAAAACCGGCATTATCCCGCAACAGGCGACAGCGTTTCATTGCGACTTCTTGCTTCTTCAAGTTTGCCCTCTCATGACTGTTTCACTCGGCAATGTCTCTTGTATACGTCTTCGCTCGACTTCTAAGGCTCTCTCGTAATGTTTGCTGCCGTCGTAAAGGCTTTCTGGCGACGTTTTTTTTTTTTTTTTGGTGTTTCTAAGGAAACCGCACACGCGCGCACAGAACGAGATACTTTCGCGGATGCCTCACTATGTAAATGGTAATCGTTCCGGGTCAAATGCTCTTGCTGTCGTGACCCCCCCCCCCCCCCTTCACAAACCGCTTCCCGGCGCAAATAAAGAAGGTAAAACGCATGTTAATCTAGCATCCTCGTGCGGGCGGCACTCATAAGAATTTCAACGTCCACGTACGGCGTACACCACTCGCTTGCGAAAGCCGCATGACCGCTCGCGAGTGCACTCATTAGAATGAATGAGTTGGAGTATAAGCTGTGGTTAAACATGCGTCCATATCCGGATCCACGGACGAGTTTCACTTTGCCTACTCAAGTGCGGCCTTCTTCGTTTAACGCTACTTTGAATCAAGTATAGTCTGTTTAAAAATGAGAGGCACGCGTTGTCCGGCCGTTACTCTGTTAGACTGTCTAAGCGTTTTCTATAGATTGAAGGATGCACCACGGAAGGAAGGAAAATAGGAGGAAAAGAACGGCAGGGAGGTTAACCAGCCTATAGGCAGCCGGTTTGCTACCCTGCGCATGGGAGAGGGATGGAGGAGATAAAAGATAGAGAGCAGAGAGGCAAGAGAGAAACACAGCACATTTGACAGCACACGCGCGCACACTCAGTCATTGTCCAGTCTTGTCTTTCGCGGTGTGTGACATTGCTGTTACAGCCGCTTGTTCAAGTCCGTATCACGTAGAAATTTCAACAGAGCTTTTGTCACTATCTGTTGCAATGTCTTCTCCCGGGCACTTGACTGATTAGTGTCCACAGACATTTGGCTGTTGTCGATGCGCGCAAGAACGGATGCCAGTGACTGTCCCTGGATGTCATACAACGGACAGTCGCACAGGATGTGGTGTAGCGTCTCTTCGCAATGACAGGCATCGCAGAGAGCGTTGTCCGCCATTCCTATGATAAAGGAATAGGATTTTGTAAATGCCACTCCTAGCCATAAGCGATGAAGAAGGGTGGCTTCGCTTCGGTCGAGCCCAGTGGGCATGCGGAGAGCCATCAAAGAGGACAGGTGGTGTTGACGATTCGTCTCGTTGCTTGGTGGAAACCATAGTGAAAATGTGACTTCACGCGCAAGTCGTCGAAGATTACTAGCAGCATCGGTCCGCGAAAGTGGTATGGCTTCTTCTCGTGTTCCTTCAAGAGCTGCCCGTGCGGCAGTATCGGCCTGTTCGTTCCCTATGACGCCGCAGTGACTTGGCAGCCACTGAAACGTCATGTACAATATTGTGACAGGGTCATGATGGGAATGAAGGGAGCAGACTGTAAGTCCAAGAGTAAACTTTTTTATTAGGGTGAACTTGTGACCGGTGAATGGAGGAGGGTCAGATCACAGCGATACGCACAGGCACAAATAGCGGCGAACAGAACGTCGACCATAGCTTTCGTCCAACAGACGTAAAGTCAACTGCTCCTTGGTGACATGCGGGGACATGCATGCCTTGTTAAGGATTTCAGGAATTGAAAAAAATTTAGTGCGCAAGTGTTGTACATTGCACGCGTTTCAGAATGTACGTTCTCTTGATTCTCCAAGCGTACGAGTGCGTGGACATTTGCGAATTACCTTGAGGCACGTTGTAAAGGTGGCTTTTCCGCACTAACGGTGTTTGTGGGGAGGAGCCCACTTTCACTCACAATCTTCCTGTGCAAGGTGTCATTTTTACCGTTGCTTCTCCTAGTTAGAGGTGATATTTGAAATATTTTTTTGCGTATTTGACGTTTTACTTTAAAGCGCAATTGACCCTAAGGGTCTTGTCATCACCGACTTTAAAAACACGTTTCGCGGTTGCATGACTTCTTAGATTGAGACAGTAAGGACAGAAAAAAGCATCGTTAATAGGCATAGTAGCTTAACGACTAACTTGTGGCGTGGCTAGGTTTGATCACGTGGGTCAGATTTGGGTGCACGTTGAAGAACCCCAAGTGGTAGAAATTTCCAGAGCCCTTCACTACGGCGTCACTTTTAATCATATGGTGGTGTTGGAACGTTAAACCCCGCATATCAGCACGTGTGTCACGAAAACTCCGCGGGACACCGATGTGCTTAGATTTCGGTGCTACTTGAAGAAATCCAAGCTGTGAGAATATAATCTGTAGTTATGCAATAGGGCGTGTTTCATATTAGTATTTATTTTTTTTTACCACGTAATATCCCGGAACCTATCTGAAAGAAGGAAATGGATCGCAAGTGAAGGTAACCCATTTTGTCAACGCGCAAATTATCAGAGGTCATGGACTACACACGAAAACATTGGCCCGTAAACGTAAAAAAGGTGCATACGTCGCCTTCACATCATTAGCATATCTTTACTGACGTGAACAGACGCGTTTGTCAATGCAAGAATGTCACAGTATATTACTACGCCACTAAGTGGAGCCACGTCGACCCTCGCTGCGTGTCTGTGTACAAGTGTACACTACCGACTGTAGCACGCGTGCTTCCAATGGTTATACATAAGGACTCTCTTTCCTTGTTTGCGATTCTGAAGCTGTGTGTTCGTCCGCATAAAGCGCTCTGGTGCGTTTACGCACACGAGATTACCATGTACATTAGTCGTGTACGTAGGCGCATTAACCCGCCGTGGTGGTCTAGTGGTGATGATGTTGGACTGTTGACCCGAAGATTGCGATATAATAACAACTGCGGCACAGTCATTCTGACAAGGGCAAGACGTTAGAAGCCCATGTACTCCGGTTTAGTTGCGCGGTAAAATACTCCAAGCGGCCGAAACTTCGGGAGAACTCAGCAAAGGCATCTTGCACAATCATGTCGTGGCTTTCGAACTTAAAACCCTAAATATTATTGTTATTTTAAAAATGCATTATTGAAAAGCATCGAGTCGTGTACCATCATGTGTTGCATCTTTCTCCCTGTTCAGCAGTTGCGTACCCTAGTCGGAGGCATAAAAACACCTAGTAAAGGAAGAGTAACTACTAATTTATTTAACCGCATGTACCGAAGACACGTGCCAATGGAAGTCTACAAAATATGAACATAGAACCCTGTCATGAAGCTTCAAGATCGGTGCTTCATGCTGCTAAGAATTTTTTTCACGTGTTTTGCTTTTCCTTACGACCACGCTCTCTCATATGTACATTTTGTAGGTGTGTTGGCTACTGCAATAAATTCATCAGTAAGTGATCTGTTCCTAGCCTCTTTCATCCTTCGTGCTGTTTTTCGATTAACTACAAATAATCAAGACGCGCAAGCTACCTTTGTAATGCTGAAACACCCCACAAGTTTTTTTTAACGGAGTTAAGAATAGGTAGCGGTATAAAGAAAGAGATAGCGTGTAAGATGAAGAGTAATTGCAGAAACCATATTTGGTTTGTTACCCTGCATCGGGGTTATAAAAAAAGGACCAGAAAGTAGATGACGAGACACAAAATTTTCAAAAAAGAAAGAAAGAAACGACAACACTGTTAGGCCATTACAATCAGTCATTTAAATATGACAGTGGATCGCAAGAAGCGCCCAAGCCAAGGTCTTTTTCTGCGTCGCGAAACCCTGTGGGTGGCGTACGCCTATTTCGTCGTGCAGAGGTAGGTCTTTCATCCACTTGAGTGAAATCAAAGCTTCGACGGATGCCCGTCTCGTAGGCAGGAACATTGAATAGAAAGGCAAGAACGCCGACCACCAAAGAAAAACGTATTGACGTTTCGGCACCCAGAACGGAAGCCTTGTTCACAAGGTCGTTGTAAACAAGGCTCCTGTTCTGGGTGCTGAAACGCCAATACATTTTCTTTGGTGGTCGGCGTTTTTGCCTTTTTATTCGATCCAATTGAGTGCGATGCAAGTCGATGGCACCAGTGCAACATAACGCGTTTGGTTCACGGAGTACTCTAAATGAGCACTATATTCCGAACACGCAGGTAGTGGGTTATTTTGAATAACGACGCGTAAAGTTCTCGCATCACTCGCCTTTGAAAGAAAGCGATAACGGCTTTGTAATTTTGTTTCTTGAATGATCTCGTCCCGAAGAACGTGAACGGGTTTTTTTTTTCATCCTTGTCCTTCGTCTCCTCTTTCCTTTCTTTTTCCGGAGTAGTTCAAAGTTTCTAGAACACGCAACATGGAGGACATCAAGTGTCCGTTAGCATGTATAGAACCCACGACGAAGACGTCAAGTCGACACTGTGCACACAGACTGGTTGATCGTTCCATCGTCTGAAAGGGGCAAGGCGAAAGAGCAATGGGCGGTCATCTGCTTCATTTCGCCGAGGAGCCTTTAGAAGAATCGTTGCTGCGTCCGGTCTGGAAACACACAGAGCAAAGAGAGGAAACCTAGAGCCGTCACGCTAGGAACGAGTTTTCTCCAATGTTTTCTCGCGAATTTCGCGGAAACTTTCTAGCCGAAAAAAGAGACGTTCCTTTCATTCGTCGCGTCTGCATAATGTCTCACTTACGCAGATTCCGAAGGCCCGGAGCAAATGTGCCGTACAATCTGAACGCGGAACTACAGAGCGAAAGAAAGGCGGGGAGAGACAGTGAGGAAGACGTGTAAGAACGGAACATTATGCATGGACGAAAACCGTACGCGTGGTGAGAGAGACCAGAAGATGCAGTTTTCGTATTCTAATAGCTTTTTGTTCCTTTTAAAGGGTGCGATGACCGCATTTGAAATGAAACGGAATGACGAAAGGGGGCGCGGAATCAGCATTCCAAGGGGGAAAATGGTGGTCGCTCGAAGTACAGATGAAAAGAAGTTAGGCCTAATGTTCGTTCGTATGAGAACAAGTCGGAGAACAAAACGGGGGTCCCGAGGAGGATGGCGGAAATTGAGACGGTGGGCACTTATGATAACGACACAATGTGCTGAGGCTGCGCACCCTATCACGCCATGCAGCATTTTTCCTCCCATCTCCACCCTTTCGAGGAGCCAACCAGGTTTTAGTGTAACGAGAATGTGTACGAAAATAGAGAATTACAGATTGGCAAGACGAAAAGCGAAGCGGGAAGAAATTCGTAGTGTTTGGGTGCATAGGACAATTTTTTCCGCACTTGGTGCTATGGCCAAACTGCTATGAGAAGGGAGGGAGGGATTCCGGCACGTCGCTATACACATCCGAATCCAACTTCAATCGAGTTGAAAAACTCTGTCAGGGTGCTTATTTTCTTCTAGGTATAAAAAGACCATATCTATAAGTGGTGCGGTGGGGAGAACAGCAGTTCACACCATCAGGCACGAAACGGGCAGCTCGGCGTACGCCAGGCGTACACCAACTAGTTTTTCCCAGCCCACCCCAACCACTATATTTCTTGGCTTGTATGCATTTTCGCACCTAGAAAGTTCATCGTGAAGTGCCGTTGGTACGCTAAGATTCTCACTCTGACTCAGCCACTGGAACGAGTGGTCACGGAAACACGCACGCTCGCGTGGTGCCACATAGACACATCCCCGATCACGTACAAAAACAAACGTAGTACAACCTACCAATTTAACGTTGCCGCCAACGCACGAGTTACATTTAACCTCAAACGCGCGCGCGCACACACACACACGCACACACACACACACACACACACACACACACACACACACACACACACACACACACTCACTCACTCACTCGCTCACTCACTCACTCACTCACTCACTCACTCACTCACTCACTCACTCACTGCAGAATGGTTACTAAGTTCACGAAAGAAAAATGTTCTGTTTACGTTGTCCAGGAGCACATTCTCGGCTCGCCTCGAGACGTAGCTCGGCCCTTTCGAAACAAAAGACTTGGCGGCTTACTTTTGGCGCGTTACTTTTGTTTCACCTATGGAACCGACTCTTCGTTTCTCCACTCCTTTTCCCTGTGCTCGAATGCAGCTGCCAGCCACACAAGAAGTTAAACTCGGGGAAAACACATCACACTTGTCCCAAATTGCAGGGTTGGCCGACGAGCAAAACGCCTCGGCCTAAGACTGAAAACGGAGTCGCCCTTTCTTTCTTCGCAATGGCTGCAGAAGCAACGGGTCATTCAGACGGAGCCGCATCGTCCCCTCTTCTCCGAACCCCGAGTCTCTACAGCTTGGCCGAAGTGCCGGGGCTGCCTGAAGGATGGCTATTAGGACCACCGGGAATAGGCCTTTATGTACTCCTCTATATCTCCCCAGCGCCTCTTAGCAAAGCGGGTGCGGTGTACTGCAGTGTACTGCGGTGTTTCGCGCACCTATGTGTAAGGAAGGTAGCCTCGGCACGCCCTCTTCCCGTGGCCCACGCATATCCGCGTGCGTAAACTCCGTCTTCTTGGTTTGGTAGTGCCTTTTCTTCTCTCCCCTTACGTCTGATACTCTTTGTGTATGACTCGGCCAGCCAGCTCTCTTTAATGTCGTGCGGGATTTTTCTCCTACTCCTAACCATTGTATCTTAGGGCCCACCCTTCGACTCCAGCAGGAGTTCACTCACGCCTGATTCATTCCTCTTTCCAGGAACCACCATTCTAACGAGACATTGCCGACCTCCGCGCCAGATGCTCGCTTCATTGCTGGTTCTTGAAAGAGACACATTCCTCTAATCCAGCTAGAAGCCCGTACATGCGTAGCCCATTCTACTTTAGCATTTTCGCGAAAACCGTATTTCTCTCGTCGCCGCCTTTCCTCCCTTAAACTGCGCTCGCGGTTTGCACCTGCAGTGTTCTGCTCCTTCTCTGCTGTGATGGAGATTACAACGACACCGTCGGCTCGCCGTCGGAGTTCGCGCTACGACGAGGGCCCTCACTTGTTTCGCTTCTTGCAATGAGACAATCTCTCGGGACCAATTCCCGGGCTCGCGGACTCGAGAGTTTGGTTCGCCTGGCAGCGCAAAAGACGACGCAAGCCGAGAGCGTAGCTAATTCGAAGTCGAGTCCGAGAAGTTGAGCTTTGTGTAATATGACAAAGACACTAAGAAAAAAAAAACAGAAGAAGGATGGCAGTTTTTTTTTTCGAGCCCCCAAGGGAAACATTTGTCTGACTGCTGCTACAAATGGGTCAGCCCAGAAATCAGTGCGAGGAGAAAACTCAAGTGAGGCATAAAGAAACCGCACGTATACAAAATGGCTATGTACGGGGCGGAAGAGAAGTAGTGAGACAATGAATGCTCATAATGTTCTAGGACCTCCTTGCGTTCTCCGGCAGTTGAATGATGATGTCAGACTGGTCGCAATGTTTTTTCCCCCCTCAGCAGACCAATTCATGAAAGCTAAAGAGCAGTTCAGGACTCTGTAGGGGCAATACAAAATGCAGAAAAAGCAAAGCAGAAAATATAAAGTAATAGTATAACAGTAACGGTAGCGGAGGAGTAAACATAACAGTAAGAAGTATAATGGCTGTGTGACATCATCTTTCTCCTTTCCCGGTCGCGCTGCGCTGTGTCACTATGGATGCCATGTATGACCCATCTCTCATTTTGTATTGTGCCTGCTTGCCTAGGAATCACTTGAAGCTTTTGTACTCAAAATAGACTCATTATTTTAAATCTTAAAGCCTGCAGCCACAGATGGGCTGTCCTGAAATAGTTGAATGTGCCACCGGCGTCATGGTGGTTGCTTCATTTTCATTCCTTTTTTATTCTGTTTCTATCGTGAACCTTAAAAGAAGTTTTTACCACCATTAAGCTTTAAGCGCGGACTTCGTTCGAAGGAGAAGCCATTCAATGAAGTCCTCATTAGCTAACAATTTCCTGCACGCAGTTGAAGGGCACTTTTTTGCTTGCTTTGGTTTTGCGTACAGGTTCATTGTACACCTTCCTCATACACGACATATGAGCACCATCTATCCTATCAAAAGTTTGCAAGTGTCGTTTGGCTAAGCCGTGACGCTCGAGTCGCTCATCGCAGAAAACACGCACACTCATGCACGGGCCACCTTGTTATACTCGGCGACAACTTTCTGTGGGAGCACAGCCAAAGCTACGACGCCCAGGCACGCCTTTTTTTTTTTACTACGCTTTTGCATGTAGTCCACGAACGCTAACATTTGTATACTGCATAGTAATTAGAAAATATAAACAGAAAAGATGCAACTATTATGTTCTAGATTGTACGCATTATGATTAGAAAGGATCACCCGTGTAGGCTTTTCGTTCTTTGCTGTTTCTGGTTTTCTGGTGCCATTTCACATTTTCCCTGCCATGGTAAACAACGATGGCGTCGCTCGGTTGCAGCAAATTCACATCGAAGCTTGTGAGCGAGCATGAGGGCGTGTTCATTAGGTGACCTGTATTCATCGAGCAGGGAGAAACGAAGACAGCGGTGCGTCATAAAATATTTTGTTTTCCGCATACGCGATTGCCTAGAATTCGAGTGATTCATCAGCGAAAGCGGGACTTTAATTTTAATAGCCACCTTGAAAGTGACACAGGCGACCTGCCAGCCCTCAGTAAAACCAACTAAGAAAAAAGAGCAATGAGAAACTGTACGTAAAACCAATGATTCTTTTCCCAAATTGCGTTGCATGTGTGTTCAGTGTTTCGGCTGTCTATTATTGTTCATACGATAATGCAGAAAATCACGTACCGTAACACCGCTCACGTTAGCGTCTACGAAGGGAGTCGTTCCTTGCGCTTTGCCTGGGTAACAGACGCGCTCATGTATATTAACCCTGTTGACTGTGCGAATGAGGTACTGGCGAAGTTGGCCACGTGGACATGCGTTAACTGTTTAAAACTTAACACATCAAAAACAAAAGCTGTATATTTCAGGCCGAAAAATAAACAAACCCCTTGTCATGTCCCATTAAAACTTGGCAGTTCAGAACTTGAGATAGTACAGCGTATTAAGTGTCTGGGAATAATTTTCGATCAACACATGTCTTGGAACGCACACACTGAAAAACTATGTGGCACTATATCAAGGATTTCGGGCATATTATCCCGGGTGCGTTTCTCGCTACCTAAGGCAGTTAAACTTCTCATCTATAAATCCCTGTTTTTATCTCACGTCAACTACTGTCATCTGGTTTGGGGTACGACAACTCTAACAAATATCCGCAAACTGCACGTCATACAGAAAAGGGCTGTTCGTGCCGTTGCAAATGCTCCATATCGCAGTCACACCACTCCCATATTTCACGACATGAAGCTGCTACCTCTACCTGAATACTACCGCGCAATGCTTGTGAAACGCTACCAGGCAGGATTAAAAGGCGACAACCTTTTAGGAACCATTGCCAACCTAAACCACCGCAAAGTTCTTTATAACACGCGTTTCAATCACACATGGCTTATCCCGCGCACGCGCACTAACTACGGCAAAGAAATGCTGCGCTTCCTCCTGCCGTTTCACTTGAATGCCATATCGTCTTCCATTTGAGTGACTGTTTCTGATTGTAAGTGTAGTAAGCGTATGGGCACATACCCCTTTTTTTTTTTACTTTGGTGCTAATCTTGCGATCTTCTTTTCTTGGATCGTTACACTTTCTTATTGATATCGTATGTGTAAGGAAATAATTACGGTCATTTCTTTGAGTTTATTACTTTTCAATCTTTATGCTCTATTGTGTTTATGCTTTATTATGCTTATGCTTATTATACTTTATGCTTTATGCTTGCTCAAATTCTTGTACATTGTCACTGCAATAAAAGTGTTGCCTATGCTGCCCATTTGTAAGGGGTCGTGGTCCCAGTCAAGCCCATTAGAGGCTTTTTGACCACGGCCCTCAGCATCCCAAATGTTGAAATAAATAAAGTTCAAATATTGCTCAAAACAGCATTCTTGGCTGAGTATATATTGCGTTTCACCCACTTGGATTCACGAACGTCAGACGCCCGCTCATAACCGATCAGTGCCAAGCTTTATGCTTTCCACCGTTGCCTTCGCGTCCCCTAAAAAATAACATGAGCGTCTACAGAAAGTTCGTGCCTCTTTAAAGAAAGTAAAACAATGATGCCGACCCAGTATCCAGCGATATTTAGGAAATAGTTTCTTGGCTTTGCGTTGTTCCAACCGCCCAGTACCTGTAGGTTCGTACATTCCTTTTTCTGCAATAAATCTCGACGCTTAAGAGAAGCTTCGTGTTATTTCCCTTAAAAAAATTAGCATTTTATTTATTTCCTCCCAAGTAAATGTAAGAGTTATTGCGTAGTGGTCGTGAAAAAATGCACATGTTGGATGTGCTTGCGAAACCAAAACTGAAATTGCATGAAAACAGACTACTTGGCGTAGTAACACACCTGCAGAAGCTCCGCCCCCGTAGCTTTGGATGTGCTGTCACAGAAAGTCGTCGCTGAGCATTGTTGCCGTGGTTTGATTACCTGAACGCAGAGAGAAGATTTATTGTTGAGGTTGACTCCAGAGTCCAGGGTGTCGGTGCTTAAGGTCCGGCCCCATGGGGCTTCAGCTGACTTCTGTATTGCTCTTGGCGCCTGTTACACGAGTGACTTTTAACAACATCGACGTGGGGTTGGCTTCCCATTTGGTCGTGGGTTTCTTGTTCGCTGAGGTGCATTCGCAGTTGAGTTCTTGTGTTCAGGACCACGTACTTTAGAGTAAGTAAACTCTATGACCACAGTGTAGGTGTACGTGTAGTGGCAGCGTAAGTGCTCGGGTGCGGCTTGCATAGAATTACGAACAACCAGAAGTGTTTTTTGTGTGGAGCTGATCGACAAAATAACGCCCCCCCCCCCCCCCCCCCGTAAAGCCCATACTTCTCCACCACAGTGATGGAGACTGATGCGTACCACCTGACAGGGGCACGTCCAGGCTTACAATCGGTATGCCCCCGCCTCCTAGCGCAAGCTGGCCTCCGCTATAGCATCACAATTAGCTGCGGCCGCTGGGTACGGGTCAACACATTCCCCAGAACTCTGTTTCAATACGGGCACAACACGGTATTTACAGGACACTTATAACACGCATATGTATGCACATAGCCTAACGATACTAACAGACTGAGAAGTCAAGGAAAACGTAAGGAACATTATTTATAGCTTTAACACTAAAGAAATAATGTCCCCTACACTATCTAAATTGGCGTCATTACCTTTAGTTTCATTAGGTAATGTGCAACTAAGAAATGAGCCAATACCTCAGTCTCTTCCTACGTACATGTATACATATAAACAAAACACATATGCACATAAACTTGAGTAAACTTAGAACGTTGAGTCATCAAATGGTTGCACTTTCGGTCTGCCTGAATCACGTGTTTGCTTAAAGTGTCGTCCCTGCCGCCTTGTTGTTGTTAGCCTCGAGCTGCTTCCTGTCTCCGAACATCGGCCTTCGAGAACATTTCCTACGAGCTCCTGCGTAACTTCTGTCACCGGCCCGGGGGCGTG